>NC_062261.1:34291251-34609307 GCF_916048215.2 Malus sylvestris
GTCACCAGTCACGACCAGCATGGGATTGAGATGGATGCCATACCAAAAGCATCGAAATAGTGCTAAGATGCAACCAATTAAGGTAATTAATTTGCATATTTTGAGGAAGAGATTTATTGTGGTGGAAATGGAATCGATATCCTTGGCATTGGTGGGTGTGTAGTAGTTCCATCCGTGTAGACATCCAACCTAAGAGCGTGGGAGTGAGGGCAACTTGAGAGGAACAAGTCATTGGATGCCGTCGTAATCACAAACAAAATGGAAGTCAATTTTGATGTATAGTTAAGATAAAAAAAATAAAAAAAAACACTAGATCGGTATTGAAGGAGAGTTTGAACTCAGAATACAATGTGTTGTACGTATATATTTTATTACAAGCGATATTTATATTCAAAAGTACTCTAAAGGGTGGGGGTAGAGTTTGAACATCAGATCAGATGCAATGGATTGAATAGTAATGTTTTAACTAGCTGGCCAATCCACATTTGTAATATAAAATTCTTGTTCAAATGTAATGATTGTAAAGGTGAGGCTGGTCAATTGACGTTGTACAAAATGATTATTTAAATCTCAGAAAAAAAAAATAGAATTTTTTAGTTTTAAAATATGAGAGTGCGTTTCGAATCAAAACATGAATTTCTAAGAATTTTTTTGTACAATTGACTGTCAACACTAGTTACGCAATGATTCCACTAAAAAGTGTCTTGATACTATACCTGGAAAATGGTCATTTTTTACATTTTCAATCTAATCAATTTCTTATCAAATTCAGGGCTGGTTTGATATTGCTGTGCTTTGAAAAAAAAAAACTGCTGTGAGAATAAGTGGCTGTGCTATGAGAATAAACGGCTGTGCTGCGAGAATAAGCGGCTGTGCTGTGAGAATAAGCGGCTGTGAAATAAATCAGCAGAGTGTTTGGTAAACTTTTTTTGTAAAAGTGCTTTTGGAAAGAAAAAAAACAGTCTGATAGTGGGTCTTTTCATTAAAGGAGCATTGTAACTCCGTGTGCTTTGAAAAAAAAAAACCAGTTTTCCAAAGCTGCAAATAGCTGCTTCAGCTTTTTCCTTTGATTTCAGCTTATTCTCACAGCAGCTTCCAAAATAAGCCATTTTTTTTAGTTTTTACCAAACACCTAAAACCCTCACAGCTTTTTTCATGGGTGCTTTTTTTTAAGCACCTCACTCCCAAACCACCTCTCAATGTACCTAAATCCTAAACCCTCAATGATTCCACTAAAAAAATGTATTGGTACTATACCGGGAAAACGGTCATTTTTAACATTTCCAATCTAATCAATTTCTTATCAAATTCAATGTACCTAAACCCTAAACCCTAAACCCTCAATGGCGTGGATTTTCTAGTTCGGCTAAGTTTTTTTTTTTTTTTTTTCCGTTTGAGTTTTGTCATTTTTGGGATCATTGTTTTTGTTGCCTTATTAGACTCGGTGCCTTATTGCCTTAGTTGTATTGTAGGAACTTTGGGAGTTTTCTAGCGAAATTTGATATTTTGATAAATAAAAATCAAATGATAAAGAAAAATATTCATGTTCTATAATATATTTATTAAACATGATTCCATCAGATGACATCAATTGAATCTTGAACACCCCAATTTCATTCTCAATCAAATTGTTATTTTTAATGCTTTAAACATATATATTTTCTTATTACAAGCGATTTACTATTCTAAGCTATAATAAAGAAAAAATGAATGTTTAAACTCGAGATGTAGTGGTAACTTAGTATTACAATTTTGTGATATTTTTGTGCACTTATATTTAAAGATATTAAGCTCGATTCTCATTGATGATGTGTTTTAACCAAATTATTACGACAAACCAATTATATAGCTTAGCGCAATTCTCTCACTTTCTTAGTTTAAAAATATATAGTTATATTCAAAAAACCAAAACACTCGATTATACAAAAATGTTTTACTCACCAGAGCAATCAACCACTTGTTTTGGCTTTTTTGTGTGGGCTCTTGAGGTCTAATGTTTTGTTTTGTATTTATGTTGTTGGTGGACCTCTTTGTAATTTTGCTTGGCCTTTGGTCCTGGAATAATATGTCTAGTTTTCCAAAAAAAAAGAAAAGAAAATGTATATAAGACAAAAAGAAAAAGGAAAACAGTGAAAAGGTCGGTGGGTTTTCTTTTTTTGTTTGTTGGAGTGAAAAGGCACGTAAGCAGTGACGGATCCAGGATTTTAAGTTTGGGGGGTCCCATTAATAAAGGTAAAAAAATTTATAGACAAAATTAACATTGAAAAGTTAAATATAATACATTTCATTCAAAAATCATACGCAAAACAACATTACAAGCTATAAAATCCTAATTTGAGCGTCCACGACGGGGTTTCATAGTCTGAAAATATTCTATGATAGCTTCATTACCAATACATGAAAAAACATCATTAAGCCATCTTTCTCAATGACCAAATAGATGGTGCTATCAGCTTTGACTTGAAAAATCTCTCAACATTTTTTTATTTCTAAACTACACATTTAACAAAAAAAAAAAAAATAGAAAAAATATACCAATTGTTAAAAAGGGTCCTATTTTCTTTTTTCTCCGTGCGCGGTCTAAGTGGATTTAAGTAAATTTATTATATACCTAGTATTTTGGTGAATTTAAGGTATAAGATAAAAGTTCAAATAATTACAAGTTCATAGTAATTTACATAATATTTTTAAAGATCATATTGATTTATATTGAATTTTAAGACAAATAAGTGTGTTAAATATGTGGGTGTAGAAAGTAAAATGAGGCACTAGACGCGTAAGGAGGGGAGCCACACCAATTAACAAAAATATACACCTAGGGACTGACAACCCATTTTCATTTTTTGGAAAGATCAAGTTGATGCTAGCTATCGGAATGTGATTGGACCAATTAAAAAAATCAATAAAATGGGAAAGTTTGAGGGTGGTCACGTGGGAATGAAAGGATGAGAGAGAAACTCATTTAATCATCTTCTTCCTCTCGCAAGAACAGACCTACCAACCCAGAAATTACAAAACACATTGCACATACCTTGTGTTCGAGTACGAGGGGTCCCCAAAAATTTTCTAGCAGCGATTTAGGGTCGTCGAAGGGTCCTGGGACCTTCCAGGTCCCTCTGTAGATCCGCCACTGCACGTAAGTAGTGGAATTCATCAATTACATTGGATAGCCGACCAAAAACCAATAAAAGGACCATAAATAATTAGATATCATTTACAATTTATTTGTGTGAGAATAAAAAAAAATAATTATTACTTACACTTCAAAAATTTTATTTTACATTTCAAAAAATTTTATAAATAAAAATAAAATATATTTTTAAAGAGTATAAAATAAGATTTTTAAAAAGGAAAACTAATGAAAATGACTTGAAAATTTTGAGTTTTAACGATAAGGACAAAATAAAGGGTAAAATGAATAGTATCAGGATTGACTTTTTAGTGTAAAAATATGATTTTTCGTTAAATTGAACAGTATCTTGAGTTTTTCGTTAAAATTTCCTTTTTAAAATCCTAATAATAATTTTCTAAAAATTTTAAGTAAAGAAACCAAATATAAAAGGCCACTTACAGTTGTACAGAAAAAGACAGAAAAGAAGGAGCCAGAACCTCAATACCCAGTTTGTCAAATCGACAAAATCCCCATACTTTTCTCTCTCCTCTGATCCAAAACTCCAATCTCTCTCCTCCTCCTTCTCCACCTCCGCCCACGCCAAGGTCTCTCCCTCCTCTCTCTAAATATATATATATATCTGTTTTGTAGGAGTTTTATACTTCAACTACTGGAAACGACTGTTACATTTGTTTACTTGTTCAATCTTTCATTTGTGTTTTTTTTTTTTGTTCTGTTGGGGTTGTGGGTTTCCTGTTTTGTTGTCAAAGGAATGAACTTTGTAGTTGGTTTTATCAATCCTATCCTATGTATGTACATTGAATGTCTGAATTCCTTTGTTCTGGTTTTTACTCATTACAATGTGATTAAGGTTTTTTTAAACATGAAATTTTTTTTGTAAAGTTTGGAGCTTGAGTGTGCTGATCTGTGAAATTTTTGGGGGAATTCTATTTAAACACAACCAACCCCACCCCCCCCCTCCCCCACCCAAAGGCTGAGTGGGGGTGTAGAGAGCATTTGGGTGGGTTTCAATAGAAACTCACCTTGCAGTATGAATTATGATGGGGTTGTAAATTATGAGTTGTTGCAGTTCATAGTATTGTCTGGGTCATTATTATTGAAAAGTTCTGGGTAATTCCATTATATTTTACTAATTTAAGTGGAATTGCTTATCGTAGGTATCTCGAAAAACTTTTGTGGAAGTTGGATAAAATCACAGAAGGGTTTAATGCTGTTATTACATTGTGTTCTGCACAGCTGAATTTGAAACTTTTCAATTTAAGCTGTGATGGAATAGGAGAATTTCTGCGTTTGGGAAGTTTGAGATTGTTTTTCGCTTGTAATAAATAATGATTGGGAGGAAGAACATGGGACGAGCTTCACCATTACTTCTCGTTCTTTTGACTCTTGGGTTTTCCTTTGCTACTTATAATTTGTTAACTATGATAATTCATCATAGATCGGTTGGGAAGAGGGTAGGTGATAATACGAATAGTGGGTTACTGTCTGACCCGATTGTTGAGATGCCGGAGAATGTGAAGAAGTTCAAGAATACCAAGGCACCATTCCATGTTGCCTTAACAGCCACCGATGCCCCTTATAGCAAATGGCAGTGTCGCATTATGTACTATTGGTATAAGAAGAAGAAGGACTTGCCTGGATCAGATATGGGAGGATTTACTCGAATTTTGCATTCAGGAAATCCTGACAATTTGATGGATGAGATTCCAACTTTGGTAGTTGATCCTCTTCCTGCAGGCCTTGATCGGGTTAGGCTTCTAGCACTGTCATTTAGTTGTTATTATATTTGTATTGTCTTTGTGTATTTCATTCATCCTTTCTTTACTAACTTTTAGTTGGGACGTCTTATTTTCACGTCAAGTAGTACCTTCGATATACCAATTGGATGTGATTGTTTCTATTTGCATCATTTTATGTTTTAATCTAAAGTCAAAATAAGGGGTTTTGGCAATATTAGTAATGTGTTGGGAGTTATACGAAAGTTTACTGAAAATAAAAGAGAATAAAGGAAAAGAGTCATAAACAAAAAGAAAGTAAAGAAAAAGCAAAGGAAGATGCCATTTTTTTGTGCTGAAGCTAAGAATGGTTTTGAGTGGATGAGAAGCAATGCATCTTGGTGAAGAATAAAGTTTGTTGAATTTCAGGGTCCATGCTGATCCACTGTATCACCATTCTCAATGATTTTCTGCTCATTGGATGACACCTGATAGTTGTAAATCCAAGTTTTGAATCTAATGATTAGATCCTTTGTGTAGAGTTACTGATATTTTTTTTGCTCTTATGCAATATTTTAAGAAAAGTCATTTTTTAACTTTTTGGATCTTTTCTTACTTTTTGAGTTTAACTTTTAAGTTGATTCATGTGTAAAGCTTAGACCTTGCACGGCAGTAGCTGAAGATTATTTTTCAATAACCTTTATATGAACAATAAAGAAGTTTGAGTAATTAATGTCGTTCTGATAATTTAAAGTATATGTTTTTTATCTATCTTTGTTTCCTTAGCGTGATTGCAAATTTTGTACACAGGGATATATTGTCTTAAATAGACCATGGGCTTTTGTGCAATGGCTGGAAAAGGCTACAATTGAGGAAGAGTGAGCTTCTGCATATTTGATGACCTTGAGTTTTCTTATTTTTTGTGTTTTTTACTTGAGGTCAAATGCTTTGAATTCTGTTGTTGCAGATATATTTTGATGGCGGAGCCCGATCACATTTTTATAAATCCTCTTCCTAATTTGGCACATGGAGGATATCCAGCTGCCTACCCATTTTTCTACATTAAACCTTCTCAGAATGAGAAGATCATAAGAAAGTTTTATCCTGAGGAGAATGGTCCGGTCACAAATATTGATCCAATTGGAAATTCTCCTGTAATTATTAAGAAGGTAATAGCTTATGGTAAATATTTCCTTCGCTTTGTCTAGCATTTGTGATGGTCCTTCTTATGTCCAGAAAAGTCATCGTGCATTCCTCCCAAGTGTGTTTTCTCTTGTGTTTATATGGTTGGAGTGCAAAATGACTTTTTCTGAGTGCTAATAGCAGCACCCTATTTAAAATGTTGATGTTTCCTTGTATAATTTCCCATTATCATATATGACTCCTGGAACTTTAACGAGTAAATGTAATTATTCAGGATTTGCTGGAAAAGATTGCTCCTACATGGATGAATGTTTCTTTAAGGATGAAAGAAGACACAGAGACGGATAAAGCTTTTGGATGGGTGCTAGAAATGTAAGTTTGACTGTGACTTCAGTTTTCGACTAAGTTGAGTTCTAGCAACAAGAGATGCCGGCTTTGAAGTATCTTTGTGTCTTATTTTCTTTGATGAACTAAGGTATGCTTATGCTGTGGCATCTGCTTTGCATGGTGTGCAGCATGTTCTTCGGAAGGACTTCATGCTGCAGGTTTGGAATCTTACTAGAAGCTAGGCATATCAAAATTGATTTCCATTTTGAGTTCTTTGTTAGGTTCAGTAAACAACACTGAATGTGTATATGTTGTGATTTACAAGTTTCTATTGTCTTTAAATTTTCAGCCCCCATGGGATTTGGAACTTCGTAAAAAGTTTATTATTCATTATACTTACGGATGTGACTACAACTTAAAGGTATGTATGGCCGTTCCCCTCTATGCGTATTCCTGTTATGTCCCTTCCCTCTATTGCCCATTATAGATCTGAGGTTTCTAACTGTTTAGGGTGAGCTAACATATGGCAAAATCGGGGAATGGAGATTTGACAAGAGATCGTATCTACGTGGACCTCCACCAAGAAACCTTCCCTTGCCTCCTCCTGGGGTTCCTGAGAGTGTGGTATGTCTTAGAATTGTTGTTATTATTGCAATTGGATGTTCTGTTTTTTATGGTATTTGGTGTGCCTTAATTTTTTTTATTTGTCTGTACTAGTTCTCTTCATTATAGTTTGTCTAGTTGTTGGAGTCTAATTACTGGAACCGGCTGAAATATTTCTACATTTAAATATTTCTCCATTTACTTTTGCCTTTAATTGTCTGTACTTGATTGTTTTAAATATTTGTCATCTCGGTAAGTAATCAAGGATGTAGTCTGAAAAGGTGGAAATTCCCGATCAGACATTCATAGACTTAACTCAGAATGAAGAGTACTCTGCCCTGCTGAGTTGTGAATAGTGAGCGGAAAGCCAACAATGAAGTTGATAGGTAGAAGGAAATCAGGCCATGGCTTGTGTTGATGATGGTCAGCCTGACCGACTAACTGCATATAGTCGTGGTGACCTCTAACAAACTATGTTTACTATTTCACTTCCAAATTCGGATTGTTTAGAATTGAAGTTTCCATTTATTTTGTCATATTTAGTGAATAAATTTATTTTTAATATCTTCTCTCCTGCCACCCCCAACCCCCCCTTCTCTCTCTCGCTCTCTGACTTACATGCTCATTGTGTGCAGGTCACCCTTGTAAAGATGGTGAATGAAGCTACGGCTAGCATTCCTAATTGGGACACACAATAGGTCAGCTGCGTTCAAGATACTAAAACGTTATGATACAACTGATGTTTAGAGAATGAACAATCTGGTCCAAGGGTAGGCTCGTAGAAATAGTAATATACACAAATCTCAAATCGTAAATGGAAATAAGAAGGTTCCAACTTCTCGTATGTATATCTGGGTTGCGAATGGATTATATCGAGTTGATTATATGGAATCAGTTTTGGAGTAACACAGGTCTTCTTTCAATCTTGTTGAGATTCTATTTTATTTTTCGGAATTGAAACGAATTTTGTCTTTGTTAATTACTTTTTAATGCAACAACTAGATGGGTTGATTAATTTGATGGAAATTTAACAACTGAAACAAAACTGAACATTTTCAACCAAAAATGAAGTGCGACTGATGTAGTTTTTTGCAGACTGTTAAAACCAAATTACAGTTCCTGGACTCTTTTTTTTTGCCTCAGGCCTCCACTTGCTCTCGGCCGGCCTTGCGTTTATGCTTGTTTTTTTAGCAAATTGGGGCCGTGAAACTCTTGATCAGCGTGCCCGGAAGTCAAATCCGGCCGGATTTAGTTCTGCCACCTACAATTTATGAAATTCTCGAGGCCTGCTACTACTCATTTTACAAACTAAGGCTAAAACAATGGTTTTTTGTTTTGTTTTTAAAGGATGCCGCCGCCTCCTATTCTAAAACTGTTCTCAACACCCCTCATTTACTCCTCGACATCTTGTTCTTCCAAATAAAAGGGGCCCTGTTGCACTACAAGAATGGATGTGCACGCCAAAAAGCTCGAAGATAATGGTGCATCTCCGAAAATTCCCAGTTCATCCGAGTCGCTGAAATACAATAACTTCAACGAAGGTGACATATCGCCATGTCTTCTCCAACTATGTACATATCATATTCACTTTCCATGGAGTTTATTAGCTTGAGAGTTTCTACCCAGCCTGTCAACATCTTCTCTTCCAATTTAATGGAGGGATCATTTTCCTCCATCCCAGTGCTTGACATTGCCTTTAAAATTCCATCGTCATAGCTGTCCTTGTTGTCATCCATGGATGTTTGCACTTCCTTCTTGCGAAAGTTGATCCGTATGACAGTTAATCTAACGTTAGGATGCCCAGCCATCCTCCATGCATACGTTAATGCCCCGCGGTCATCTGTCCCTCCAATGAAGACCATGGCAAAGTGGTAGTGGTTCCTGCCCAAAGAATTATCATCACCACTGTCATTGTCACTGTCTGAATTGGACTCGGTGATAATGTTGGATTTACCGAACCCATGATCCACAAAGACACCCACAGAGCATTGAGCATTTGCGATCAAGTTGTTGTTGAGAGAACTTAAGTGAGAGATGGACTTTGTGGCTCCATCAGTGAGAGACTTATCGTAGTGGAACGGGATAATTATGAGGGTGGCTTGATTCTCCTCCGCCAAGTTGCATATGTCCTCGTGCATCGTGGCATAGGCAGACACTGCGGTGAGTTTTTGCACCGTGATGTTTTCTCTTTTTCGTGCATAGTTTCCAAAGGCGCCATTTGAGGTACTAGATGAATCAGGCAACTGTCTATACTTGGTGGTGGGGGTCTTGCAAGTGTCATGCACAATAAGCATCGCCGAAGCATGCCCGGTTAGTTCTACAAGGAGGACGACGAGGACATGGATAGGGGATTGTTTGGTTGGATTAGAAGCCTCAAGGAGGTTGATGATGCCTGATACTTTGTCTGAATTGTGGAAGCATGCAAGGATCCGAAGCTCGGTTTCAGGTCCTACGCTTTCTATGTTCCTCTCTTTGTATTGCATGGGAGGCCTCTCGTACTTGACTTGTAAACATTGTAAGATTAAACTTATCAAAAATACAAGTTAAGAGATTAAGCTCATGAACCACAAATTTATACAAGTATTAAATTCACAATTCGATAAATATAATGACAAACTAACCCATAAAAGCAGTAGAAGAAGAAACCAAATCAAACTTCAAACAGTCCACCTTCTCCTCTCTTGCAAAACCAAAAGTACTCAAACTAACAATAGGTCTTAGTTTAATATTGAACGTATGTTTTGTGAGAGCAGTGGCTTATATTTTTATACTAAACATAGATTGCCTTGTTAAATCCTACAAGGAATACAAGATTGCATTCCTTATATCAGCATGAGTCCTATAAATGAGCAAACACAAGAGTCCTCAATATACCAATATGATTGGGTTAACTCTTGTCAACATGATTTAGGGGTGGTTTGGGAGTGAGGTGCTTAAAAAAAAAGCACCCATGAAAAAAAGCTGTGAGGGTTTTAGGTGTTTGGTAAACTGAAAAAAAAAGGCTTATTTTGGAAGCTGCTGTAAGAATAAGCTGAAGCTGCTATTTGTAGCTTTGGAAAACTGGTTTTTTTTTCAAAACACACGAAGCTACAGTGCTCCTTTAATGAAAAGACCCACTATCAGACTGTTTTTTTTTTTTCAAAAGCACTTTTACAAAAAAATTTACCAAACACTCTGCTGATTTTTTTCACAGCCGCTTATTCTCACAGCACAATCGCTTATTCTCACAGCAGCTTTTTTTTCAAAGCACAGCAATACCAAACCAGCCCTTAGACTTCTTTATAATATCAATTATCCCAAGACTTCTACCTTTAGGTCCCGAGCAGAACTCAGCACAATGAGTGTCAATAAGCCTTTGGTGTTCATGAGTACTCCAAGAGCCAGACTATCTCGAGGTGACATTTTGTTGATTAAGCTGGCAGCGAAAGTAGACACAATCTTAGCTCCAAAAGCTACGATGACAACCGCCACTAAACGATAGATGGTCGTCCCACTTCTGGCCTCATATTCTGCTTCTGGATGATTGAGCATATCTTGCAATCTCACTCTTAACCCTATGATTACGTAGAAGAGGGGCATCGAATTCCTGGCACAAAATTTCCTACCTTACGTGTCAGTAGGCGTGAGAGCTCACCCTTCGGCATGATAGCTCCCAACACAAAAGGTCCAACAATGGAGTGAGAACCTAATGCATCGGTTATGAACCCACAAAGCATCACCCCAGCGAGAACAAAGCACATATGATGACTGTAGTCGGTATCTTCTTTCTCTCTCTCGCTGGTTAATATCCGCGGGAGAGCCGGACGTATTAGGAATGTGCACACTGCTATAAAGGCCAAAGTGGACCCAACCGCTACCATATTGGTCATATTGACTGCTGCCATTCCGAGCAGAAAAAGAAACCAGGAACACAAGTCGGAGATGACGGCAGATGACAAAGCGAGTCTTCCAACCTCGGAACGGAGGAGTTTGAGGTCCGCGAGGGAAGTTGGTGGTGGCAAGGGCAATGCCCCAAAAGATTGGGCCATTCCTGTTTTGCTTGTATATTTTGGTTGGCTCGGTGAAGTCTTTGAGGAGTAAATACCGATGTAAAACCCAACCGGAACGTATTACTGGTTTGAAATCGAGCTCTAAACCTACCAAGAACATGTGGTAAACGATGGCCAAGTTTCCCAGAATCTCTTAAGTCGGCATGCTACGAAAAGGCAATACATTGAAGAAGAAAAAAGGATGTTCCGCCAAGGTGCATTTTTGCTCACCCACACTAACTCTAGGGTATGCTCACCGCCCCTCTCAATGCTTGCTATGTGTAATCCATACTAACTCTAGTTAAGCCTTATTTTTATTTTATTTTTACTTTAATTAATAGGTGAGAGAATCCAACTTTTACTTATTTACTTCCATATATATCCTTTCTTTTTAAATATTTTATTTAAACTTTAAACTTCCTTTTTGAATACAAACCGACTCATCTTCTCTCCTTTTTTAATACATACCAATTCAACTTTGCATGTGTATCTGGATTTTCCATTTGCTATGCTTTTCCATCTGCTACGTATCTGGATTTTCCAAAATCGTAAAAATGCAATTGTTTTAGATGAAACTCATCAATATCCAACAAAATACAATTGTCTGAGATGAAACTTATCCAAATAAATTTTTACAAAACTAGTAGGTTGAATATTCTCCACTTCAAAGGTTGTCGTTCCAAAAAAATTTCTCTAAATTCTATTACAACTTGATCTAAGATGTTGATGGATTTGAAAATTTCAGTTCAAGAGTGGTTCCCAGAGATATCGGTTGAATGTTTGATGTTGATGGATTTGAAAATTTTAGTTAAGAAGTGCTTCCCAGAGGTATTGGTTGAATATTTTCCTGCAAATTAATAGAAAGGAAAAAATTACTTATGAAACTAGAGAACAAAAATATAGTACACTATATATAGTACACTCAGTGAAGATACAAACCCGAGGATTCATAAATGAGTAATTGGACATCATGGGACTTATAGCTTGAAATCCAAGTTGGTGATTTTGAATCCCTTGAACACAAGGAACAATTGGAAATCCATAAGGAAAATTTGTGACTTGACTTACGGGTGCCATATTGAATTGGTTTTGACTTGGCATTCCAATATCACCCTAGATACCAATTCCAATTGATCCATCAGAAATATATTAAAACAATGGTAATGGACAAAAATATAAATAAATAAATAAAAAATTCATGACAAAAAATTGCTAAACTTTAAACCTGAGTTTGTGCATATCTTGTTGATGGTCCGTTCATCTCGTATGCATTTGAATTGGATTCTTTAAAAGCTATTAAACAATTAAAATAATAATTACATTGACAATTGCAAATTGTGAATCAAATAGTAAATAAAAACAAGCCAAATATGTGCTAACCTTTTCTCTTGTATGGACCTTTCTTTTTAGGTTGATTAGATTCCAAAGTACTCTTCATTCTACCTTTGCCCCGACCTTTGGACTTATGAACTTTTGGATCTTGGATCTTAAGATTTTTCTCAGCTTCAATCACATGCTTAACATAATTTACATCATCTTGTTCTCCAAAATTGGCATGCTTTTCCATTTTTTTCTCCAACTTTAACAACTCAGATTTCAAAAAACTACAATTTTGACTATTTTTTGCACCTTTTGCTATGATTCTTTGTGCTATATTAGATAGCTCACTGTACTGAACCAAGGAAGATGAGTCCAAATTACTCACAGCCGGTTCGCCATAAGAATCAAATCCAATACCACATTTAGCATCCTTGCTCCATCTTTTCAAATAATAATTGGATGGTATACTTGATAAGTCTAAATCATAGTATAACTTTAGAGCATATGCACAAAGAATCCCCTCAAACTCAAACTTTTTGCAATTGCACAAAACTATTTGATTTGCAAGGTCATATATAAGTGTTCTATTAATTCCTCGTTTTCCTAAGTTCATTACTGTGTATGTACGTGTTAGCCCATCATCACTTTCTAATTTCAGTGGCCTCAAATTTAAAACTTTCTTAACCTCCTCTTGGAAATAATAAAAAATCTTACTTGTGTACTGCTTTGATGCTTCAATCTCCACATTCCAATCAGAATACAAACTACGCCATTTCTGTTTAGTTGCATTTTCTGCTTGCCTTTCCTTTTCTTTTCGATCCACTATTGCTTTATCATATGGGATGACGAACTCTTGCAGAAGGAGGTTTCGAGCAAAATACTTTTTCAAAAACTTGTTCATGCTTTCAATTCTTTGTGTTGTTGTCATACCTAAGAAAAAAATGGAAATTGATCACTGTATAGTGAAAAAAGAAACTTGTGAATAATATATATAAATAATATAATAGGAATTGATCAAGAGTAATACCTGCACAAAAATGGTCTCGACCATAAACTTGTGCCCATTTCTCACGTAATAGATATATCCCTTCTAGCCAATCATTTCCTCTCAATTCATAATCATCAAGTAATTTATCCCAATTTGATTCAAATTCTTCAATAGTCTCCGGATCATATATGCATCTTTTGAAATCATGTGTAAATGATTTAAACTCACTGAAAACACGATTCAAGTTCCTTGCAGCATTCTGATATATGTGCCACAAACAAAGTCGGTGGTAGCAATTAGGAAATATTTCACTAATCGCAGCAGCGATTGATTGGGCTTGATCTGTAACTATGGTTCCTGGTGTTTTTCCATCCATGGCTTGTAAAAAGGCCTTGAAAAGCCACTCACTTGCATCTGTTATCTCTCCATCTACCAAACCACATCCGAAAAGTATGGTTTGACCATGATTATTGATACCAACTATTGGGGCACACACCATATTATATCTATTCGTTTTAAATGTCGTATCAAAACACACAACATCACCAAATATAGTATAATCGTGCCTCGAATTTCCATCACAGAAAAAACAACCACTTATTTCATTCTCCTCGTTTGTTCGAAGAGAATAGAAAAATGACTTGTCTTCAGATTGCTTTTTCTTAAAATATTCAAGCAAACATTCTGAGTCGCCCTTTTAAAGAATCCCGATGCGCTTTCTCATTACCAAATTGTTACAATCAGACTGAATAAAATTTAGTTTTTGAGACCCTCCTGCTTCTGTGGTAAAGTATGAAAAGATTTGAGATGGCTGTAGTCCTGCAAAATGCATTTGATCTATCAATTTTGCTTGAGAAGACTCTATTAATCGTTGTGACCTTAATAAATGGGAACTTGATGCCGGAACAACAACATGACTATGTTCAGCAACAAAATTTGTCACAACAAACTTCCTTTCTAAATTAAGTTTGATTTCAAGCATCGCCTTGCAGCCACATCTTGTTTCTTCTCTTTTCTTCTTTGGAGTTCTTTTTTTTTTTATATAAAAACCTTCACAAGAACAACAAAATTGTTTTTTCTTTAGCACACCTGACCTGTCCTTATTTTCTCTATTCTTTCTCATGCTAAATCCAACCCTTCTAGCATATGCATTGTAGTAATTATATGCATCGTCCTCATTATCAAAAGTCATCCCAAGAGAAATATCACCAACTTTGCTTATAAATTCTCCTTTTTCTTCATTTTGATCCAAGACTTCAAAGGTTTCGGAATCTGAATCTGAATCTAAGTGTATACAATCAACTGCTTCTTTGGCATCACTAGAAGATGGAGTATGAAACTCATCATCTTGATGTTCCATCTGTATAAGTACCAAATTACTTAATATGCAATTAAATTAACATCCTATAATAATCTTAAAAAGCATATATATTAACACCCTATAATAATCATAAAAAGCATATATTTTGACACTCTATAATAATCCTAAGAAAAGCATATATATTTATATATTGACATCCTATAATCCATGATGGAACATAATTTAAAGTATGTATGATGAAGATGAAGATGTAGACTCTGGGTAGTACTATCCCGTTCGGTTACACCACCACTGCCTCATCCTCAACACGAAATGGGTGTTCAATGCCCATCCTTACCTATAATAGTCCTAAAAAGCCAATAAATGGGAATTGCATACCTTTTTCTAGTCGGAAAAAAAATTGCAGATGGAAAACCCAGAAGATAGGTAGCAGATGGAAAATCCAGATATGCATGCAAGGTTGAATTGGTATGTATTCAAAAAGGAGAGAAGATTCAGTTGGTTTGTATTCAAAAAGGAAGTTTAAAGTTTTAATAAAATATTTAAAAAGAAAGGATATATATGGAAGTAAATAAGTACAAGTTGGATTCTCTCACCTATTAATTAAAGTAAAAATAAAATTAAAATAAGGCTTAACTAGAGTTAGTATGGATTACACATGGCAAACATTGAGAGGGGTGGTGAGCATACCCTAGAGTTAGTGTGGATGAGCAAAAATGCACCCTTCGGGGCCAAGGGAGTTGGACCCAATAGCACGCCATCCTGAAAGATTCCCAATTAATATTAATGTATGTGCTACTAACAATAATTTCATTGCCAAATTGGTAAATGCGATCACAAATCAAATTTTAATTGCTAAACAGATAAAAACCAAATATCAATTAAATGTTAGGCTAAGAAAGATATCAATTAAATGTTGGATAAAAACCAAATATCAATGAAATATCAATTAAAACCAAATATGCATTTAAGATGTTGACGTGACTTAACTATAATCGTTCAAATAGGAGGAGAGGAAATATGAGAAATATTAGTATGAGAGAGAGATTAGAAGGGAAGAGAATCTTCATCTATAAAAAAAAATTAGGCTAAGAAAGATGACAGAAAAGGCTTTCAATAATATAGGAAGAAAAAAATGCTTTAAAAGTATGTAAACTGAAAACGCATATGGATTCAATTGGTGATAAAAGTGGTCTTGTGTTCAATTCAAGGTTCTCCTACTTCTACAACTGTGACAAAATTTGTTAAGGCTTCCAAATCATTAGCTTATCGTAAGGGGTGTGCTATCCGCACATCATTTTTTTACTTTTTACGCATCTCTTTTTAATTTATGTCTGTTGATCTTCTTCAATTCAGCCGATCCAATGACCAAAAACCAAAAAAGTGTGAAAGAAATAAAAAGAGGTGTGTGGATATCACATCCTTATAGAAATTCTCTAGAGTCTAAAAAGTTTGTTTACATGTGTCATTTTTGTGAAAGGACGGGACATATTTGTCCTATGTGTTTTCAAACGAAGAAAAATATTTTTTACGTGTTTTGTAGGAAAAGAAACTGGGAGTCTGCATTCTAAACTCTTACGTTTGACATGTCATGTGCATGCTCATGTAAAGTAGGCGTGTGATAAGTTTTTGTTTTTATTTTAGTTGTTAAAATTTTTTATTTTTTTTCCTTCTATAATTACTGTTTCTGTTCACAATAGGATTGCATATTGATCTCAATCTCAGACTCGAGTATTTTGAATGTTCTCGAACTGACTGAGTGAGTTGGTTCATTCATTTGCTAGTTTTTGACGTGTTCGATTATTCTTGAAAAAGTAAATGAACACAGCCATCTTGATATGAAACTAAAGCATGATTCAAATATTAATATGTGAATTTAGTGTTTTTATGTAATTATTGTGAGTTTTGAGCTGATTATATGATTGATGATTGAACCACTATGCATCAATCACACTTGTTCTTATGTTATAATTCCATATTTGCTTGTATCTTTAGAACTGACTTTAAACCTCTCGAACACACATTAATTAAATTGATATCTTGAAGATGACAAAAACACTTGGGACATACCACCTTCGCCATATTGACCATCATCCTACCTAATCTCTGAAATCGGTAAAGCATATGTTTTTCTTTTCTACAAAGCATGCCCATCTTGCCACAAATAACCGAGAACCACTCCCCATAGTGATCAACTGGTTTGTCCAAACCATCCCCCAAAGAATCAAACTCCTGATCTTCTTTTGTAGTACAAAAACTCATAATCCCTTCCATCTACTGTTTTATAAAGTTAAAACACAGCTATACCTCAGTATTAAACCATTGCATAAATCTTAAATGTAGGTTCAAAATACGTTTGGTTCTTGAAGACACAAGTGATGAAACTAATGCGACGATAATAGGAAAACAAGCAGCGCAATTGAGTATCCTGCTACGAATTAGTGGTTGAAAAATGTTTAACTAGCTAACAAGAACTTCCAGATGCAATCCTTCAAATGTGAGGCCAGTGTAAAATTTTCCAAATTCGGTTTCTCACCATGAAAAGTGATCTAACAGAAATGAACTCCTTATATCCAGTCGATCTTTGATGACAAAGTCCCTCTTCTTGAATCAAGCTCTAACAGATGTGATCAAACAGTGCTGAACATAAAAAGAATGATTCAGCTGCCCAAATGTTCGTACACTCCATCACCCTTCTCAAAAGAAGCTTCAGCCACACAATCCACCATATCAAGCAGGTCTCCTCCATAAGATCCCGCTTCCAATTCAAGAAGAGAGCCAGACTCGCATTGAGAATAGCTCTTTCAGATTATCTTAAGCAACTAAATAATAATTATTATTATAATAACAATAAGAGGCTATGGTGCGTATAACAAAATTATTTCCGATGCTACAACTTCTTCTAGAGAGAATTCTAAGAAGACTCTTCAAAAAGTGGGACTCTCTATATTTTGTACAATGTTTTATAACATTGGTACGAGAATTAACGTTAAATTATGAGGTAGTAGAGAATTCATAAAAAATCTCATTGAAAAAAAAATCTTGTTAGCATTTCTCTTCTTTCAAAGTCAACGAGTACAGACGGTTCCCAAGATATTGGGATTACAATTAGCAGCCTTTCGACGAGAAATTTTTCAATGTGATCGGTACACGGGATGATACACCACATGTCATTATACAAATTGTGGGATATGTGTGCTAAAAAATTAATAACTTAAAAAATAAAAATTTTCACCACTTCTATTAAAACACGTGATATATCATTTATGTTTCTGAACCAAAATGAAAAATTTATCACCCTTCGACAATTAAAAAGTCTTTCCGTAATTGTTTTGACCTGCTATCGCAATGGACAGATACGACCCACGTCACTGCATACGTAAACTAAAACACTGTACACACACGTTCCACACATCCAACGGTCAAAAACCCATATCTCCGCCTCAAAATCGTTGATCGCCCCAAGACCAAGCTCTACCGTCCGATCCAGACCCCACAATTTCTTGCAGCATCGTACTTAAACGACGCTCACTTCCAAACCCTATAAATATGCTTATTCTGTTTCTGTTGCTGCGTAGACAAGAGCTATAAAACTTCCAAACCCTGCAAAAATGGAGGCGGCGGCAGTTGCAGCGACCAAACCGTTGATCAAAGTCGTGGCTATATGTGGGTCCGTCCGTGAAGGTTCCTACAACCGCGGACTCATTCGTTCTGGTTAGTTGCCATCTGGCGCCCTCCTATTGGTTTTCATTTTTTTTATTTAAACTTTTTTTTGGGGACTGAAAATTAATGAGCTTGGATCGTGTGTTGCCGATTGCAGCGATTGAGATAAGCAAGTCGTCAATGAGCGGCGTGGAAATAGAGAACGTGGACATATCGAAGCTGCCACTGCTGAACACAGATCTGGAGGGAAAGGGAACTTTTCCACCTGTCGTCGAAGCATTTCGTCAGAAGATCCGAGAAGCTGATAGCATTCTCTTTGCCTCACCTGAATACAATTACTCCGTCTCGGGTATATATTTATTTCTTAAGTTTTTTCTATTTGTGGAGGAAAAATATAAATTATACTTGAATTTTTAGGTTAATATTGTTGTGTTAGATGATATTTTCTGGTTCTGGAAGGTGATTAACTATTTGGACAATGATGTGACACTGTCTAATTGATTTAAATTTAATTTCAACTCAAATTTTAATGTCACGAATAAGTAAGGATTGGCATGTATATTAACACCTAGTTGATACAAGGATTTGTATGGTAAAGTTTTGATAAACAAATTTGCCATATTACTATATCTCTAGAGTCAATAATTTTATACGAGGAACTTCTGAAATCAATCACTTGCTGTCATCACTCTTCAATTTTCTGTTGAGGTCTATCATGTAGAGGTACTCAAATTGGATCAGTGATCGATTTCTAAGTTCCTGCGGTTCTAGTATTATTGTTTCGGTTGGCATAGTACAGTACAGTAACCATATATCAAGAAACATATGTACTTTGTCATGTTTAAAAAGAGAATTTATGATTAACTAGATGTACTTGCAGCTTAAAGGATCATAAGTTGCATATTGCTAGATGTTTTCAACTATTTGCGGAAACATATCAATTGGTAGAACCGTCGATAAAATAAAGAGATGTTGTATATGAAATCCACAGTTTGTATTGAGTGTTGTTGTACTTGTATCTATTCACTTGTCTTATTTTCTCACTTATTTTATAACTAAAATATAAATGATGGGAAATAGGAAAGGTTGACAAATTAATAGAAGGTAGATGGAAAAATAGAACACGTTGTGAACGTAGTAACGCTATTTTAAATGTATTTATATCTTATTTTTTTTAGTTTATTGACCAATTTACCCTCACATATATGCACAATGCAGCACCGCTAAAGAATGCACTTGACTGGGCATCAAGACCCCCAAATGTTTGGGCTGACAAGGCTGCTGCAATTATAAGCGCTTCAGGAGGCTCTGGCGGTTCACGATCCCAATACCATCTTCGCCAAATTGGAGTCTTCCTTGACCTTCATTTCATCAACAAGCCAGAGTTCTTCCTGAATGCGTTTCAGCCCCCTGCAAAGTTCGACGAGAACAGCAACTTAATTGATGCACAGACCAAGGAGAATTTAAAGAAAGTTCTTCTTTCCTTGCAGGCTTTTACTTTGAGACTCCAAGGAAGATAGTTTATCAGCTCATCTGTGAGATTCATTTCTCATACTATTTAAGTTGTTAGTAAATGGAGATGAAAAATAATGTGAGATGCCTTCAACTATTTGAAGAGAAATTTAAATGACATTCATTCCGTTTTTCCTTTTGTTTTGGATATCTTCGCTTGGGAACTGATCACGTTACATGCATGTAAATGTTTGATTGGTTGTTCCGTCTACACATTCCAAAACACAAAGGGACCCATTCAGTATCTAGAAATTATGTATAATGAAAAATTAATGTTAGGAAGACTAAATTTGTAGATTAAATTTGCAAATCAAATGATTTCACTAATACAAAAATGAACATATTTATCAACGCTTACGTAATAATTCAATTATTAATTTTCATATCATTTACTTTACAAATTTTTTTTTACGAATTCAGTCCCCACTCGCATTACCCATAATGAAAGGATATCTATACGAGTGGGATACCTGCGGAAGTATCCTCGAGACGCTCGAACTCCGACGAGCTCGAATCGCGATGATATCATCCAAAACTCAATGCAATTTCTTCTGGAAATTCATCAAAGTCGTCAAACTTGACGAAGATAACTTCTGATTGGACGACTAATTAATCGTCTGAGGTCTGCAATCACGACATACGACGATGAAATAAATCTCAAAACTTCCAATCGTGGGTTCACGACTGCGGGTCGGTGTTCGAAGTTTAAAACCTTTCGAGATTCATCTGGAATCTCTTGTTTCTATCACGGAAACCTCCCCTGGAAGACGAAGGACGATTTCGGTTCATCGAAGAAGATCACAGGAATCCGGAGGTCGGTAAGGCTGTGAGAATCTAAGGTTAGGGACGACGCAGAACGACGTCATTTCGATCGAATGGTGTCAGGGGTTTGGTGGCTCAGCTCATGGAGCACATTGACATTGGGGTAGTGCAGGGCGGCTCGACTTGGCGCAACTTCAAGTCGCAGCTTACACGATTCGAGGGTTAATATATTTTATTGAAGGATAGAGAAGGTGCGATATGGAGGGATGAAGAAGGGCTTGAAGAATTGTGTGTGTGATATTCTTCATGCTTAGTGCATTTATGAATTGTAAACTGGATAAGATTTCTTATCTTACAAATAATATAATCATAAAAGAATAAGATATTCTAGTATTTTTGTTTATACCATATTTAGGGCATCCGTATTTAGATCTCGTATAAATACTCGGGGGACTCAAATGTAATTATGTAATTAATGAAGGGGGAAAATATGTAATAAGTGAGGAGCCCTTATTCTATAAAAGGGCATCCTCACCCTCACAAACAAAAAGCCTCTCATCCCCTAAAGAGCTATCTCACCCTCAGAAGCTCTCTCCCTCACAATCCTCTCACAAACAGAGAAATACAATATCAGTGTGGACGTAGTCACGTAGCCCAAACATTGGGGTGAACCACAATACATCTTGTGTTCTTTACTTTCTTGCAGATTCACGGTCGGATTTACGTTGTTCCAAGACCCCTCCGATTTTGTGCATCAACATTTGGTGCCGTCTATGGGAATCGATACGAAAAGTTGTGTCGGTTCTCTTTTATTTTTTCACCTCCGCCGTGAAACTGCAAAATCACAAAAACCCAAGAAACCAGTCTCATCTCTCCCTTTCTCTCTCACTCCCTCCACTACCAAACAACCAAACAACCAAACATACAAAGAAGAAAGAAACTTTCTTGCTTTCCCATTTCATTCCCTTTCTCTTTCACTGCTAGATTCACTCCTTTGTGTGTTTCTGGTGAGAAATTGGTTGTGGGGTCCATGAAGATTTCTGGGTCGTCGTGGGTTTCCGCTCCAATGGCGTTTCTGCGACGATCAGATTGTTTCTTTGTGATATATGTTGGTTTTTGCAACTGGGTATTTGCTCTAAAGTTTGAAGCTTTAATGGGTTCTGTGATACGATGCAATCAAATGGGTCGGAAACATTGACCCCGACAACCCAACGGCTGCAGTCTTTGTCAGCCGCCGATACCAGAAGGAAGCACATGATACATGCCGAGCTGAAGTGGCTCGAGCCCAGAAGGCAGAAACCGAAGAACCATCACACACCTTCAAACCCCACGCCCACAGTTCTTCTGTTTCTACGAGTAGTGATCGGAGGCTGAGCGCTCTGGTACGACACCTCGCTGCCGAAGAAGATCAATCGTCATCCGCCATGGATGCTCACAACAACTCCATCTCTGCCTCGCCAGCTTCCGCCCACGCCAATTCCATCTTCGCTCATGTCTTTCGCGCTCCCGATGATCCAATCTTTGGGCTTTCTGGAAAGTGGTTTGAAATTCAGGGTCTTGAACGTCAGCTCAATCTACGCACAAGGATAGCAGCGATGGAATTTCACCTTCACTCATGCTTCAAAATAACTAATTTGAATCAGGAAGCTTCCAGAAGCTGAGCGCGGGAAGAAGAAGGCTGAGGTTGGTCGGACGTCCCAGATCTCAAAAACCCAGAAAACCACACCAACTCAACACTCCATCCCACGACTTCCCAGATCTCAGGACTCTCAGGGACTCTCTGGAGGAAGATAAGGACCCTCGGACCCACTGTTCGCCGAAGCCGGTTGAGCTACCGTTTCTATTGTCTCTCATCGAATTCAATCGAACAGAGAGAGTTTGAGCGGTTGGGGGTAGATCCACTATCCAAGCCCAGATCTTTCTTTGCGACGGCGCCGGTTCAAGGGGAGGAGAATGGTGGGTCGCCGGGTAGGGTTCAATCGTTAGATGATCTGGCGGGTACAGTCAATGAGGTTGGGTCAGACGGGAGAGTCCCCTTGGTGGCTTCGTGGTCCCCCACACACGTTGGGGATACTGGGAATAGTGCGGAGGATTGTTTGTGCTCATTCGTCAGCATTTACAAGTGGATTTATAGTCACTGCTCACCCATGCTGTAAACC
The DNA here is from genome assembly GCF_916048215.2 of Malus sylvestris. NCBI lineage: Eukaryota > Viridiplantae > Streptophyta > Magnoliopsida > Rosales > Rosaceae > Malus > Malus sylvestris. Next base: position 34,313,926 of record NC_062261.1, read on the forward strand.
TGCCAAGCAAAAAGCAAAAGTGGAATAAAAGAAAGAAGAAAGAGCTGGAGAGTAACGTGCAATCCGCTGTCAAGTGGGCTTGCTGGATAAAGGAGCAGAATAGAAGAAGAAAAAGATCATGATGTTGTTGAGAAAATGTTTCAGAAAAAGAAAAAGAGGAAGAGTGGGAAACAAAAGCAGAAAAGCAAAAAGAAAAGCGGAAAGCAAAAGCAGAAAGCAAAATAAGATAAAAAGAAGCAGACATAATTACGATGGTGATGGCATGCAAAAAAGGGAATTATGGGCGTGACCCATTGAGCAGAAAGTTGGATTTATTTTTGAATGATGTAATTTATTTTTCTTATCTTTCGGAAAGATCTGTATAACCCCATCAGAGGGTAATCATAAAAAATAAAAAAATATGTCCAGTACTCCAAATTTATTCGGCACCCTGCCGCTATTATCACCAACCAGGTGATCAAAAGTACGCCCAGTACTCCAAATTTATTCGGCACCCTGCCGCTATTATCACCAACCAGGTGATCAAAAGTACGCCCAGTACTCCAAAATTATTCGGCAGCCTGCCGCTATTATCACCAACCAGGCGATCAAAAGTACGTCCAGTACTCCAAAACTATACATGAGCATCACTCATGTCAATCATACATAAACATTCATGAGCATCACTCATGTCAATCATACATAAACATTCATGACCATCATTCATGTCAACATTCATGACCATTACTCATGTCAACATTCATGAGCATCACTCATGTCAAACAACATAAACATTCATGAGCATCACTCATGTCAATCAGCTTCGAAAGCTTCATTTACAGAGCTCCGGCTTCAAGAGCTCCAGCTTCAAAAGCTTATTTACAAAAGCTCCAGCTTCAAAGCTTCACTTGCAAAGCTTTACCTACAAAGCTTCAGTGCAGGGTATACAAATACCGCCTCCAAACAACAGCCACTTCGGCCCATACATGGATTGAATTTCAAGTCTCCAGCCAACAACCTCTATTAACTGAAGACTTGGGGGACTGCACTATGTACCAATATATTGGGCTTCCGTAACTGGGCCTCATGAAAAATACTTGGGGGACTTAGCCCATTATTTATGTATTGAGGAGCGAGCCCTTATTCTATGAAAGGGACTCCCTCATTTTCATTAGAGAGCACCCATTATTCATGTACTAAGGAGCGAGCCCTTATTTTATAAAAGGGACTCCCTCACCACATTAGAGAGCATCGCCGCCTGCTGAGCAACCACCTCGCCGCGAGTATCACTCCTAACCCATCACTTATGTATTAAGGAGCGAGCCCTTATTCTATAAAAGGGACTCCCTCACCATCATTAGAGAGCATCGCCGCCAGCTGAGCAACCACATCGCCACGAGTATCACTCCTAACCCATCACTTATGTATTGAGGAGCGATCCCTTATTTTATAAAAGGGACTCCCTCACCATCATTAGAGAGCATCGCCGCCTACTGAGCAACCGCCTCGCCGCGAGCATCAACTCTAGCCCATCATTTATGTATTCAGGAGCGAGCCCTTATTCTATAAAAGGGACTCCCTCACCTCCAACGCCACAAGCCGAGCCAACCAAGGCAACATAAGCCACAAGCAGAGCAGCCTCGCAACATGTGCTACTTCTAGTTGAGCATCATTTCAGATTGGGCACCGCCTCATATCGAATATCAGTTCTAGACGACATCTAGTTACTTCGGCCCACACATGGACTGAATTTCAAGTCTCCAGCCAAAAGACTCTCTTGACTGAAGACTTGGGGGACTACTGTTTGTACCATACTTAGGGCCTCCGTATTTAGATCTCTTATAAATACTCGGGGGACTCAAATGTAATTATGTAATAAATGAAGGGGCAAATATGTAATAAGTGAGGAGCCCTTATTCTATAAAAGGGCCTCCTCACCCTCACAAACAAAAAGCCTCTAATCCCCTAAAGAGCTCTCTCACCCTCAGAAACTCTCTCTCCCTCACAACCCTATCACAAACAGAGAAATACAATATCAGTGTGGACGTAGCCCAAACATTGGGGTGAACCACGATACATCTTGTGTTCTTTACTTTCTTGCAGATTCACGGTCGGATTTACGTTGTTCCAAGACCCCTCCGGTTTTGTGCATCAACAATTTTAAATACAATCTACTAGTAATTTACACAACCACACATATACTATAATATCATAATATTACAACAATTAAATGTTTTTCATCAAAATTTTTGTTTTCTTAAGCCTCATTAAAACAAAAAATTTTAATTAAATAATAAATAATAAAAACTCCCATGCGCGGCAAGAGGCTAGTTTGAATAATAATAATAATCATGCTTCTGCCTTATTTTCCCTAATTCATCAGGTTATGTGGACGTCACCTGTTACTTTCTTTAGCGGTTTTTATTACCTAATTCTCCAACACAAATTATTCCAAGATACATCCCATTTTCTCTCTCAATCAAGAATAATAATCCAAAAGGCGACCTTGTTGCACAACTAGAACGGATGTACTTGCTGTAAGGTTTGAAGATACCAATGCATCTCCAAGAAATCCAAGGTCATTGGAGTCGATGCCATCGAGTAACGTCGTGGTGACCTCTGATATATTTCCATGCCTTCTTCCTACTATGTACATATCATACTCACCTTCCATTGAGCTTATTAGTGAGAGAATTTGTTCCCACCTAGTCACCGATTTCTCTAAAAGTTTTATGGAGGCATCATTCATTGACATCAGCCTAAACTCATCCAAGTACAACTCATCCAGTTTTTTTTCCCTCCCAGTGCTTGCCATTGCCTTCAGAATTCCACCAGTACCATCTTCATCGTCGTCGTCTTCGTCATCATCATCACCATGATCATCCTCAGAGCACAAGTTTGGTGCATTTTTACTCATGATGTTAAACGATATGACTGTTAGGCTAGTCCTAGGATGTCCAGCCATGCGACCCGCATACGCTAATGCCTCACGGTCATCTACCCCTCCAAAGAAGAGCATGGAATAGCAGCATCGACGGTAAGAGTCGTTGGATGCACCGAGGCCTCGATCCACAAAAACACCCACAGAGCACCGAGCATTTGCGATCAAGTTGTTGTTGAGGCTCTTTAGATGTGAGTTGTTTGCATCTGGTGCCACTCCTCCAACCAATGTGGTGGATTTATTGTGGAACGGGATGATTATTATGGCGACGCGATTCTCCTCAGCCAGGTTGCATATATCCTGGTGCATCGTGGAGTATTGAGACACCGCCGTGAGTGTTTGCATCGTGACACATTCTCTTTGTTGGGCATATGCTTCAAAAGCATTTGAGGGGGACGAGTTGTCGGGAGAATATACATCATTGGTCTTACAAGCATCGTGCACTACCAACATCGCCGAAGTATGCCCCGTTAGTTCCACAAGGTGGACAGCAAGAACATGAAGAGGGGATTTATTGGTTGGATTAGAAGCCTCGAGGAGGTTGATAATGCCTGGCACATTGCGTGAGTTGTGAGCACATGCAAGGATTCGAAGCTCGTTGTTAGATCCTACGCTTACTACATTTCTCTCTTTGTATTGCACGAAAGGCCTAGCACTAGACTTGTAAAAAATTGCTAGAAGCGGACCAACTACAAATGTCATTACCCAAATTGCCAGCACCATTACTCCGAAGGTTTGTTTGTTCAACGCCTAGACATATACATGTATATACGACATATTATTTGTCATTCTTTCATGAATTATTCAAAGGCATTACGCATGCATAAAGTCATATGTTACGTACCTTTACTTCCCGACCGGTGTTGAGTATAATAAGTGTCAATAAGCCTTTGGTGTTCATGAGCACTCCAAGAGCCAAACTATCCCGAAATGACATTTTGTTTACTAAGCCGGCAACCAAAGTGCTCAGTGTCTTAGCTGCAAAAGCTAAGATGATAACCCCCCCTACACGATATATGTCCGTCCCAGTTTTTTTCTCCGATGGATAAACGGAACTGAGAATATCCACATAGTTGATTCTACTCCCATTGATACAGAAGTAGAGAGGCAACAGAATCCCAGGCACAAAACTTCCCACCTTCTTTTTAAGATTGTTTGAAAACTCTCCTCTAGGCATGATAGCTCCAAGCATAAAAGACCCTACGATAGAATGAGACCCACATGCATCGGTAATGTACCCACAAAGCACCACCCCGGCTAGAACAAAGCATTCAAGTTGACCGTAGTCGCCATCGTCTTGTACTTTGTCACGAATTCGGTCAACAATCCGTGACAGAAGAGGACGTACGATAAAAATGCATAGCCCTATAAAAAGCAAGGTGAGTCCCACCGAAATTGTCTGGAAGTTGTTGACTATGGCCATTACGAGCAAAAGAAGAAACCAGGAGCATAAGTCGGAGATAACAGAGGCAGATAACGCAAGTCCTCCGACAGCAGAGTAGAGAAGTTTGAGGTCTGTGAGGATTCGGGCAAGGTCTGGGAAGTTGGTGGTGGCAAGAGCAACGCCCCAGAACCACGGGCCGTTCACAGTGGGAAGTTTTTGTCCATCCTTGCCTTTTGTTTCTTCGACAAAATCTTTGAGGAGCACATATCGACATAAGGCCCAACCAACAAGGACGGAAAAGACAATGCCGGCGAGCGCAATGCTAAGAGCTTTCTTTCCAGCTCGTAACACTGGTTTTAAATCAAGCTCTAAACCCACCAGGAACATGTGGTAAACGAGGGCCAAGTTTCCGATGGTCTCGATAATCTTCACGGTACTGTAAGGAAATACGGCTGGTACAACTCTACCCCAAGTACTCGTACTCGACGACATTCCACCCTGAAAGTTTGTAACGTGTAAAATGGTGTATTTACTACTTACATATTTTCCTTAATAATAACAAAGGTGCTTTAGATTTTGGCCCTTACAACTCATTATTTATAGATAAAAACTCATCTATCTTTAAAGATCCAGTTTAAGCCTAAATTTAAAATTTGCAAATATATGGGAACACTATTGACCTATTAATACAATTTATTTACACTCATGCCACTCATACTTTATGGTACCTTTTCTAAATTCCTAAATTTACGCCAAATTAAAAGTAGTAGAAAAAGTGAAATAAAATGTAAAAAATATTTGCATTAACCGTATCCATGCCAAACTAGAAAAGTAGGTTTTTTTTTTTTCGTGATATATTTTGTAGCAATTTTACCCATATTAATTGGTAGGTAAATTAGTTTGTTCCATTTTTTTTTTAAATACTACACCTGTATTATATATTTTGAATCAAATAACATTCCTCTAACTTGTAGGTAAATTATTTTCTATGTATTGTTATATATGTTAGACACGTTTTGTTGTTGTATAAACATGAGTGGAACATAATATTGTTGATTTTATACATCAATCTGCATTTCCTTTGTTGTAGGTATATTATTTTCCATGTACAAGTACTTATGTTAGGCACGTTTTGTTGTTGGTACATACAATATTTTGTATCATTGTAAAGAAAAATATTACATTACACCCATAGTATAATTGTTGTAGGTAAATTATTGGAAATTAATTTGTAGTTAGGTAATGAACATTTTGCATCATTAGAAATGAACATTTCAAATAGTAGGTAGGTAAATTAATTTGTTCTAATTATATAAAAAAATTACACTACACCTAGTTATATTTAATTTTTCCAATTATTAAAAAAAATTATACTACACCCAACCAAATAACATTTATCTAACTTGTAGGTAAATTATTTTCCATGTATTGTTATATATGTTAAGCACGTTTTACTGTTGTATAAACATGGGTGTAACATAGTATTTATAATACTATGCATCGAACTACATTTCTTCTTAATATAGGTAAATTATTTTCCATGTAGTAGTACGTTTTGTTGTTAGTATAAACATTATTTTGCATCATTGTAAAAAAGAGATATTATATTACACCCATGGTATAATTGTTGTAGGTAAATTAATGTGCATGTAGATAATGAAATACAATGTTCTAATATATTAATAAAAAAAGGATAAATTCAAAAGTATTCAAGAGTAGGGTGAAAAAAAACTGAATCGAATAGTTTTATGAAAATTCAAAGCCTTTCTAAAAAATTAATATGCAATAAATTTTTAACATTAATGTCTTTTTTTTCTTGTTGCAAAATCATTTACTCTCTCTTCACAATTAATTGTCTACATCAAATATGTAATAGGGGTATTTTAGGCATGTGAAAAATGTAAAATGTGTGAAGTAATATGAAAGATTAATGAATTTGCTTATGTGAATCCTAGTCATTGGGTTTTCTTTGAGTAAAAAAGTTATGTAGGGTTTTATATGACGAAAATTGAGTTAGAAGGGCTAAAATCATATTTTCAGTAATAAGACAGATGTAAGAAAAATATAACAAGAGAGGAATAAGGAAGGATGGTACTGCTTACAAGAATCTCAGCAACAATGCGTGGTTGATGCAAGGGTTTTAAGGCGATCATAAAAATACGAGTGCTGAAGACGGCGATGCTCAGTCTTATAACAAGAACTGAAAGAGCTGACATAAAGGGGTTGTGTGCTCGCCATAGTCCTGTTGGGGATATCGTTTTATTGAAGCATACCACAATTAAATCTTTTGTGTTACTGGTTATCACAAAATCTTCCCCACCAACACTCCCAGTCAACTTAAAATAAGACATTATGTATAATATACTTCCCTAATCCTTCTGGTCTTTACCTAAGGAGAAACCCCATCTCAGAGAGAAACGGTGATATATCTATATATGTATGTGTGTGTCTGTGTGTGTGTGTGTACACAATACAAACTTTCTTGCAAGTCGCAATGGCAGGGATGGAGGAAAGGTAAGGCTCCCAAAGAAAACAAAACTTTTGGTGTAATATACGGCGTAAAATTGTTCGGTTATTTTGTAGTTTGTAGTCGTTTCTAGTATAGTTAATTTTTATTGGATCGTTTCTAGTATAGTTAAACATCATTGGTCATCCTGGCTCCTCTCTTCCATAGTTTTCTTTCTTTTTTTTTTTTTTTTCATTTAACTATAATTAGTAATGAGGTGTTCGTTGGTCTTATTCAGTACAACGGCTTCATATACCCAAGTAACCGAACTAACCATAAACGGTTCGATATATTTTTCTATGTTTTAATTAACTAAAAAAACAAAGAATAAATTGTAGATATGATCCCTTAATTTTAACTCAATTGGAGCAATGGTCCCTTAACTAAAAATCCATTACCATTGGTCCCTCAACTCATCAAAACGTACAGCTATGGTCCCTCAACTAAAAATCCATTACCTTTGGTCCCTCAACTTTAATTCAACTAGAGAAATAGTCCCTTAAGTTTAACCCAATTGTAGCAATGGTCCTTCCAACATAACTCGTTTTGACAAAAATTTTGACGTAGTTGACGAAAATGACCATAATTACACACTTTGATGAGTTGAGGGACCCTAATTGTATAAATAGTCATTCCAACATAACTTATTTTGACAAAATTTTGATGAAATTGATGAAAAGGACTATAGCTACACATTTTGATAAGTTAAGGGACCAATGACAATGGATTTTTAGTTGAGGGACCATTGCTCCAATTTGATTAAAGTTGAGGGACCATTGCTCCAATTTACTCAAAAACAAAATAAAAAAGTGTTGATGCACAAAATCAGCGAGGACTTTGGTACAACAGAAAGTGTTAAGTTTGTGACCTTCGCTAGATTGCTCCGGTCACTAGTGTGGATAAGTATGTAAATGGATAGAGACAGGGAAGCAAACATAAGATGTACGTGGTTCACCCATATTGGCTACGTCCACGGAGTAGAGGAGTTCTCATTAATTGTGAAGGGTTACATAGGTTCAAGCTCTCCTTTAGTGAGTACTAGTGAATGATTTAGTACAAATGACATTAGGAAATATTGTGGGAGAATGATCTCCTTTTATAGAAGAGTTTCTAGCTTTGTTCTGACATTGACACGTGTCATATTGTGATTGGCTTATGATGTTGACACGTGTTGCGCTGTGATTGACTTCTGATGTCGACACGTGTCGCACTATGATTGGCCTCCTGGTTTGAGGGAAACTCTTCTGGGTCATTGACAGTATAACGTTGACTGGTGCTTAGTAGTTTCGGGATTGGTCAAGTATGGTACAAACAGTGCTCTCCTAAGTTCCCGAGTGAGGGAAGTTCCTCGGTTGGGGACTTGCAAGATCCAAGCCACTGAGTAATCACGAAACTTCTAAGTATCGAAGTGTGGTATCGTCTTCACTTGCCTTATCTGTCTCATAGGTAGATGTGGTATCTTCTCTGGAAGTACTCTTCCTCCATCCAGGGGTGGTATCTTTAACCGGTGGAGATGCACAAGGTAACGTATCAATTTCACTTGAAGCTTACTTATAGTTTCAGGCTTGGTCAAGCGCGATACAAACCATGTAGTAGGAGTCCCCCAAGTCGCCAAGCTAGGAGATCTATCGAAAGAGGTGACAGACAAGGTAAGCAATCAGAGCTCCAAGTAATCAATCCCAGATCAGAAGTTTGATTTCGAGTTCCTGCTGATTGTTCTCATTCTCCCTATCTTGCAGGCAGCATGAAGGATAAAGAGAAGAAAAAGGAGAAGAGATGATATGAGATACTTTTGCTTTTGAAGAAGTAACTTTCCACAGGCTTATTCTTGAACTGGGCTGAAGGGTTTTCTAGTTTCCTCCAGAGTATAAGGCCGACTCAAGAATTTGAGGGTCAAAACAAGTTCATCAAATCAAGAGTTCGTTCGACCTTGATGATATGGGATACTTTTGCTGTTGACAAAGTAGTGGATGTGGTATGGCGAGGCTTTGCTCTTTGGCGACGTTGCTAGCGAAAGGTTGTTGAAGTTTCTTGAGCTCTTCGGATAGGGCAGCGATGCCGAGCTTAGATTTGACTTAGACTCCTCTGTCTAGATTATGCGATTCTGCAGGGAGGGCGTCGTGTTATAGTGATCTGTTCTAGCTCATCGTTGAACCTTCTGCTTCAATCTTTTGCATCGCATAAGTGGTTCACAACCTTTGTATTTGAATGGTCCTTCAGAGCACTACTTCTCAGTGACTCATCCATGCTTGGCAGCTTCAGTGTAAATAGCCAATATCGTATCAATTGTTCTGAAGTATTTGCCGAAAGGATTTGTGACCTTGACAACAGTTGAGGATGAGTACTTGAGAGCAATGCTAGGTGAGCAACCAGGCAAAGGTTCTGGGCAATTAGTTCCAGATCGAAAGTTTGATTTCAGGTTTCGACTGATTGCTTTCTTTCTCCTTGTCTTACAGGTAAGAACAAGGCCAAAGGAAAAGACAGGGAAAAAGCATGATATGGGATACTTTTGCTTTTAACCCTGATGATATGAGATACTCTTGGTCTAGTGTGGCTTGTTTGCAGAGGTATTATCGGGGGGAAAAGAAGCTGAGTATTTCGAGAGACTTTGCTGAGAGTGCCTTCTCGGATGTGAAGAAAAGTTGAGTATTTTTTTTATTTGCAGGTCTGCCTGGCTGTAGAGGATGAAGGTCGACATATATAGGAATAGTCCCAACAGCGAATGGTAACGCTGTTCCTTTACCCTTCTCGGTCATAGCAATGTAGTGGGAGCTGCAAAATTCACGTGTTTTAACTTTGTCAGAGCACTTTGAAAAAGTGGTCTGTGGTATCTGGAAAGTTGATGTTGCGTGTGAAGATTGAGACAAGCTTTATCCAAGGAAATATGGCTCTCGAAGTTCGGAGAGCGGTGCCTCTTCAGTTTTCGAACAAGCAATCCTGTCAGGGATCTGGCTCTCTAGATTCGGAGAACGGTGCCTTTTCGATTTTTGAGAAAGCAATCCTGTTAGGAGTCTGGCTCTTGAGATTCGGAGAGTGGTGCCTCTTCAATTTTTGAGAAAGTAATCCTGTTGGGAGTCTGGCTCTCGAGATTCGGAGAGCGGTGCCTCTTCGATTTTTGAGCAAGCAATCTTGTTAGGAGTGTTTTCTCGAATGTGAGTAAAGGTTGGGCATTTTTTCCAGTCTGCCTTGCCACGGAGCACGGAGGTTGACACACATAGGGACTTTCCAGTTATCAAGCAGTGGTGTTGTTCCTTTACCCTTGTGGGTAATAGTAGGGTAGCAGGACCTTCAAATTTTATGTGTCTAAACTTTGTCAAAGATCTTTGGCAAAGTTATCTGTGGTACCTGAGGAGCTGATGTTGCATTTGGGGATTGTCGACATATTTTACTCAGGAAAATCTGCTTCTCGAAATCCGGAGAGTGGTACCTCTTCGATTTTTGAACAAACGGCCCTGCTGCCCTTTCTTTTATAAGGGCACCAATTATGTGCAAGAAGTACGTTCAGAGAGTTATTGCTTGTAGGAATTTTCCCTTTATTTTCGTACTTCAAAGATTTATTGGACCTCATTTCTCCTTCATCATTTCTGAAAATGTCTGGCCCATCCGACCATCGTTTTGACTTGAACTTTGGTGAAGAGGCAGTCATGCCTCCTCAAGACAACATATGGCGCCCATCTTTCTTATCCCTTGCTGGTCCTCTTACCGTTGGGGACTCTGTGATGAAGAATGATATGACCGCTGCGGTGGTGGCCAGGAACCTTCTCACTCCCAAAGATAACAGACTACTTTCCAAACGGTCTGATGAGTTGGTTGTTAAGGATTTTTCTTTTCTTATATCATTAAGGAAACGCAATTTTTTATTCAAATTCAAGAATCATTCATTAATTAATAGTTAACGGTTCCAGTTTGTTTTGCTTTTGTGACTGAAAAATCAAAATTTTGTTTTTTAATAGAATCAATTGAAAAAGGGTAAGGTAAATTTTTAGATATTGTGTGTTTTAAGAAACTATACAATCAATCGAAGGGGTGGATCCAACCCAAACAAAAAAGAAAGATTTCTTTTAAACAAGGAATTAATGATTCTCTGGCTCTCAGTGTTCAGTGTGCAGGTTCTGTGTCTAATGGCCCAACGCCTATTTGCTCGAACCCGCCAAGTTGAATCATTGGCGGCTGAAGTGATAAGTCTCAAATAAGAGATTAGAGGGCTCAAGCATGAAAATAAACAGTTGCACAGGCTCGCACATGACTATGCTACAAACGTGAAGATGAAGCTTGACCAGATGCAGGAATCTGATGGTCAGATTTTACTTGATCATCAGAGGTTTGTGGGTTTGTTCCAAAGGCATTTATTGCCTTCGTCTTCTGGGGCCGTACCGCGTAATGAAGCTTCAAATGATCAACCTCCGATGCCTCATCCTTCTGGGGTTCTGTCCAATACTGAGGCTCCGAATGATCACCCTCCGGTGGCTTCTCTTTCTGGGGCTCTGCGGACTGCTGAGACTTCTCCTGAGCAACCTTTGTGAAGGCTCCATCTTGTTTGTTTATTTTGATTCATGTATATGTACATATTTGTAACTTATCGGAGATATCAATAAATAAGCTTTGCTTCATTTCAACGTATTGTGTTAAATACACCAAAGCCTTCTTCACTAAGTTCTTTGAATTTTTTTTCTTTTGTTGAAGCTTGTATGTTGAAGCTTTGTGAGTGAAGCATGTATGTTGAGGTAGTGATCCCTTAATTTCTCGAGTGAGGAAAACTTCTCGGTTGGAGACTTGAAAAATCCAAGTCACTGAGTGGTCGTGAGACTTCTGAGTATTAAGGTGCAGTAGCATATGGTAGGAGTCCCCCAAGTCTCCGGTTGAGGGAGTTGACAAATGAGGCATTTCCTTTCTAAGTGGTAGCCCAAAACTCCTCCTTCATATGTATTTGTTATGAAAGTTGTTAGGCCCAAAGAAGATGAGGCCTAGGCAATTTTTTTTTTTTTTTTTGAATTTTTGAGTTTCCGAATTTTTGAATTTTCAAATTTTTCGAATTTTCGAATTTCCGGAAAAAAAAAATTATATATATTTTTTAAGCTTTGTAGGTGAAGCTTTGGTGTTGAAGCTTTGTAGGTGAAGCTTTGAGGTTGAAGCTTTGTTGGGTACCATGAATTGATTTTACTTCACACTATCTTGATCAAGAGTGTGTGAAGCTTTTGTAGGTAAAGCTTTTGTGTTGAAGCTTTGTAGGTAAAGCTTTTCTAGGTGAAGCTTTTGTGGGTGAAGCTTTTGTAGTGGGTGAAGCTTTTGTAGGTGAAGCTTTTGTGGGTGAAGCTATTGTGGGTGAAGCTTTTATGGGTGAAGCTTTTGTGTTGAAGCTTTGTAGGTGAAGCTTTAGAGTTGAAGCTTTGTAGGTGAAGCTTTTGTGTTGAAGCTTTAGTATGTGAAGCTTTGGAGTTGAAGCTTTGTAGGTGAAGCTTTGGAGTTGAAGCTTTTGTTGGGTACCATGAATTGATTTTGCTTCACACTATCTTGATCAAGATAGTGTGAAGCTTTTGAGAATTTGTAGTTGTCCTCCATTGATAAAGCTTTTGTTGGTGAAGCTTTTGTGGTGAAGCTTTTGTAGGTGAAGCTATTGTGTGTGAAGCTTTTATGGGTGAAGCTTTTGTGTTGAAGCTTTGTAGGTGAAGCTTTGGAGTTGAAGCTTTTGTGTTGAAGCTTTTATAGGTAAAGCTTTGGAGTTGAAGCTTTGTAGGTGAAGCTTTGGAGTTGAAGCTTTTGTTGGGTACCATGAATTGATTTTGCTTCACACTATCTTGATCAAGATAGTGTGAAGCTTTTGAGAATTTGTAGTTGTCCTCCATTAATGCAGCTTTTGTTGGTGAAGCTTTTGTGGTGAAGCTTTGTTAGGTACCATGAATTGATTTTGCTTCACACTATCTTGATCAAGATAGTGTGAAGCTTTTGAGAAAGAGATTGTGATGCAAGCCACACCTTCTAGTAGTCGAAGGTTTGGATGAAAGCCACACCTTGTAGTAGTCGAAGGTTTGGATGAACCATATAAATTGAATTTGCTTCGAACAGTCTTGATCAAGAGTGTGTGAAGCTTTCTACGGGTTGTAGTTGCCCTTCATTGATGAAGCTTTTGTTGGCACCATAAATTGGTTTTGCTTCACACTGTCTTAATCAAGAGTGTGAAGCTTTTGAGAATTGTGGTTGAACTCTTTTGATGAAGCTCTTGTTGGCACCATAAATGGGTTTTGCTTCACACTGTCTTGATCAAGAGTGTGAAGCTTTTGAGAATTGTGGTTGCCCTCCATTGATAAAGCTCTTGTTGGCACCATAAATTGGTTTTGCTTCACATTGTCTTGATCAAGAGTGTGTGAAGCTTTTGAGAATTGTGGTTGCCTTCCATTGATGAAGCTCTTGTTGGCACCATACATTGGTTTTGCTTCACACTGTCTTGATCAAGAGTGTGTGAAGCTTTTGAGAATTGTGGTTGAACTCTTTTGATGAAGCTCTTGTTGGCACCATAAATTTTTTGCTTCACATTGTCTTGATCAAGAGTGTGTGAAGCTTTTGAGAATTGTGGTTACCCTCCATTGATGAAGCTCTTGTTGGCACCATAAATTGGTTTTGCTTCATACTGTCTTGATCAAGAGTGCGTGAAGCTTTCTACGAGTTGTAGTGTTTGCATTGTTACAGAAGAGAAATGTCTGAAGCAGATGCAAGAGGGCTGAATAGCTTGATCTTTGTATGCCATGCACTGAAGTTGTTGTTGGCTTGCAATAAGACTTTGTTGGTGACTATAACTCTTGTTGGGCATAAGTGCTCCCCTAGTTGAGTTGTCAAGCTTGAGGGTTTTTTATTATTTATGAATGCTAGGAGTTCACATGTACAAGTTGTACCACTCGTGTTCTGGTAGGTGGAATGAATGGTGAGTTACTTTCATCACTTGGTTGGTGGTACGAAGGTGAGTTCCTTCATCACCTTTCATCACATTTCATCAACTCGTTGGTGGCACGAGGATGAGTACCTTCTTCACCTGGTTGGTGGCATGAATGGCAATTTACCAAATGATATTAGAGTACGGGTTGTACATTTCATCACCTGGTTGGTGGCATGAAGATGAGTTCCTTCTTCACCTGGTTGGTGGCATGAGTGGCAAGTTGCCAAATGATATTAGAGTACGGGTTGTACATTTCATCACCTGGTTGGTGGCATGAAGGAGAGTACGGGTTGTACGTTTCATCACCTGGTTGGTTGCATGATGGAGAGTACGGGTTGTACATTTCATCACCTGGTTGGTGGCATGAAGATGAGTTCCTTCTTCACATTTCATCACCTGGTTGGTGAGAATAAGGGCAAGGTGTCGAGGCACATTGTAGCAAGTGTTAAATGACACAAAGTATGTTGAACCCTTTCGAAGCACAATTGGCTTATGTATGAATGTGTTGGAATGTATGATTGAACGAATATACTGTGAAATTGTTCGTTTATTTGCATAGTCTTGTTGACATATACTTAGACTTTGTTTCATGTTGGAAGCATTCATGTTGAAGCTTTGAACCTGAGTGTTTCATTGCTAGGAATGTAAGTGGATTAGGACCGAGTTATCTAAATCACCTCTTTATTAAATTGATGCCAAATAGTCTTCGTTACATATGATGCCGAACGACTGAAGCTTAACACTTGTACGATGTGAGTTTACTTGTAATAGTACTTCAAGTGATCATCGTTCCATGGATGGCCAAGGGTCTTGCCATTGAAGCTTCTAAGCTTGTAGGAGCCAAGGCGACTGATGCCAACAACTTCAAACGGTCCATCCCAATTTGGACTAAGTGTTCATTCACTCGGGACACTGTCGCAGAGTAATCTTTTCTTCAATACCCAGTCTCCCACTTTGAAAGAACGAGGTTTGACCCTTGAGTCATAGTAGTTGGAGATGCGCTGCTTGTATGCGACATTCCTCAAGTGAGCCTGGTTTATGTGTTCATCAACTAGATCTAAGTTGAGGGTAAGTTGTTTGTCATTTTCGCTTTGCACGTAGTTCTGGACTCGGAACGTTGCTTGCTCAAGCTCAACTGGGACAACTGCCTCTGTACCAAAGGCAAGTGAGAATGGGGTTTCTCCTGTTGATGTCTGATACGAAGTGCGGTATGACCAAAGAACTTGGGGTACAAATTCTGGCCAACAACCTTTAGCCTTATCCAAGCTGGTTTTCAAAGTTCGCTTGATCATTTTGTTGATAGCTTCAACTTGTCCATTAGACTGGGGATGAGCTGAGGAGGCAAAACATAAGTTGATGTTAAACTTAGAGCAGAAGATCCTGAACTTATTGTTGTCGAACTATCGCCCGTTGTCAGTGACTATCGCATTGGGAATGCCGAATCTGCAAAGGATGTTCTTCCATACGAAGTCTTCTATTTTTGCCTCAGTAATGGTTGCCAAAGGTTCTACTTCGGCCCACTTTGTGAAATAGTCAACTGTAACGATTGCATAGCAGACCTTGCCTTTCCCTGCAGGCATTGAGCCGATCAAATCAAGTCCCCATTGGGCGAAGGGCCAAGGGCTGATCATAGGAGTGAGCGGCTCGGGGAAATGAGTGAGGAATAGTTGCGTAGCGTTGACACTTATCACATGAGCGGGATATTCGGATGGCATCTTGGTGGAGTGTTGGCCAGTAATATCCTTGGTGAAAGGCCTTGTGTGCTAGGGATCGAGATCCAGCATGATCTCCGTAAACTCCTTCATGTATTTCCCGAAGGACAGTTTCCGCCTCCGCGGGCGTAAGGCATCTTAGGTATGGTAGGTTAAAACCCCGCTTGTAGAGTTGGTCATTAATGATCAAGTAACGGGTAGCCTTGTAACGAATCTGCTTAGCTTGGACTTTGTCATTTGGAAGGGTGCCATGAGCAAGGAATTTATAAATCGGGGTAATTCAACTATCCCCATGTTGTAAGTTGCAGACTTCCGCAGCCATGGTGCTTGGTGCTGCCAACAATTCGACCTGAATTTTTCTCCCAATCTTGTCTTCCACCGCTGAGGCGAGGCGAGCCAAAGCATCTGCATGACTGTTTGCCGCTCGAGGAATTTGGGTGATCTGGTAGTGGAAGTGCTTGAGCAACAATTGTGTTTGTGCCAGATATGCTGCCATGGAGCTATCCTTAGCGTCAAAGTTGTTGGTGACCTGGTTAACCACCAATTGGGAGTCACTGAAGATATCAATTCGTTTAACCCCAAGGTGTTTGGCCAAACGTAAGCCTGCTAGGAGGGCTTCATATTCGGCCTCATTGTTTGACGCCTTGAATTTGAAACGAAGAGCATACTTCATCGCCACTTTTTTAAGGGTCGTAAGGACTAGTCCTGCTCCACAACCCTGTTGGTTGGACGAGCCATCAACATATAGACTCCATGTTGGGGCTGTTGGTTTTCTGAGCTTCCGAGGGTAATGAAACCACTTCTTTAGGCGTAGAAACAATGTCAATAGGATATATAAAGTCGGCGATGAAGTCTACCACTGCTTGGCCCTTCTCAGCTGGCTTTGGTTGGTAGGAGATGTCAAACTCACCCAATGCTATCGCCCATTTGATCATTCGTCCAGAAGTGTCAAGACTTTGGAGTATCTGTCGAAGAGGATGATTGGTAAGCACGATGATGGAGTGTGCTTGAAAGTAAGGGTGAAGTTTTCGAGCAGACATGACCAATGCTAGAGACAATTTCTCAATGTTGGAGTATCGTGTCTCCGCATCTTGTAAGGCCTTGCTAGCTTAGTAGACAGGCCGTTCGACATTACCATCTGTTGATGCACAAAATCCGGTGGATCTCGGACCAACGTAAATCCAGCCGTGAATTACACAAACGCTTAAGAACACAAAGATGTATCGTGGTTCACCCCAATGTTTGGGCTACGTCCACACTGATGTTAATTGTATTTCTCTGTATGAATGTATGTATTACAAGTGTGTGGGGGAGTCCCCCAGAGAAAGAGAGAGTTTGAGAGAGATTCTCTGTTTGTGAGCTTTGTCACTCATGTATGTGAGGATGAGACCTGAGGATTGTGAGGGTAAGAAGGCTCTTTTATAAACTAAGAGCTCATCCCCTTTTACATAAATCATAGGCTCAATGTCAAGAAGCCCAAATAACGAGGCCCAATATAATATGGTACCAACAGTAGTCCCCCAAGTCTTCAATCAAAAGAGTCTTTTGGCTGGAGACTTCAAATCCAATCCATGTACGGGCCGAAGTGGCTAGATGTCTTGAACCAGTACTCAACACAAGGCAATGCTCAACATAAAGCAATACTCAGCTAGAGGCTATGCTCGCTGCGAGGCGGCTCGGCTCGTGGTATTCCTCATTGCAATATCTACTTTATGTCGACATGCACTCATTATGAGTTGATTCTCGACATGATTTGGGTCTGCTTGTCGGGTTCGCATATTGGGTTCTTTTAATCAGCAACAATGTTGATCAGTGGATCTAGTTGCTCAATAATTCTTGACAATAAATGGCAGCATAAGTGTGACTGTATAAATCAAATTGACAAAGTTTGTCAAAGTAAAATATTGTACTATGTGCCTTCTGTGAATAAATGATTTATTATGTTGTGTGATAAATGACATGTTGCATAAATCAACAATATATTAGGTATTGCCTAAATGTGTGTGTGTATATATATAGTCATGAATAAATGATTTATTCAATTGTTTGATAAATGACATGCTGCATAAATCAATAATATATTAGGTATTGCCTAAATATGTAGGTTATTAGAATATATATATACATATATATTAGCCACAATGGGGATATAAAATGGCAGGTAGTTTCATTAGGTGCCATAATCATCACATATTGTATTCGTCTGTTACTGTGCATGTCATGTGACACCACACACCATCACTCTCTGCATGTACTTATATATATATATATATATATATATATATATATATATATATATTAGCACGGCAGACAAGGTGTGGCAGAAATATTTGAAGTGGAAGCTAATAATAAAAGTGTTGGGAAAAATGTTCTTATCTGTGAGTTTTTTTCTTTTTCCTTTGTGAGAGTGGTTGACACCAAAAGCAAAAGCAAAGGCATCTTATCTTTTTTTGAATTTGGTGGTCTGTAGCTTTTGATAAAGCTTCATGCACGTTCTAGCCTTGAGAAGGTGGGGAACAAACAGAAGATAACTCAGAGGCAGACGATGAGCCTGTAACTAGCTAGTCCGAGCCTTGGTTCTTTTAGGAGAGACCTTGCCCTTTCCTGCTCTTCTTCGCCTGCTGCTGTTCAAAATTATATCCAGGTGAATGCAATTGGACTGCCTACTGTGCGTTTCCCATTGGACCATACCAACCGAGCAAAGCTGCTTGTACCGGATGGCGAAGAACCAGCAACAAAAGTCACTGTATATGTTTTCTTCTCGTATGCTTGACTGAAAGTCAGTGATTGTAGCTCAACCGAGATCTTCACTGATGTTCCCATAAAATGATAGATAGGTTTTCCGTTTATGGAGAAACGGCTCTTGCGATCACTCATCATGACTCTAAATCTAGTGGCAGCATGTACTTTTCCACAGAGATTTGTCTTCCTTGATTCACATAACTTGCATTCTCTGCATTCTGCCTGGTAACAAGGGATTACATGGTCTCCTGGATGAACTTCAGTAACACCTTCACCAAAGCTCTCAACAATCCCTCCAGCCTCGTGACCAAGAATACAAGGGAAGAGACCTTCAGGATCATTGCCGCCCCAGGTATAAGCGTCGGTGTGGCAGAGAGAGGTGTACAGAATCTTGACCCGGACCTCTTCAGCCTGCGGCGGAGCCACCTACACGTCTTCGATCACCAACGGCTTATTGGGTTCCCAGGCCACCGCCGCTTTGCAGGTGATGACTTGACCTTGGGTAGCCATGGATTTGACTGAAACCACAAAGCAAAACAGGGAGAGAGAGAGAGAGAGAAAGAGAGAGATAGTGGGGGTTTATGATTTCTTGGGTTTTGCAGATCCACGGTGGACAGTGGTGAGGTTGTGAAGGTTTCACGGTGGTGAGATGAAAAAAATGAAAGAGAAACGACATAGCTTTTCGTGTCAATTTCCCACAGATGGCGCCAAATGTTGATACATAAAATCTGGAGGATCTTGGACCAACGTAAATTCGACCGTGAATCACACAAACGCTCAAGAACACAAAGATGTATTAAGTAAGGCAAGGGGAGGCACCGCTACCGTTTGGAAGGTTGAGGTCTTCTCATTTATGTGGGTCTGGCTTCTACTCCCTACTTGCTGATAGGGGATGGTTGTTGGGGGTTTCCCTTGGTATGTCTTTGCCTCGGCGGAGGCATAGTTATAAGCATGCGTCATCACCTCAGAGTAAGTCTTCCAAGTGTTGGCATTGATCATGTACTTAAAGAAACAATCACGTAGGCCTGCCGTGAAGGCTTTGAGGACAGTCTTGTCGTCTGCCTCGGCACAACGAGAATACTCATGGCTGAAGCGGCCAGCATACATACGTAATGACTCGTCTAGCTTCTGGCGAATAGTGTACAAGTCATCCGCAAAATGCAAGCGATCGATCTGGAAAATGTGTTGAGAAATAAACAGTTTTCTCAATTCCTCAAATGAGTCTACCGTCTCAGGTGGAAGACGGCAATACCAGTTTAGAGCTCCGCTAGAGAGGGTGGAGGGGAAGAGAAGACATCGCTCTTCGTCGGTATGCATCTGGTATGCCATGGTGGACTCAAAGAGGTTAAGGTGTTCAATTGGGTCCTCATTTCCAGTATAGCAGTATAGAGTTGCAAGCCAAGCTTTTGCTTTGTCTTTGCTTGGAGGGGGGTGTCGAGGATCCTCCTTGTAATAGGGCCAGGCCTAGGTTGGTTCCAATCAGGTATCTCAACTTGTCGTTCGGCCTTCAACTTGTTTACTTCCTTAAGGAGCTGTAAGACAAGAGGGTCCTGAGTGGAGTCATGTACCACTGGAGCTTTCTTTCGTAAATCTTCATCTCCTCTTGAAAGTAGGAAGGTTTGATCAAGAGCATGTGATTTTTCCCTGGACTTGCCGTACTGACTTTCAAGGTATGTCTGTCAGAACATCTCTGAGTCCCCTATACCTTCGTGTTTCTCTAGGACTTGTTGCCCCTTCCCCAAATTGGTAGCTGGCCTGGGACATAGGAGGGGACCGAGTCTTTCAGAGACCCTTGGGTCATTGATCTTCGAGCTTACATGGATGGGATTGTCTCCACGTTGCTTTAGGAAGTCTCGACAGTCACGAAAGACGGCTTTCGATTCTTCCACTCCTTCTGTAGGGAGGTGCCTTCCTCCACTTCTCCTGCTTCGGGTCGAAGCAGCTGGGTTGAGAGAAGTCTCATGTTGGTCACCATTTCGATGAGTAGCTCGCTCCTCAATAGGAATACCCATGTTGAGGGCAAATGACCTTCTGTGTTGGGGGGCACCCAGTTAATGGTTGACTTCCACTTGGGTGATAAGCTCATGTGTTTTAGTATATCTAGCCTAGTGGAGCATCTCGAAGACCTTCACATATTGCTCTTGGAGGATCTCATTCTTTATCGCTATCTTGTTGTTCTGAGCCTCCAGCTCATCGACTTTAGCCTGAAGAGCAAACTTCTTTTGTTCCTTCTTTCGTTGCTTCGCACCAGGTGCAAGAGGGGTGTCATTCTGTGTGATGTGGCTTCCTTCGCTCCCCATGTTGGAAAGGGATGCCTGGTCAAAAGAGAGTGCACAAATGGAGGAAACCAGTTTAACAAAGCTGAAGATAGTGGGAATAAGTGTCGTTCCCACATACGGCGCCAAATGTTGATGCACAAAATCAGCGAGGACTTTGGTACAACAGAAAGTGTTAAGTTTGTAACCTTCGCTAGATTGCTCCGGTCACTAGTGTGGATAAGTATGTAAATGGATAGAGACAGGGAAGCAAACACAAGATGTACGTGGTTCACCCAGATTGGCTACGTCCACGGAGTAGAGGAGTTATCATTAATTGTGAAGGGTTTACACAAGTACATAGGTTCAAGCTCTCCTTTAGTGAGTACTAGTGAATGATTTAGTACAAATGACATTAGGAAATATTGTGGGAGAATGATCTCCTTTTATAGAAGAGTTTCTAGCTTTGTTCTGACATTGACACGTGTCGTGTTGTGATTGGCTTCTGATGTTGACACGTGTCGCGCTGTGATTGGCTTCTGATGTCGACACGTGTTGCACTGTGATTGGCCTCCTGGTTGGAGGGAAACTCTTATGGGTCCTTGACGGTATAACGTTGACTGGTGCTTAGTAGTTTCGGGATAGGTCAAGTATGGTACAAACAAAAAGCATCCAACCGAAAAAAGGTAAGTACAATAATAAACAATAAAAAAAATCTTATCCTATTAAATTAGGTTGTATGAATCCTAAAATATCATTGTGCTCGATTTTGCCATAATTGTTCTGTTAGCTCTAACAATTTCATGTCTTTTCTTAAAGTCTATTTTCAAGTTTTCCTATATCTTTCTCTACCCTTTTTGCCTTGAGCCTCTATTTCATAATCGCCTTTTCTAACCGAAGCATCTATAAGTCTTCGTTTCACAAGTTTGAACCACTTTAACCAATTTTTTCGCATCTTATCTTGGATTACGGTCACTCTTGCTTTACCTTCGATATCTTCGTTCTTAATCATGTCTTTTCTTGTGTGCCCGCACATCCAATGAAGTATTTCCATCTTTGCATTACGTACAGTAAAATATTGCTGACCTTATTGCCATCTTATAAATTTTTTCGTTGAGATTTAGTGACATAGGATGGTCACACTACACACCCGATGCACTTTTGTATTTCATCCATTCAGCTTGTATTCTATGTTAATATCCATCTAATTTTTTGTTCTTTTGCAAGATAGATCCAAGATTTTTTTGCAAGATAGATCTAAGATAACAAAAGCGTTCACTTTTTGGTACTTCATGATCTCTGATTCTCACCATTAAACTGAAAAATGGTAAATAGATTTGTTTTTTATATATAATTGATTGATTTTCATTCTATATTAATTGTGAACCACCAAAAGACCATTACAAACCTAACGTCTAACCCGGACGTACTAATTGCCTTGCACTATAAACCTAGGGAGGAAGATAGGGAAGCAAGGTAAGGCATGGCATAGACAGTGAGGCCTAGCATTCAATGTGAACTGTCATAGTTAATATAAGAAGCGCGTGGTGTAGGTGTCAAAACTCTGACAGAGCCTAGATTTGGTTAAATTCGCATTCTGTCACAGGATGGGCTCGAGAGAAAGAGAGAATAAGTATGCCAACTGTTGGAGGCCGCCAACATACAATGCTTGTATTTGATTGTGTATGTGTGTGTGTGTGTGTGTGTGTGTGTGTGAAAGTTGCGCTACAATCTGATTTCTTAACCAAATGATTGTTTAACAAGTGAGACGTTGGTTCGATTAAGTTCTTTTATGTCACTAGAAGAAAAAAGCTCATCTACCACGGTGGATGTCCGTGATAAATTGCAATCTACCACGGACATTGTGCTTGTTAGTATTCTGGATGTGATAGAAAGTCTTTGTTTCTACCACGCACTATGCACGTTGTCAAATGCAATGTAACCACGGATTGTGCCCGTGGTAGATTAGGATCTAACACCACGTGCTACGGCCATTGTGGATTACAAATTGATCACGGCTAATGCTCGTTATAAAAAAAATTCCAAAAGTAAAAAAAAAAATTAAAAATTATTTAATAAATAATATATATATATGTAAATATACAAAATTGCAAATTTAACTTTATTAAAATTCATATATTCAAATATTACACTAAAATTAACAACAAAATGAGTAGTTATATTAAGAAATATACCAAATCACCAAAATATGTAGAGACTTTGCTTCACACTCTAAAACAAAACTCAAGTCCTAGTTCCAATCTTGGTCCTCCAATGATATTCGTCTTCTCTGCAATCGTTTCTTCAAGACGACACACATCTTCTGCAAGCCAATCACACTTTAAATTTGCAGGTGGCTGTAAATGTAGTTGATATTTGAGTTATAAACCCTCATGAATTAGAACCACCAACCACCTATGAGACAAACAAGGAAAAATATAAAGCTTAGAAATCAGAACTCATCACACAAGGCCCATAGATCGACCTGTAAAAAAAATTGATCGCTATAATTCAAGGCTTTCCTTTTTTATTTCAAACCACCAGGTCATAGATTGAGTTTCTTACTAGAAGAGTATTGTGACATGAAAAATACTAGTCAAAATCTAGAAGGAGAGACACAAAGAGACCTCATGTATTTGTCAAGCATATAAAGATCAATGTGGATGTCTTCCTCTGTGTGTGTGTGTGAGAGAGAGAGAGAGCGAGCGAGGAGAGAGGAGAGTTTTCCATGGGGCTTCCATTACAGTAATTAAGAACAATCAAAACATGCCACTCTAAAATTTTAGGAGAAATGAGAGTTTGCCACAATAACCATCGAGGTTTGGAGCTCTTGAGGTGAGATCTTCCTAAGAATAAAAATGCCACTCTAAAATTTTAGGAAATTGTGAACCATGCACGGCATTGTGAATAAGAAGAGTGTTTTGCTTTTCAAAACATTATGATTGCCGCTTAAACTATATTGTACCATCCCTTGCATGCTTTCTTTCGATTAAGGACAATCAAGGGCTGCAATTCGTAACTTCAAGTGCCCTGATAACAAGTGTGGACCCACATAAAGAAATTCCTTTTATACTATAAAATGGGAAAGGCTTAAACAATAACATAGCATGGCTAACCACTTGTTGCCAGCTCTCTTGCATCCCGATCGTTATGGCCTCTGGCTCCGAATGCACCTAAAAGAATTCAAAGGACACACCAAACAAAATGACCATCCAAATTTTACCAACAACAACAACAACAACAACAAAGCCTTTTCCCACTAAGTGGGGTCGGCTATATGAATCCTAGAACGCCATTGCGCTCGGTTTTGTGTCATGTCCTCCGTTAGATCCAAGTACTCTAAGCCTTTTCTTAGAGTCTCTTCCAAAGTTTTCCTAGGTCTTCCTCTACCCCTTCGGCCCTGAACCTCTGTCCCGTAGTCACATCTTCGAACCGGAGCGTCAGTCGGCCTTCTTTGCACATGTCCAAATCACCGGAACCGATTTTCTCTCATCTTTCCTTCAATTTCGGCTACTCCTACTTTACCTCGGATATCCTCATTCTCAATCTTATCCTTTCTCGTGTGCCCACACATCCCACGAAGCATCCTCATCTCCGCTACACCCATTTTGTGTACGTGTTGATGTTTCACCGCCCAAACATTCTGTGCCATACAACATCGCTGGCCTTATTGCCGTCCTATAAAATTTTCCCTTGAGCTTCAGTGGCCTACGACGGTCACACAACACGCTGGATGCACTCTTACACTTCATCCATCCAGCTCGTATTCTATGGTTGAGATCTCCATCTAATTCTCCGTTCTCTTGCAAGATAGATCCTAGGTAGCGAAAACGGTCGCTTTTTGTGATCTTCGCTAGATTGCTCCGGTCATTAGTGTGGATAAGTATATAAATGGATAGAGATAGGAAAGCAAACACAGGATGTACGTGGTTCACCCAGATTGGCTACGTCCACGGAATAGAAGAGTTCTCATTAATTGTGAAGGGTTTACACAAGTACATAGGTTCAAGCTCTCCTTTAGTGAGTACAAGTGAATGATTTAGTACAAATGACATTAGAGTACAAATGACATTAGGAAATATTGTGGGAGAATGATCTCGTAATCACGAAACTTCTAAGTATCGGAGTGTGGTATCATCTTGACTTGCCTTATCTGTCTCATAGGTAGATGTGGCAGCTTCTCTGGAAGTACTCTTCCTCCATCCAGGGGTGGTATCTTTAACTGGTGGAGATGCACAAGGTAATGTATCAATTTCACTTGAAGCTTACTTGTAGTTTCAGGCTTGGTCAAGCGCGATACAAACCATGTAGTAGGAGTCCCCCAAGTCGCCGAGCTAGGGGATCTGCTGAAAGAGGTGACAGACAAGGTAAGCAATCAGAGCTCCGGCTGATTGTTCACCTTCTCCCCATCTTGCAGCAGCATGAAGGATAAAGAGAAGAAAAATGAGAAAATATGATATGGGATACTTTTGCTTTTGAAGAAGTAACTTTCCACAGGCTTATTCTTGAACTGAGCTGGAGGGTTTTCTGGTTTCCTCCAGAGTATAAAGCCGACTGAAGAATTTGAGGGTCAAAACAAGTCCATCAAATCTAGAGTACGTTCGACCCTGCTGATATGGGATACTTTTGCTTTTGACAGAGTAATGGATGTATCGGCACGTGTGCTGTTACGCTTGTCTCCACATGCTTCCTTGTATCCTTCGCACTTGCCCTATCTGTTCCTCAAGCAGATGTGGTATCTTCCCTGGAAACATAAGATGTTGAAGATGAGTACTCGAGAGCAATGCCAGGTAAGTAATCAGGTAAGGGGTTCCAGGCAGTCAGCTCCTGGCTGGGAGCTTGATTTCAAGTGCTGACTGATTGCTCTCTTTCTCCTTGTCTTGCAGGTAAAAACAAGGCCAAAGGAAAAGACAGGGAAAAAGCATGATATGGGATACTCTTGCTTTTAACCCTGATGATATGAGATATTCTTGCTCTAGTATAGCTTGTTTGCAGAGGTATTATCGGGGGGAAAGAAAGCTGAATATTTCGAAAGGCTTCGTTGGGAGTGCCCTCTCAGATATGAGGAAGGGTTGAGCATTTTTGCAGGTCTGCCTGTCCGTTGGGGATGGAGGTCGACATATATAGGAGTCTCCCTAACAACAAGTAGTAATGCTATTCCTTTACCCTGCTTGGTCATAGCACGGTAGTGGGAGCTGCCAGCTTCACATGTTTTAACTCTGTCAGAGCACTTTGAAAAAGTGGTATGTGGTATCTGGCTCTCGAGATTCGGAGAACGATGCTTCTTCGATTTTTGAGAAAGCAATCATGCTGGGGGTCTGGCTCAGTGTCTCTTCGATTTTTGAGAAAGTAATCATGTTGGGAGTCTGGCTCTCGAGATTCGGAGGGCGGATCCTCTTCGATTTTGGAATAAGCAATCTTGTTGGGAGTGTTTTCTCGGATGTGAGTAAAGGTTGGGCATGTTTGCTAGTCTACCTTGCCACTAAGCACGGAGGTTGACACACAGGGACTTTCCAATTATCCAGCAGTGGTACTGTTCCTTTGCCCTTGTGGGTAATAATATGGTAGCTAGACCTTCAAAATTTATGTGTCTAAACTTTGTTAGTGCTGTTTCTTTGCTATTCTTTTACCTTTCTTGGTCAGAGCGATGTAGTGGGAGCTGCAAGCTTCACGTGCTCAACTTTGGCAAACTTTGGCAAAGTTATCTGTGGTACCCATGAGCTATAGTTGCGTGTGGGAAGTGGGTGATTGAACAGTAAGATTCATGTGCTTTCTACTTCACCAGAAGTCTTCGACAGAATGCCCATAATTTCCGCAAAGCTGAGTGTGCGTGTGACAGGTGCTGACAAGGCTAGAAAAGTAGGTGCCTCTTCGATTTCTGAGATCGGCCCTCGTGGTCTCTGAGGAGCCCAGCTTTTGAGAAAGCGAGCGCCTCTTCGATTGATTCGGAGAACGATGCCTCTTCGATTTTTGAGAAAGCAATCATGCTGGGGGTCTGGCTCTCGAGATTCGGGGAGCAGTGTCTCTTCGATTTTTGAGAAAGTAATCATGTTGGGAGTCTGGCTCTCGAGATTCGGAGGGCGGTGCCTCTTCGATTTTGGAGCAAGCAATCTTGTTGGGAGTGTTTTCTCGCATGTGAGTAAAGGTTGGGCATGTTTGCTAGTCTACCTTGCCACGAAGCACAGAGGTTGACACACAGGGACTTTCCAAATATCCAGCAATGGTACTGTTCCTTTACCCTCTCTTCGATTTTTGAGAAAGTAGTCATGTTGGGAGTCTGGCTCTCGAGATTCGGAGGACGGTGCCTCTTCGATTTTGGAGCAAGCAATCTTATTGGGAGTGTTTTCTCGAATGTGAGTAAAGGTTGGGCATGTTTGCTAGTCTACCTTGCCACGAGGCACAGAGGTTGACACACAGGGACTTTTCAATTATCCAGCAGTGGTACTGTTCCTTTACCCTTGTGGGTAATAATATGGTAGCTAGACCTTCAAAATTTATAGGTCTAAACTTTGTTAGTGCTGTTTCTTTACTATTCTTTTACCCTTCTTGGTCAGAGGGCAGAGAACTTTGGCAAAGTTATCTGTGGTACCCATGAGCTATTGTTGCGTGTGGGAAGTGGGTGATTGGACAGTAAGATTCATGTGTTTTCTACTTCCCCAGAAGTCTTCGACAGAATACCCATAATTTCCGCAAAGCTGAGTGTGCGTGTGACAGGTGCTGACAAGGCTGGAAAAGTAGGTGCCTCTTCAATTTCTGAGATCGGCCCTCGTGGTCTCTGAGGAGCCCAGCTTTTGAGAAAGCGAGCGCCTCTTCGATTTCTGAGATCGGCTTTCGTGATCTTTGAGCAGCCCAACTTTTGAGAAAGCAAACACCTCTTCGATTTATGAGATCGACCCTCGTGGTCTCTAAGCAGCCCAGCTTTTGAGAAAGCAAACGCCTCTTCGATTTTTGAGCAGGCGCCTCTTCGATGTCTGAGGCTCCGTCGAGTGCAGCTTTTTATAGGGGCTGGCATTAAGTTCCAAAGCACACTTGAATCTCCACCAGTAGAAGCTCCATTCTTGCACTTCTAAGATCTTGATTTGTCCGACCTCTTCTCTCTTCAACACCTTTGAAAATGTCTGGCCCCTCCGACCGTCGTTTTGACTTGAACCTTGTTGAAGAGGCAGCCCCGCCTTCTCCAGACAACATATGGCGCCCATCCTTCGTCTCCCCTACTGGTCCTCTTACCGTTGGGGATTCCGTGATGAAGAATGATATGACCGCTGCGGTGGTGGCCAGGAACCTTCTCACTCCCAAAGATAACAGACTACTTTCCAAACGGTCTGATGAGTTAGCTGTTAAGGATTCGCTGGCTCTCAGTGTTCAGTGTGCAGGTTCTGTGTCTAATATGGCCCAACGCCTATTTGCTCGAACCCGCCAAGTTGAATCATTGGCGGCCGAAGTGATGAGTCTCAAACAAGAGATTAGAGGGCTCAAGCATGAGAATAAACAGTTGCACCGGCTCGCACATGACTATGCTACAAACATGAAGATGAAGCTTGACCAGATGAAGGAAACTGATGGTCAGGTTTTACTTGATCATCAGAGATTTGTGGGTTTGTTCCAAAGGCATTTATTGCCTTCGTCTTCTGGGGCTGTACCGCGTAATGAAGCTCCAAATTATCAACCTCTGATGCCTCCTCCTTCTAGGGTTCTGTCCAGTACTGAGGCTCCGAATGATCCCCCTCCGATGCCTTCTCTTTCTGGGGCTCTACCGACTGCTGAGACTTCTCCTAAGCAACCTTTGTGAAGGCTCCATCTTGTTTGTTTATTTTGACTCATGTATATGTACATATTTGTAGCTTATCGGGGATATCAATAAATAAGCTTTCCTTCATTTCAACGTATTGTGTTAAATACACCAAAGCCTTCTTCGCTAAGTTCTTTGAATTTTCTTTTGTTGAAGCTTGTATGTTGAAGCTTTCTGAGTGGAGCATGTAGGTTGGGGTAGTGTTCCCTTAATTTTCCGAGTGAGGAAAACTTCTCGGTTTGAGACTTGGAAAATCCAAGTCACTGAGTGGGATCAGCTATATGAATCTTAGAACGCCATTGTGCTCGGTCCTGTGTCATGTCCTTCGTTAGATCCAAGTACTCTAAGTCTTTTCTTAGAGTCTCTTCCAAAGTTTTCCTAGGTCTTCCTCTACCCCTTCGGCCCTGAACCTCTGTTCCATAGTCGCATCTTCTAATCGGAGCGTCAGTAGGCCTTCTTTGCACATGTCCAAACCACCGTAACCGATTTTCTCTCATCTTTCCTTCAATTTCGGCTACTCCTACTTTACCCCGGATATCCTCATTCCTAATCTTATCCTTTCTCGTGTGCCCACACATCCAACGAAGCATCCTCATCTCCGCTATACCCATTTTGTGTACGTGTTGATGCTTCACCGCCCAACATTCTGTGCCATACAGCATCGCCGGCCTTATTGCCGTCCTATAAAATTTTCCCTTGAGCTTCAGGGGCATACGGCGGTCACACAACACGCCAGATGCACTCTTCCACTTCATCCATCCAGCTTGTATTCTATGGTTGAGATCTCCATCTAATTATCCGTTCTTTTGCAAGATAGATCCTAGGTAACGAAAACGGTCGCTCTTTGGTATTTCTTGATCTCCGATCCTCACCCCTAACTCGTTTTGGCCTCCATTTGCACTGAACTTGCACTCCATATATTCTGTCTTTGATCGGCTTAGGTGAAGACCTTTAGATTCCAACACTTCTCTCCAAAGGTTAAGCTTTGCATTTACCCCTTCCTCAGTTTCATCTATCAACACTATATCGTCTGCGAAAAGCATACACCAAGGAAGATCATCTTGAATATGTCATGTTAACTCATCCATTACCAACGCAAAAAGGTAAGGACTTAAGGATGAGCCTTGATGTAATCCTACAGTTATGGGAAAGCTTTCGGTTTGTCCTTCATGAGTTCTTACGGCAGTCTTTGCTCCTTCATACATATCCTTTATAGCTTGAATATATGCTACTCGTACTCCTTTCTTCTCTAAAATCCTCCACAGAATGTCTCTTGGGACCCTATCATACGCTTTTTCCAAATCTATAAAGACCATGTGTAAATCCTTTTTCCCATCTCTATATCTTTCCATCAATCTTCGTAAGAGATAGATTGCCTCCATGGTTGAGCGCCCTGGCATGAACCCGAATTGGTTGTCTGAAACCCGTGTCTCTTGCCTCAATCTATGCTCAATAACTCTCTCTCAGAGCTTCATTGTATGACTCATTAACTTAATACCCCTATAGTTCACGCAATTTTGTACGTCACCCTTATTCTTGTAGATAGGCACCAAAGTGCTCGTTCGCCACTCATTTGGCATCTTCTTCGTTTTCAAAATCCTATTGAAAAGGTCAGTGAGCCATGTTATACCTGTCTCTCCCAAAACTTTCCACACTTCGATTGGTATATCGTCTGGGCCTATTGCTTTTCTATGCTTCATCTTCTTCAAAACTACAACCACTTCTTCCTTCCGGATTCGACGATAAAAAGAGTAGTTTCTACACTCTTCTGAGTTACTCAACTCCCCTAAAGAAGCACTCCTTTCATGTCCTTCATTGAAAAGATTATGAAAATAACCTCTCCATCTGTCTTTAACCGCGTTCTCTGTAGCAAGAACCTTTCCATCCTCATCCTTGATGCACCTCACTTGGTTTAGGTCCCTTGTCTTCTTTTCCCTTGCTCTAGCTAGTTTATAGATATCCAACTCTCCTTCTTTGGTATCTAGTCATTTATACATATCGTCGTAAGCCGCTAACTTAGCTTCTCTGACAGCTTTCTTCGCCTCTTGCTTCGCTTTTCTATACCTTTCACCATTTTCATCGGTCCTCTCCTTGTATAAGGCTTTACAACATTCCTTCTTAGCCTTCACCTTTGTTTGTACCTCCTCATTCCACCACCAAGATTCCTTCTAGGTGTGGGGCAAAGCCCTTAGACTCTCCTAATACCTCTTTTGCTACTTTTCGGATACAACTAGCCATGGAATCCCACATTTGGTTAGCTTCCCCCTCTCTATCCCACACACACTGGGTGATTATTTTCTCTTTGAAAATGGTTTGTTTTTCTTCTTTTAGATTCCACAAATACAAGAGAATTTATGATTAACTAGATGTACTTGCAGCTTAAAGGATCATAAGTTGCATATTGCTAGATGTTTTCAACTATTTGCGGAAACATATCAATTGGTAGAACCGATAAAATAAAGAAATGATGTATATGAAATCCACAGTTTGTATTGAGTGTTGTTGTACTTGTATCTATTCACTTGTCTTATTTTCTCACTTATTTTATCACTAAAATATAAATGATGGGAAATAAGAAAGGTTGACAAATTAATAGAAGGTAGATGGAAAAATAGAACACGTTGTGAACATAGTAACAGTATTTTAAATTTATTTATATCTTTTTTTTTGTAGTTTATTGACCAATTTACCCTCACATATATGCACAATGCAGCACCGCTAAAGAATGCACTTGACTGGGCATCAAGACCCCCAAATGTTTGGGCTGACAAGGCTGCTGCAATTATAAGCGCTTCTGGAGGCTCCGGCGGTTCACGATCCCAATACCATCTTCGCCAAATTGGAGTCTTCCTTGACCTTCATTTCATCAACAAGCCATAGTTCTTCCTGAATGCGTTTCAGTCTCCTGCAAAGTTTGACGAGAACAGCAACTTAATTGATGCACAGAGCAAGGAGAAAATTTCTTCTTTCCTTGCATGCTTTTACTTTGAGACTCCAAGGAAGATAGTTTCTTAGCTCATCTTTGAGATTCATTTCTCATACTATTTAAGTTGTTAGTAAATGGAGATGAAAAATAATGTGAGATGCCTTCAACTATTTGAAGAGAAATTTAAATGACATTCATTCCGTTTTTCATTTTGTTTTGGATATCTTCGCTTGGAAACTGATCACTTTACATGCATGTAAATGTTTGATTGGTTGTTCGGTCTACACATCCCAAAACACATAGGGACCCATTCAGTATCTAAAAATTATGTATAATGAAAAAGTAATGTTAGGAAGATTAAATTTGTAGACAAAATTTACAAACCAAATGATGTCACTAATACAAAAATGAACATATTTATCAACGCTTAATTAATAATTTAATTATTAATTTTCATATCATTTACTTTACAAATTTTTTTTCACGAATTCAGTCCCCACTCGCATTACCCATAATGAAAAGATATCTACGCTAGTGGGATGCATGCGGAAGCATCCTCGAGGTGCTCGAACTCCGACGAGCTTGAATCGCGATGATATCATCCAAAACTCAATGCAATTTCTTCGGGAAACTCATCAAAGTCGTCAAACTTGACGAAGATACCTTTTAATTGGACGACGAATTAATCGTCTGAGGTCTGCAATCACGACATACGACGATGAAAAAATCTCAAAACTTCCAATCGTGGGTTCACGACTGCGGGTCGGTGTTCGAAGTTTAAAACCTTTCGAGATTCATTTGGAATCTTTTGTTTCCATCATGGAAACCTCCCCTCGAAGACGAAGGACGATTTCAGGTCATCGAAGGAGATGACAGGAACCTCTAGAGGTCGTAAGGCTGTGAGGATCGAAGGTTAGGGAAGACGTAGAACGGCGCCATTTCGATCGAATGGTGCCAGATGTTTGGTGGCTCGACTCATGGAGTACGTTGGCGTTAGGCCTGGCAAACGAGTTGTGTCTGTCGTGTTCGTGTTGTTTTCGTGTAACACCTATTATCTTAACGGGTCGTGTCGTGTCACACTTGTTATCTTAACGGGTCCTTAACAAGCGGTAAAGTGACCCGACCCGTTATGACCCGTTAAGAAAAATATATATTTTTTCTTAAATTTGCACATACCACACATTACCACATAAATATTACTTCAAAACATTAAAGCATCTTTGTCATTTAAGTAATACATCTACACTCGAAAATAAGAGCCTAATAAAAAAACATCCATACACTAGTCTATTACAAAATATTAAATGTGCAACGATATGCAAAATGAAAGAGTTTTTGTTTTCAAGATTTTGTGGTATCCATTAGTGTAAATATTTTAAATTCAAGAAAGAATTCATTCATTATAGTCATATAGGGTCAATGAGCGTAGCTGTAAAAAATAATCAAAATCAGAGTTCAAATAACCGTTAAATCGTGATTTTTGTGCTTTTTGTCCCATTACTTGATCTCTGAATGTTTGTTTTTTGTGATTTTTGGCTTATGCAATCTCGAAGCATATACAAACAAGTTTGACGGTTGGATCGTTAAATTTAGTTTCATAGAATTCGTATCCCATCAAAACGATAGATTCACTAACACTTAGAGTTTATTTATATTTTCATTAAGTATAACATAAGATTTTGATGTATCCACTTGTGTAAATATTTTAAATTGACGATAAAATTCATTCTTTGTATTCGTATAGGGTCAATGAGTGTAGTTGTAAAAAATCATCAAAATCGGAGTTAAAATAACCATTAAATCGTGATTTTTTCTTTCATAACCGTCGAAAAGTTTTGTCTCATTACTTGATCTCTGAATGTTTGTTTTTTATTTTTGGCATATGCGATCTCGAAGCATATACAAACAAGTTTCACGGTTGGATCGTTAAAATTAGTTTCATAGAATTCGTATCCCATCAAAACAATAGATTCACCAACACTTAGAGTTTATTTATACTTTCATTATGTATAACATAAGATTTTGTGGTATCCACTTGTGTAAATATTTTAAATTGATGATCAAATTCATTCATTGTATTCGTATAGGGTCAAGGAGTGTAGTTGTAAAAATCATCCAAATCGGAGTTAAAATAACCGTTAAATCGTGAGTTTTTGTTTTATAACCGTCGAAAAGTTTTGTCTCATTACTTGATCTCTGAATGTTTGTTTTTTGTGTTTTTTGGCGTATGCGATCTCGAAGCATATACAAACAAGTTTGACGGTTGGATCGTTAAAATTAGTTTCATAGAATTCGTATCCCATCAAAACAATAGATTCACTAACATTTAGAGTTTATTTATACTTTTATTAAGTACAACATAAGATTTTGTGGTATCCACTTGTGTAAATATTTTAAATTGACGGTAAAATTCATTCATTGTATTCGTATAGGGTCAAGGAGTTTAGTTGTAAAAAATCATCAAAATCGGAGTGAAAATAACGGTTAAATCATGATTTTTTGTTTTATAACCGTCGAAAAGTTTTATCTCATTATTTGATCTCTGAATGTTTGTTTTTTGTGATTTTTGGCGTATGCGATCTCGAAGTATATGCAAACAAGTTTGACTGTTGGATCGTTAAAATTAGTTTCATAGAATTCGTATCCCATCAAAACAATAGATTCACTAACACTTAGAGTTTATTTATACTTTCATTAAGTATAAAAAAAGATTTTGTGGTATGCACTTGTGTAAATATTTTTAATTGACGATCAAATTCATTCTTTGTATTCGTATGGGGTCAATGAGTGTAGTTGTAAAAAATCATCACAATCGGAGTTAAAATAACCATTAAATCGTGATTTTTTGTTTTATAACCGTCAAAAAGTATTGCCTCATTACTTGATCTCTGAATGTTTGTTTTTTGTGATTTTTGGCGTATGCGATCTCGAAGTATATACAAACAAGTTTGCCGGTTGGATCGTTAAAATTAGTTTCATAGAATTCGTATCCCATCAAAACAATAGATTCACTAACACTTAGAGTTTATTTATACTTTCATTAAGTATAACATAAGATTTTGTGGTATCCACTTCTGTAAATATTTTCAATTGGCGATCAAATTTATTCATTGTATTCGTATAGGGTCAAGGAGTTTAGTTGTAAAAAATCATCAAAATCGGAGTTAAAATAACCGTTAAATCGTGATTTTTTGTTTTATAACCGTCGAAAAGTTTTGTCTCATTACTTGATCTCTGAATGTTTGTTTTTTGTGGTTTTTGACGTATGCGATCTCGAAGAATATACATACAATTTTGACGGTTGGATCGTTAAAATTAGTTTAATAGAATTCGTATCCCATCAAAACAATAGATTCACTAACACTTAGAGTTTATTTATACTTTCATTAAGTATAACATAAGATATTGTGGTATCCACTTGTGTAAATATTTTAAATTGAAGTTCAAATTTATTCATTGTATTCGTATAGGGTCAAGGAGTTTAGTTGTAAAAAATCATCAAAATCGGAGTTAAAATAACCGTTAAATCGTGATTTTTTGTTTTATAACCGTCGAAAAGTTTTATCTCATTACTTGATCTCTGAATGTTTGTTTTTTGTGATTTTTGACGTATGCGATCTCGAAGAATATACAAACAATTTTGACGGTTGGATCGTTAAAATTAGTTTCATAGAATTCGTATCCCATTAAAACAATAGATTCACTAACACTTAGAGTTTATTTATACTTTCATTAAGTATAACATAAGATTTTGTGGCATCCACTTGTGTAAATATTTTAAATTGATGATCAAATTCATTCATTGTATTCGTATAGGGTCAAGGAGTGTAGTTGTAAAAATCATCCAAATCAGAGTTAAAATAACCGTTAAATCGTGATTTTTTGTTTTATAATCGTCGAAAAGTTTTGTCTCATTACTTGATCTATGAATGTTTGTTTTTTGTGATTTTTGGGATATGCGATCTCGAAGAATATACAAACAAGTTTGACGGTTGGATCGTTAAAATTAGTTTCATAGAATTCGTATCCCATCAAAACAATAGATTCACTAACACACAGAGTTTATTTATACTTTCATTAAGTATAACGTAAGATTTTGTGGTATCCACTTGTGTAAATATTTTAAATTGACGATCAAATTCATTCATTGTATTTGTATAGGGTCAAGGAGTGTAGTTGTAAAAAATCATCAAAATCGGAGTTATAATAACCGTTAAATCGTGATTTTTTGTTTTATAACCGTCGAAAAGTTTTGTGTCATTACTTGATCTCTGAATGTTTGTTTTTTGTGATTTTTGGTGTATGCGATTTCGAAGCATATACAAATAAGTTTGATGGTTGGATCGTTAAAATTAGTTTCATAGAATTCGTATCCCATCAAAACAATAGATTCACTAACACTTAGAGTTTATTTATACTTTCATTAAGTATAAAAAAAGATTTTGTGGTATCCACTTGTGTAAATATTTTTAATTGACGATCAAATTCATTCTTTGTATTCGTATAGGGTCAATGAGTGTAGTTGTAAAAAATCATCAAAATCGGAGTTAAAATAACCATTAAATCGTGATTTTTTCTTTCATAACCGTCGAAAAGTTTTGTCTCATTACTTGATCTCTGAATGTTTGTTTTTTATTTTTGGCATATGCGATCTCGAAGCATATACAAACAAGTTTCACGGTTGGATCGTTAAAATTAGTTTCATAGAATTCGTATCCCATCAAAACAATAGATTCACCAACACTTAGAGTTTATTTATACTTTCATTATGTATAACATAAGATTTTGTGGTATCCACTTGTGTAAATATTTTAAATTGATGATCAAATTCATTCATTGTATTCGTATAGGGTCAAGGAGTGTAGTTGTAAAAATCATCCAAATCGGAGTTAAAATAACCGTTAAATCGTGAGTTTTTGTTTTATAACCGTCGAAAAGTTTTGTCTCATTACTTGATCTCTGAATGTTTGTTTTTTGTGTTTTTTGGCGTATGCGATCTCGAAGCATATACAAACAAGTTTGACGGTTGGATCGTTAAAATGAGTTTCATAGAATTCGTATCCCATCAAAACAATAGATTCACTAACATTTAGAGTTTATTTATACTTTTATTAAGTATAACATAAGATTTTGTGGTATCCACTTGTGTAAATATTTTAAATTGACGGTAAAATTCATTCATTGTATTCGTATAGGGTCAAGGAGTTTAGTTGTAAAAAATCATCAAAATCGGAGTTAAAATAACCGTTAAATCGTGATTTTTTGTTTTATAACCGTCGAAAAGTTTTGTCTCATTACTTGATCTCTGAATGTTTGTTTTTTGTGATTTTTGACGTATGCGATCTCGAAGAATATACAAACAATTTTGACGGTTGGATCGTTAAAATTAGTTTCATAGAATTCGTATCCCATTAAAACAATAGATTCACTAACACTTAGAGTTTATTTATACTTTCATTAAGTATAACATAAGATTTTGTGGCATCCACTTGTGTAAATATTTTAAATTGATGATCAAATTCATTCATTGTATTCGTATAGGGTCAAGGAGTGTAGTTGTAAAAATCATCCAAATCAGAGTTAAAATAACCGTTAAATCGTGATTTTTTGTTTTATAACCGTCGAAAAGTTTTGTCTCATTACTTGATCTCTGAATGTTTGTTTTTTGTGATTTTTGGGATATGCGATCTCGAAGAATATACAAACAAGTTTGAGGTTGGATCGTTAAAATTAGTTTCATAGAATTCGTATCTCATCAAAACAATAGATTCACTAACACACAGAGTTTATTTATACTTTCATTAAGTATAACATAAGATTTTGTGGTATCCACTTGTGTAAATATTTTAAATTGACGATCAAATTCATTCATTGTATTTGTATAGGGTCAAGGAGTGTAGTTGTAAAAAATCATCAAAATCGGAGTTAAAATAACCGTTAAATCGTGATTTTTTGTTTTATAACCGTCGAAAAGTTTTGTGTCATTACTTGATCTCTGAATGTTTGTTTTTTGTGATTTTTGGCGTATGCGATTTCGAATCATATACAAATAAGTTTGATGGTTGGATCGTTAAAATTAGTTTCATAGAATTCGTATCCCATCAAAACAATAGATTCACTAACACTTAGAGTTTATTTATACTTTCATTAAGTATAAAAAAAGATTTTGTGGTATCCACTTGTGTAAATATTTTTAATTGACGATCAAATTCATTCTTTGTATTCGTATAGGGTCAATGAGTGTAGTTGTAAAAAATTATCAAAATCGGAGTTAAAATAACCGTTAAATCGTGATTTTTTCTTTCATAACCGTCGAAAAGTTTTGTCTCATTACTTGATCTCTGAATGTTTGTTTTTGATTTTTGGCATATGCGATCTCGAAGCATATACAAACAAGTTTCACGGTTGGATCGTTAAAATTAGTTTCATAGAATTCGTATCCCATCAAAACAATAGATTCACCAACACTTAGAGTTTATTTATACTTTCATTATGTATAACATAAGATTTTGTGGTATCCACTTGTGTAAATATTTTAAATTGATGATCAAATTCATTCATTGTATTCGTATAGGGTCAAGGAGTGTAGTTGTAAAAATCATCCAAATCGGAGTTAAAATAACCGTTAAATCGTGAGTTTTTGTTTTATAACCGTCGAAAAGTTTTGTGTCATTACTTGATCTCTGAATGTTTGTTTTTTGTGTTTTTTGGCGTATGCGATCTCGAAGCATATACAAACAAGTTTGACGGTTGGATCGTTAAAATTAGTTTCATAGAATTCGTATCCCATCAAAACAATAGATTCACTAACATTTAGAGTTTATTTATACTTTCATTAAGTATAACATAAGATTTTGTGGTATCCACTTGTGTAAATATTTTAAATTGACGGTAAAATTCATTCATTGTATTCGTATAGGGTCAAGGAGTTTAGTTGTAAAAAATCATCAAAATCAGAGTGAAAATAACGGTTAAATCGTGATTTTTTGTTTTATAACCGTCGAAAAGTTTTATCTCATTACTTGATCTCTGAATGTTTGTTTTTTGTGATTTTTGGCGTATGCGATCTCGAAGTATATGCAAACAAGTTTGACTGTTGGATCGTTAAAATTAGTTTCATAGAATTCGTATCCTATCAAAACAATAGATTCACTAACACTTAGAGTTTATTTATAGTTAATATTTTGGGAGTATAATTATTATAGTATATATAATTATTATAATTATTTTAGTTAATATTTTGGCGTAATAATTATTTTAGTTAATATTTTGGGGGTATAATTATTATAGTATATATAATTATTATAGTTAATTTAATATATATATATATATAGATAATTGTTATAGTTTTTAACTTTTTAGGGGTATAAAATTGTTAAATTAATATATATAATTATTATAGTATTTTTTAGGGTTATAAAATTATTAAATTAATATTCTACTTATCGTGTATCGTGTTACCCACATGTATACCCGAACCAACCCGTTAGCTTAACAGGTGCTTATCGGGTTACCCGATGACACCCGATTCGTTATCGTGTCGACCCGAACACCTGTTAATTTCGTTTCGTATCGTGTCGAGTTATCGGGTCGTGTCAGGAATTGCCAGACCTAGTTGGGGTAGCATGGGGCGACTCGACTTGGCGCAACTTCATGTTTTTGCTCACACGATTCGAGGGTTAAAAAATGTGGCTCGACTTGGCCCAACTTCAAGTCGCAGCTCACGCGATTCGAGGGTTAGAAAATCTCTTTCTGTTTTTGCTTTATCGCACAAATCCAGTTCACAACAATTATAACAGCAGTAATATAATATAATATAATTATGAATAATAATTTAAACTGAATATATAATTTTAAAACGAAAATTAGATTCCATGCTCAATAGTGACTGTTTCATGCCATTAAGTTGAAAAAAAATATCCACATTTAGGCCCTGTTTTAGAACCTGGGTTGTTGCGAAGATGAATCTTGTAAATAGGTTTGTGGCAAAAAAATCTTCAATTCTTTAGCGCAGTGACATGAGCATGCTGATAACGTATTGTAACCTATTTTATTGAAGGGATAGAGAAGGTGTGACATAGAGGGATAGAGAAGGACTTGAGGAATTGTGTGTGTGATATTCCTCATGCCTAGTGCGTTTATTTATTGTAAACTGAATAGGATTTTTCGCTTAGCAAATAATATAATCATAAAAGAATAAGATATTCTAGTATTTTAAATACAATCTACTAGTAATTTACATAACCACACATATACTGTCACATCCCGGCCCATGTCCACCATCGTAGCATGATATTGTCCGCTTTGGGCTTACTATTCCCTCACGGTTTTGTTTTTGGGAACTCACGAGCAACTTCCCGGTGATATTCCTCATGCCTAGTGCGTTTATTTATTGTAAACTGAATAGGATTTTTCGCTTAGCAAATAATATAATCATAAAAGAATAAGATATTCTAGTATTTTAAATACAATCTACTAGTAATTTACATAACCACACATATACTGTCACATCCCGGCCCGGGTCCACCATCGTAGCATGATATTGTCTGCTTTGGGCTTACCATTCCCTCACGGTTTTGTTTTTGGGAACTCACGAGCAACTTCCCAGTGGGTCACCCATCATGGGAGTGACCTGGCCTCCTTCTCGCTTAACTTCGGAGTTCCTACGGAACCCGAAGCCAGTGAGCTCCCAAAAGGCCTCGTGCTAGGTAGGGATTGGAATATACATTTAAGGATCACTCCCCTGGGCGATGTGGGATGTTACAATCCACCCCCCTTAGGGGCCCGACGTCCTCGTCAGCACACTTCCGACCAGGGATTGGCTCTGATACCATTTGTCATATCCCGGCCCGGGTCTACCACATCCCGGGCCCATTCCACCACCGTAGAACGATATTGTCCGCTTTGGGCTTACCATTCCCTCACGGTTTTGTTTTTGGAAACTCACGAGCAACTTCCCAGTGGGTCACCCATCCTGGGAGTGCTCTGGCCTCCTTCTCGCTTAACTTCGGAGTTCCTACGGAACCCGAAGCCAATGAGCTCCCAAAAGGCCTCGTGCTAGGTAGGGATGCGAATATACATTTAAGGATCACTCTCCTGGGCGATGTGGGATGTTACATATACTATAATATCATAATATTACAACAATTAAATGTTTTTCATAAAATTTTTTGTTTTCTTAAGCCTCATTAAAACACAAATTTTTAATTAAAAAATAATGAATTAAATAATAAATAGTAAAAACTCCCATACGCGGCAAGAGGCTAGTTTGAATAATAATAATCATGCTTATGCCTTATTTTCCCTAATTCATCAGGCTATGTGGACGTCACTTGTTACTTTCTTTAGCGGTTTTGCTTTTATATTTTATTTGCTGATGATTTTTTCAGCTATTCGTGAATATACCTAATCAAACGTATTTGATCACTTCAAGACTTTTGTGGCTACAGTTCGTAATATGTTTCATATTACCATTAAGGTCCTCTAAAGCTTCCTTCTACCTCAGAGTCTAGTAAGATGATTTTTTGTAAGTTCCTTTTTTGTTCGTTTCTCTTAACTTATATTTTGACTTAGTAGTACAAGGATTTTCCCTAGTGATGGGGTTTTGATTCGTTAAATCTACATGATATGGTGAACACTTTATTTTCTGTTTGTTATTGATGTGTAGGATTTTAACCATGTTTAATTAATTGTTAGTTTAAATTTGGCTTAGTCATTTAAGTTAAAACCTATTCGATCCCCCCTCTAGGCTAATTAATATTTATTCTTGAATTTTCAATTCGCACCAGGTCCCAAGACATCAATAGTGAAATATTTGTGACAACTAGGATGAATTGTGTTGTGGGCCCAGTTCTCCATCCACTGTACTTCGATGACGACAGCTTTGATGCGAGGAAGATGAAAATAAAATTTTTTATGTGAGCACTAAATGTAATATTTTCCAGACATTTTATATGTTAAATTTAGAAATTAGAGTTTAAGTGTCTGTGCGTATTCAAGGATGACAAGACATATATACCTTAAAATACAATTTATCAAAAGCTTGATTATTTTACTTTACAGTTAATTATTCTCAAACTAACAAAAGTATATTATATCAAAAGTAATAACACTACCACATTGTTTACACAATTCAAATACATCTTTATTCTTCCGCATAAGAAAGTATTTGTAGAAAAGAAAATACAAGCCTAATTGAATAAGTAACCAAATTAAATAAGTAAACCTAATTCCTTCAACAAGGAAACCTACACATTACTTTTGTAGGCAGGAAATAAAATACAATCCCATATTTACCAATCTCAATAAGTTTTTATTACCTAATTCTCCAACACAAATTATTCCAAGATACATCCCATTTTCTCTCTCAATCAAGAATAATAATCC
The DNA here is from genome assembly GCF_916048215.2 of Malus sylvestris. Lineage (NCBI taxonomy): Eukaryota > Viridiplantae > Streptophyta > Magnoliopsida > Rosales > Rosaceae > Malus > Malus sylvestris. The sequence goes on from NC_062261.1 coordinate 34,355,474, forward strand.
AAAAGGCGACCTTGTTGCACAACTAGAATGGATGTACTAGCTGTAAAGTTTGAAGATACCAATGCATCTCCAAGAAATCCAAGGTCATTGGAGTCGATGCCATCGAGTAACGTCATGGTGACCTCTGATATATTTCCATGCCTTCTTCCTACTATGTACATATCATACTCACCTTCCATTGAGCTTATTAGTGAGAGAATTTGTTCCCACCTAGTCACCGATTTCTCTATAAGTCTTATGGAGGCATCATTCATTGACATCAGCCTAAACTCATCCAAGTACAACTCATCCAGTTTTTTTCCCTCCCAGTGCTTGCCATTGCCTTCAGAATTCCACCAGTACCATCTTCATCGTCGTTGTCTTCATCATCATCATCACCATGATCATCCTCAGAGCACAAGGTTGCTGCATTTTTACTCATGATGTTAAACGATATGACTGTTAGGCTAGTCCTAGGATGTCCAGCCATGCGACCCGCATACGCTAATGCCTCACGGTCATCTACCCCTCCAAAGAAGAGCATGGAATAGCAGCATCGACGGTAAGAGTAGTTGGATGCACCGAGGCCTCGATCCACAAAAACACCCACTGAGCACCGAGCATTTGCGATCAAGTTGTTGTTGAGGCTTTTTAGATGTGAGTTGTTTGCATCTGGTGCCACTCCTCCAACCAATGTGGTGGATTTATTGTGGAATGGGATGATTATTATGGCGACGCGATTCTCCTCAGCCAGGTTGCATATATCCGTCTTCGCTCACGTCTTTCGCGCTCCCGATGATCCAATCATTGGGCTTTCTGGAAAGTGGTTTGAAATTCAGGGTTTTGAACGTCAGCTCAATCTACGCACAAGGAGAGCAGCGATGAAATTTCACCTTCATTCATGCTTCAAAATAACTAATTTGAATCAGGAAGCTTCCACAAGCTGAGCGCGGGAAGTAGAAGACGAAGAAGAAGGCTGAGGTTGGTCGGACGTCCCAGATCTTAAAAACCCAGAAAACCACACCAACTGAACACTCCATCCCACGACTTCCCAGATCTCAGGACTCTCAGGGACTCTCTGGAGGAAGATAAGGACCCTCGGACCCGCTGTTCGCCGAAGCCGGTCGAGCTACCGTTTCTATTGTCTCTCATCGAATTCAATCGAACAGAGAGAGTTTGAGCGGTTGGGGGTAGATCCACTATCCAAGCCCAGATCTTTCTTTGCGACAGCGCCGGTTCAAGAGGAGGAGAATGGTGGGTCGCCGGGTAGGGTTCAATCGTTGGATGATCTGGCGGGTACAGTCAATGAGGTTGGGTCGGACGGGAGAGTCCCCTTGGTGGCTTCGTGGTCCCCCACACACGTTGGGGATACTGGGAATAACGCGGAGGATTGTTTGTGCTCAGTCGTCAGCATTTGCAAGTGGATTTACAGTCACTGCTCACCCATGCTGTAAACCTGCCAAGCAAAAAGCAAAAGTGGAATAAAAGAAAGAAGAAAGAGCTGGAGAGTAACGTGCAATCCGCTGTCAAGTGGGCTTGCTGGATAAAGGAACAGAATAGAAAAAGAAAAAGATCATGATGTTGTTGAGAAAATGTTTCAGAAAAAGAAAAAGAGGAAGAGTGGGAAACAAAAGCAGAAAGAAAAGCGGAAAGCAAAAGCATAAAACAAAATAAGATAAAAAAAAGCAGACATAATTACGATGGTGATGACATGCAAAAAAGGGAATTATGGGCGTGACCCATTGAGCAGAGAGTTGGATTTATTTTTGAATGATGTAATTTATTTTTCTTATCTTTCGGAAAGATCTGTATAACCCCATCAGAGGGTAATCATAAAAAAAAAAAAGTACGTCCAGTACTCCAAATTTATTCGACACCCTGCCGCTATTATCACCAACCAGGTGATCAAAAGTACGCCCAGTACTCCAAAATTATTCGGCAGCCTGCCGCTATTATCACCAACCAGGCGATCAAAAGTACGTCCAGTACTCCAAAACTATACATGAGCATCACTCATGTCAATCATACATAAACATTCATGAGCATCACTCATGTCAATCATACATAAACATTCATGACCATCATTCATGTCAACATTCATGACCATTACTCATGTCAACATTCATGAGCATCACTCATGTCAAACAACATAAACATTCATGAGCATCACTCATGTCAATCAGCTTCGAAAGCTTCATTTACAGAGCTCCGGCTTCGAGAGCTCCAGCTTCAAAAGCTTCATTTACAAAAGCTCCAGCTTCAAAGCTTCACTTGCAAAGCTTTACCTACAAAGCTTCAGTGCAGGGTATACAAATACCGCCTCCGAACAACAGCCACTTTGGCCCATACATGGATTGAATTTCAAGTCTCCAGCCAACATCCTCTATTAACTGAAGACTTGGGGGACTGCACTATGTACCAATATATTGGGCTTCCGTAACTGGGCCTCATGAAAAATACTTGGGGGACTTAGCCCATTATTTATGTATTGAGGAGCGAGCCCTTATTCTATGAAAGGGACTCCCTCACTTTCATTAGAGAGCACCCATTATTCATGTACTAAGGAGCGAGCCCTTATTTTATAAAAGGGACTCCCTCACCACATTAGAGAGCATCGCCGCCTGCTGAGCAACCACCTCGCCGCGAGTATCACTCCTAACCCATCACTTATGTATTGAGGAGCGATCCCTTATTTTATAAAAGGGACTCCCTCACCATCATTAGAGAGCATCGCCGCCTACTGAGCAACCGCCTCGCCGCGAGCATCAACTCTAGCCCATCATTTATGTATTGAGGAGCGAGCCCTTATTCTATAAAAGGGACTCCCTCACCTCCAACACCACAAGCCGAGCCAACCAAGGCAACATAAGCCACAAGCAGAGCAGCCTCGCAACATGTGCTACTTCTAGTTGAGCATCATTTCAGATTGGGCACTGCCTCATATCGAGTATCAGTTCTAGACGACATCTAGTTACTTCGGCCCACACATGGACTGAATTTCAAGTCTCCAGCCAAAAGACTCTCTTGACTGAAGACTTGGGGGACTACTGTTTGTACCATACTTAGGGCCTCCGTATTTAGATCTCTTATAAATACTCGGGGGACTCAAATGTAATTATGTAATAAATGAAGGGGCAAATATGTAATAAGTGAGGAGCCCTTATTCTATAAAAGGGCCTCCTCACCCTCACAAACAAAAAGCCTCTAATCCCCTAAAGAGCTCTCTCACCCTCAGAAGCTCTCTCTCCCTCACAAGCCTCTCACAAACAGAGAAATACAATATCAGTGTGGACGTAGCCCAAACATTGGGGTGAACCACGATACATCTTGTGTTCTTTACTTTCTTGCAAATTCACGGTCGGATTTACGTTGTTCCAAGACCCCTCCGGTTTTGTGCATCAACAATTTTAAATACAATCTACTAGTAATTTACACAACCACACATATACTTTAATATCATAATATTACAACAATTAAATGTTTTTCATCAAAATTTTTGTTTTCTTAAGCCTCATTAAAACAAAAAATTTTAATTAAAAAATAATGAATTAAATAATAAATAATAAAAACTCCCATGCGCGGCAAGAGGCTAGTTTGAATAATAATAATAATCATGCTTTTGCCTTATTTTCCCTAATTCATCAGGCTATGTGGACGTCACCTGTTACTTTCTTTAGCGGTTTTTCTTTTATATTTTATTTACTGATGATTTTTTCAGTTATTCGTGAATATACCCAATCAAACGTATTTGATCACTTCAAGACTTTTGTGGCTACAGTTCGTAATATGTTTCATATTACCATTAAGGTCCTCTAAAGCTGCCTTCTACCTCAGAGTCTAGTAAGATGATTTTTGTAAGTTCCTTTTATGTTCGTTTCTCTTAACTTATATTTTGACTTAGTAGTACAAGGATTTTCCCTAGTGATGGGGTTTTGATTCGTTAAATCTACATGATATGGTGAACACTTTATTTTCTGTTTGTTATTGATGTGTAGGATTTTAACCATGTTTAATTAATTGTTAGTTTAAATTTGGCCTAGTCATTTAAGTTAAAACCTATTCGATCCCCCTCTAGGCTAATTAATATTTATTCTTGAATTTTCAATTGGCACCAGGTCCCAAGACATCAATAGTGACATATTTGTGACAACTAGGATGAATAGTGTTGTGGGCCCAGTTCTCCATCCACTGTACTTCGATGACGACAGCTTTGATGCGAGGAAGAAGAAAATAAAAAAATTTATGTGAGCACTAAAGGTAATGTTTTAGGGGCATTTTACATGTTAAATTTATAATTTAGAATTTAAGTGTCTGTGCGTATTCAAGAATGACAATACATATATACCTTAAATACAATTTATCCAAAGCTTGATTATTTTACTTTACAGTTAATTATTCTCAAACTACAACAAAAGTATATTATATCAAAAGCAATAACACTACCACATTGTTCACACAATTCAAATACATCTTTATTATTCCGCATAAGAAAGTATTTATAGAAAAGAAATACAAGCCTAATTGAATAAGTAACCAAATTAAATGAGTAAACCTAATTCCTTCAACAAGGAAACCTACACATTATTTTGTAGGTAGGAAATAAAATACAATCCCATATTTACCAATCTCAATAAGTTTTTATTACCTAATTCTCCAACACAAATTATTCCAAGATACATCCCATTTTCTCTCTCAATCAAGAATAATAATCCAAAAGGCGGCCTTGTTGCACAACTAGAACGGATGTACTTGCTGTAAGGTTTGAAGATACCAATGCATCTCCAAGAAATCCAAGGTCATTGGAGTCGATGCCATCGAGTAACGTCGTGGTGACCTCTGATATATTTCCATGCCTTCTTCCTACTATGTACATATCATACTCACCTTCCATTGAGCTTATTAGTGAGAGAATTTGTTCCCACCTAGTCACCGATTTCTCTAAAAGTTTTATGGAGGCATCATTCATTGACATCAGCCTAAACTCATCCAAGTACAACTCATCCAGTTTTTTTTCCCTCCCAGTGCTTGCCATTGCCTTCAGAATTCCACCAGTACCATCTTCATCGTCGTCGTCTTCGTCATCATCATCACCATGATCATCCTCAGAGCACAAGTTTGATGCATTTTTACTCATGATGTTAAACGATATGACTGTTAGGCTAGTCCTAGGATGTCCAGCCATGCGACCCGCATACGCTAATGCCTCACGGTCATCTACCCCTCCAAAGAAGAGCATGGAATAGCAGCATCGACGGTAAGAGTCGTTGGATGCACCGAGGCCTCGATCCACAAAAACACCCACAGAGCACCGAGCATTTGCGATCAAGTTGTTGTTGAGGCTCTTTAGATGTGAGTTGTTTGCATCTGGTGCCACTCCTCCAACCAATGTGGTGGATTTATTGTGGAACGGGATGATTATTATGGCGACGCGATTCTCCTCAGCCAGGTTGCATATATCCTGGTGCATCGTGGAGTATTGAGACACCGCCGTGAGTGTTTGCATCGTGACACATTCTCTTTGTTGGGCATATGCTTCAAAAGCATTTGAGGGGGACGAGTTGTCGGGAGAATATACATCATTGGTCTTACAAGCATCGTGCACTACCAACATCGCCGAAGTATGCCCCGTTAGTTCCACAAGGTGGACAGCAAGAACATGAAGAGGGGATTTATTGGTTGGATTAGAAGCCTCGAGGAGGTTGATAATGCCTGGCACATTGCGTGAGTTGTGAGCACATGCAAGGATTCGAAGCTCGTTGTTAGATCCTACGCTTACTACATTTCTCTCTTTGTATTGCACGAAAGGCCTAGCACTGGACTTGTAAAAAATTGCTAGAAGCGGACCAACTACAAATGTCATTACCCAAATTGCCAGCACCATTACTCCGAAGGTTTGTTTGTTCAACGCCTAGACATATACATGTATATACGACATATTATTTGTCATTCTTTCATGAATTATTCAAAGGCATTACGCATGCATAAAGTTATATGTTACGTACCTTTACTTCCCGACCGGTGTTGAGTATAATAAGTGTCAATAAGCCTTTGGTGTTCATGAGCACTCCAAGAGCCAAACTATCCCGAAATGACATTTTGTTTACTAAGCCGGCAACCAAAGTGCTCAGTGTCTTAGCTGCAAAAGCTAAGATGACAACCCCCCCTACACGATATATGTCCGTCCCAGTTTTTTTCTCCGATGGATAAACGGAACTGAGAATATCCACATAGTTGAGTCTACTCCCATTGATACAGAAGTAGAGAGGCAACAGAATCCCAGGCACAAAACTTCCCACCTTCTTATTAAGATTGTTTGAAAACTCTCCTCTAGGCATGATAGCTCCAAACATAAAAGACCCTACGATAGAATGAGACCCACATGCATCGGTAATGTACCCACAAAGCACCACCCCGGCTAGAACAAAGCATTCAAGTTGACCGTAGTCGCCATCGTCTTGTACTTTGTCACGAATTCGGTCAACAATCTGTGACAGAAGAGGACGTACGATAAAAATGCATAGCCCTATAAAAAGCAAGGTGAGTCCCACCGAAATTGTCTGGAAGTTGTTGACTATGGCCATTACGAGCAAAAGAAGAAACCAGGAGCATAAGTCGGAGATAACAGAGGCAGATAACGCAAGTCCTCCGACAGCAGAGTAGAGAAGTTTGAGGTCTGTGAGGATTCGGGCAAGGTCTGGGAAGTTGGTGGTGGCAAGAGCAACGCCCCAGAACCACGGGCCGTTCACAGTGGGAAATTTTTGTCCATCCTTGCCTTTTGTTTCTTCGACAAAATCTTTGAGGAGCACATATCGACATAAGGCCCAACCAACAAGGACGGAAAAGACAATGCCGGCGAGCGCAATGCTAAGAGCTTTCTTTCCAGCTCGTAAAACTGGTTTTAAATCAAGCTCTAAACCCACCAGGAACATGTGGTAAACGAGGGCCAAGTTTCCGATGGTCTCGATAATCTTCACGGTACTGTAAGGAAATACGGCTGGTACAACTCTACCCCAATTACTCGTACTCGTCAACATTCCACCCTGAAAGTTTGTAACGTGTAAAATGGTGTATATACTACTTACATGTTTTCGTTAATAATAACAACAGATGTAAGAAAAAAATAACAAGAGAGGAATAAGGAAGGATGTACTGCTTACAAGAATCTCAGCAACAATGCGTGGTTGATGCAAGGGTTTTAAGGCGACCATAAAAATACGAGTGCTGAAGACGGCAATGCTCAGTTTTATAACAAGAACTGAAAGAGCTGACATAAAGGGGTTGTGTGCTCGCCATAGTCCTGTTGGGGATATCGTTTTATTGAAGCATACCACAATTAAATCTTTTGTGTTACTGGATATTACAAAATCTTCCCCACCAACACTCCCAGTCAACTTAAAATAAGACATTATGTATAATATACTTCTCTAATCCTTCTGGTCTTTACCTAAGGAGAAACCCCATCTCAGAGAGAAACGGATATATATATTTATATATATATATGTATGTATGTATGTATGTATGTATGTATAAACACAGTACAAACTTTCTTGCAAGTCGCAATGGCAGGGATGGAGGAAAGGGAAGGCTCCCAAAGAAAACAAAAGCTAAATGAAGTGGTTTTGGTGTAATATACGGCGTAAAATTGTTCGGTTATTTTGTAGTCGTTTCTAGTACAGTTAATTTTTATTGGATCGTCTCTAGTATAGTTAAACATCATTGGTCATCCTGGCTCCTCTCTTCTATACAGTTTTCTTTCTTTCTTTCTTTCTTTTTTTCTTTTCATATAACTATAATTAGTAACGAGGTGTTCGTTGGTCTTATTCAGTACAACGGCTTCATTTACCCAAGTAACCGAACTAACCATAAACAGTTCGATATATTTTTTCTATGTTTTAATTAACTAAAAAAACAAAATAAAAAAGCATCCAACGGAAAAAAGGTAAGTACAATAATAAACAATAAAAAAATCTTATCCTATTAAATTATGTTGTATGAATCCTAAAATGTTTTGTCCCAAGTGTTCTGTTAGTTCTAACTATTTCATGTCTTTTCTTAAAGTCTATTTCCAAGTTTTCCTAGATCTTTCTCTATCCTTTTTGCCTTGAGCCTCTATTTCATAATCGCATTTTCTAACCGAAGCATCTATAAGTCTTCGTTTCACAAGTTCGAACCACTTTAACCGATTTTCTCGCATCTTATCTTGGATTACGGTCACTCCTGCTTTACTTTGGATATCCTCGTTCTTATTCATGTCTTTTCTTGTGTGCCACACATCCAACAAAGTATTCCTATCTTTGCTTTACGTATAGTAAAACATTGCTGACCTTATTGCCATCTTATAATTTTTTTCCTTGAGATTTAGTGACATAGGATGGTCGCACTACACACCTGATGCACTTTTGCACTTCATACATTCAACTTGTATTCTATGTTAATATCTCCATCCAATTTTTCGTTTTTTTGCAAGATAGATCCAAGATTCTTTTGCAAGAGAGATCTAAGATAACAAAAGCGTTCACTTTTTGGTACTTCATGATCTCCAATCCTCACCATTAAACTGAAAAATGGTAAATAGATTTTTTTTTATATATTTGATTGATTTTCATTCTATATTAATTGTGAACAACCAAAAGACCATTACAAACCTAACGTCTAACCCGGACGTACTAATTGCCTTGCACTATACACCTAGGGAGAAAGATGGGGAAGCAAGGTAAGGCATGGCATAGAGAGTGAGGCCTAGCATTCAATGTGAACTGTCATAGTTAATATAAAAAGCGCGTGGTGTAGGTCTCAAAACTCTGACAGAGCCTAGATTTAGTTCAATACGTATTCTGTCACGAGATGGCTCGAGAGAAAGAGAGAATAAGTATGCCACTGTTGGAGGCCACGAACATACAATGCTTGTATCTGATTGTGTATGTATGTGTGCGTGTGTGTGTGAAAGTTGCGCTACAATCTGACTTCTTAACCAAATGATTGTTTAACATGTGAGATGTTGGTTCGGTTAAGTTCTTTTATGTGCCTCGAGTGAACGAGGACTTAAAATGTAAATTGACAAATTAAGTAAGTAAAGCATTAAAAATCTATCAAGATTCAAGTCATGAAGAGCAAGATAATACTAAAGGACTCCACCAAGGCCATTGGTATCGGATTGGACTTAGTACAAAACATGTGTCTTAGTGTGGAAATCAAAGTGGCTGGAATTGCATATTATACGACAATGAAATTAATTATATGAACTAATCATGATATTCTTTGGAACCTTGATTGTAGTTACAATGCAATTCAATTCTTCTATCACCCATGTCCCAATCAAGATTTATGTCAAATCACAAGTAGTAATCTATGACGCCATGATTCATCTTATGTTGAAGCAATTGATACAAACATAGCTTGATCAACAAGTACTTCGGCCGAAGATTTATGAGATAGATCTTTAAGTGGCTTCGAGGCATATCTTCTTCTATTGAACAATTATCAGAAGGTGAGAGATTTTTTGTTGCGGATTCATGTATCTTCATACTCATACATATGAACCTGAGTATCACACAATCAGGCCCTGCAAAGTAGTGAGGGCTTTAAGGTAAAACCAAAGTTCATATCTATAAGCATAAGATACCTATGATGCCTCAAGTTTGAGAACTATTTGCTTACTACAACCAGAAGCTATGACATATGGTAAGCATCCATACATTTAAACTTCTTGTGTGGTCAGTGTGTTGTGAACTGTGAACTTGTTCAATAGACAAGCACATGTACATTCATTACGTGTCCAACAGGCATAACACGAGACCATACTAACCTTAATGCAAATACACCTGCCTTTCAGGATAGTCAATGTCCAATGGACTTTCCAAATAGCTAGAACTTTATTTAAGTACTAAGTTACTATGGAATACAACCCTCTCTACCCTAACCTCGGTTAGGACATTACTTTCATACCTTAAATCCTATAGGCTCATTCATAGTATACTATCTCTATAAGCCCAACTCATGGATGAATAAATCTTGCTCATTTATTTATTAATTAATATGAAGTTGTTACATAATATCCAATATTACAAAATTAGCTTTCAGGACACAACTTCAGCAGCTCACTCAGGCAACCTCTTCCAAGACGGAAGGGGCCTTGCATAAGACACGCATCACCAATGAAGAAGTTCAATTCGTTTAAGCCTTGTAGTTAGATTTGACATTAATGTAATAAGATTTTGGTCATGATCAGTGATGTTGTATCTTTACTCTCTTTGTAGTTCTGTGCTGTTTCACAACTGTGCCCGAGATTGGGCTCATGTAGCCAAGTTGTATTTCAATTATGAATAAAGTTTAGGATTTGAAGCAAGTGTGAATTGTTAAATTAAGTGAATCAAAAGTGAATTAACAGACATAAATACGTAGATATGAATTATTTTCTTAAATTTTTCTAGGCGAGGCATAAGAAGAAAGGAAAAAGTTGTCCTCAAAGCATGCACTTGTGTAATGGTAGAGAGACTAAATTTGTAGATTAAATTTTGTAAACTAAATAACATGAAAGTTGATGATTGATTTATTACTTAGGCATTAACATTGTTTCTTATTGGTGACCCATCATTTAGTTGCAAATTTAGTCCACCTAGCATTACTCTTGTGTAAAATCATATAACAAATTAACTTCGAGGAATAAAATAAGGATAAAAAAGAAACTCATGTCTCTTAACCTCTTCCTCTTTCTCACTATGCTCCCCAAAGCTCCCATGACTGCAGCCGCAGCCACAGCCTCCTGAACCATTGGAGCTCTGAGCCCATGAAAAAATTCAAAGGTGTGGATGCAAATTTTCGCCTTCTCCTTCTTTGACAAAATTGCACCTACAAAACAATCGACACCTTTGGTCAAGGCCAAGAGCCTCACGCGCCCACGATGAATGGGGGGGGCTTTGGCCGAAGAACCTCTGATGCCAAAGTTAGAATTTAGAGAGAAAAATTGTTTAGAGAATTTTTGGGAGTTTTGCAAGAGTGTGGACTTAGCTTTTTAGAAGAAATGGGATCCTATATATAGGGAATAAGGTGGACGGCCCTTAGAGGATTTTGTGTGAAAATGGTGATTAATTTGGTGATTAATGGATTAATTAGAATTAATCTATTAATTAGCCTAATTAATCTAATTTGTATGGAAGGTTTTGAAGGTTATGGAATGAGGATGGATAAGACAAATTTGAACTTATTACCCATTTTGGGTACTCCTGATTTGGTTGATGGATGATTCTCCACTGCTCGAGTGTAGGAGACCCGGTATGCTCCGAGGGTAAATTTGTCATCTTTACCCAAAAATCCACGTGTCGCCTTGTGATTATTTTTGGCTCCACAAATGCCCCCACACCTGCTGGGCTGCTCGTAGGAAAGGGTAACAGGTGTAGAGATCTTCTTGCTCTAGGAAACTTAGGACTGCTTCCTGTTTTGAGGTAGATTCCCTCTTTAATACGAAATTAGATCTTCTAGGAGAGGGAAATAAATTTCTCTCAAAGCCTATTTAAGTCCACCTTAAGTTGGTTATTAAATCTAGGGGCGGGTTCGGTTCAAATCGGTTCGGTTTTTTTCGGTTTGGTTTTTTCCGGTTCGGTTTCGGTTTTTTTTTTTTTTTAAAAAAATGAAAAACATTGAAATTTTAAATTTTAACATCTCCAACACAATCATAGCATAAGCATTCTAACTAGAATCAAAGACAATGAAAATAAACATTTAAAGTTGAACTAAAATCATCAATCAAGTCTTCCAAAGTCCAAACTAACAACCTCACAACACAAAAATCGTACAAATGACTTAGAAAAGTTAAATTGTATGATGTTGTTCAAAGATCAGGGTTGTTTCCTTGTAACTACATGTTGACAACTTGATTAGTAAAAGTAATGCGTGGGTGGATTTATTTAGTGTGTGTTGGGTTCTTGTCCATCACAAATTACGCCAGTAATCTACCCGAAATAAATGTTTATGGATTCTGTTACATGTTATATGAGAGTAGATTTGGAAAAGAAAGCTGGGGCAGAAGTAGACAGTGCTATGGAGATGGATGTAGGTAGTTTAGGAGGAGGTCTGGTTCCGAAACCTTATATGGGGGAGAAATAATAGGTTAAGGTTTAGAGTTTTTATAGGCCTTTTTTTAATATTTTGAGATTAAAGTTTGGCAACACATTGTGTTTAGCACATTTTAACTTACAAATTGGGTTTAGAAAATAATACCCAAAACAAATAATTAAATAAAAAATAATAATTTAATTAATTGGTTCGGTTCGGTTTTTTCAATTCGGTTTGGTTTTTTCGTTCGGTTCGGTTTTTTCGGTTTCGGTTCGGTTCGGTTTTCGGTTTTTTGAACCCACCCTTAATTCAATCAACTTTGAAGAGTGATTTATTCTACCCTACAAGAGAGAGAGCTTAGAGGATATTTGTTCCCCCTCCTCTAGCAATCTTCTACATCTTGCCCGTGTAAAGGATCGTCTTTCGTTGCTTTCTTCGACTTCTCCGTGTCGCACCGATGTAAGGAAAACTTAATTCTCCTTGTCTTCTTCTTGGGAGGTGCTGCCACGGGGCAGCTGTCGAGGTGGTGCGGCACGTCAGCTGGCAGGGGCCATTGCTTGTGCTGCTCGGCTTGATTGAAGCCAAGGATTAGCTCGGCATGGGCCTAGGAAGTGGTGTGGCATAGGCAACGGTTTGGGCTGCTTGCCAAAAATGAGGAAACTGTTTGAGTTTGATTTCTCAGCTGCCGTAGATGGAGCAATCAAGGATAAAGCTGTCAAGATCGGAGCTGTTGAAGATGAAGTGTTGGATGAGTGAACTGTTAAGTGCAAAAGTGGCTACTGCCCCCTGACCATTTGATGCCCAGTTGATCTTCAAGCATTCGATCTTTTAAGCTATGTGGCCTTCTCGCACTGGAAAGCTTACCCATATGGGTGTCGGGGAATTAGTTTACCCTATCGCGCTGGAGAGCAATTAGTTTACCCTCTTGCGCTGGAGAGTAATTAGTTTACCCTCTCGCGCTGGAGAGCAATTAGTTTATCCTCTCGCACTAGAGAGTAGACCCATATGGGTGTCGGGGAATTGTTTTACCCTCTCGCACTGGAGAGCAATTAGTTTATCCTCTCGCACTGGAGAGCAGACCCATATGGGTGTCGGGGAATCGGTTTACCCTCTCGCACTGGAGAGCAATTAGTTTATCCTCTCGCACTGGAGAGCAGACCCATATGGGTGTCGCACTGGAGAGCAATTAGTTTATCCTCTCGCACTGGAGAGCAGACCCATATGGGTGTCGGGGAATCGGTTTACCTTCTCGCACTGGAGAGCAATTAGTTTATCCTCTCGCACTGGAGAGCAGACCCATATGGGTGTCGGGGAATTGGTTTACCTTCTCGCACTGGAGAGCAATTAGTTTATCCTCTCGCACTAGAAAGCAGACCCATATACGTGTCAGGGAATTGGTTTACCCTCTCGCTGTTGAGCAAAAATTGTACACAATATGTAAACAAATAATTCACTCGACACAATTTCACCCTCGTTCATTTTTTTGAAGAGGGTTTTATTAATTCGAGTTCGACCATTCTTTTGGGAAAGGAATACCCTTTGATTCTAATATGAATAAATCATAACTTGGGAATTTGGGTGTTTATTTGATTTTGTGACTGTGTGTAGGTAGAGCCCTAGATCGCCTACATACCCTCGTTGAGGGATCAAGTCACTCGTAGTTCTTTATGTGTTTTGTTGGAGTTTGATGCCTTGTGCAGTTTCAGGTCGTGCAGGTAAGGAGCAACTGATGCTTTGTGCAGTTTCAGCTCATGCGGACGAGGATTTTAAGCCGTTGGAACGCCTTGTGCAGTTTTAGCTCATGCAGGCGAGAACTTTAAACCATTGGAGCTGGATGTGGCTTCATGCCATTTGAGTCTTGTTGCAGCTTCGTGCCGTTTGATATTTGATACGGCTTCATGCCATTTGAGATTTTTTCTTCGGCTTTGTGCCATCTGACATTTGATACTGCTTCCTTCCATTTGAAACTTGACATGACTTTGTGTTGTCCGTCCCTATTTTTATTTACGGAGTCCAAAAATATAAAGCTCACGTGAATACAAAATTGTTGTTTTACTTCAATCTCACATGGAGCAACATCCCCTATAAAACTAGGAACTTGTGCTTGAAGACTTCTCTTTTATTCTTTGTAGAATTTGTAATTACTTGATCAAAGTAGTAGGAGTGAATTTAGTTTATATAAACCAAGGATTCGTTATGATTTCATGGTTGCGTCTGAAATTTGATATCAAACTGCCTACTTATCCTTAACGAAATCAAACCAGCGTAGTTCGTAAATTTTGAGACTCATCGCGGCTTTGTGCCATTTAATACTTGATATGGCTTCGTGCCATTTGTATCTTGTAAATTTAATGGGAATATTTGTGATGAACCCACTATTACTTTGGTATTTGACTTTGTCTTGGTGCCGTGCATCTCAGACTTCTTGAATAAATTTAACTTTGATAGATGCCATATTCATAAATCCCATATAAGTAATATGGAAGAGCTACTCTTTTTTTCTTTCTGGTTTCGTGGATAGCCTTCCCATTTTAATTTGAGGGAATTGTATGTAGCAAGCTTTTTATTTATTCCCTTGTACACTTTGATTTTTCCAAGTCCAGATGGGATATCACATGGCGTCAAAGTCTTAGCACAAAAAGGCTTTTGATGGAATTCTTTAACAAGTAGCTTCCCTTTTTTTTTTTATAATTTTCTTTTGAATTTTCATACCTATTTATCATAGGATTTTGAATCCTTTTTTTTTTATAATTTGCTTTTTTTTTTAAGGAAAACTAATGAAAAGGGCTTGAAAACTTTGAGTTTTAACGATAAGGACAAAATAAAGGGTAAAGTGAATAGTACCAGGATTGACTTTTTAGTGTAAAAATGTGGTTTTTCGTTAAAGTGAACAGTACCAGGAGCTTTTCGTTAAAGTTCCCTTTTTTTTATGCCTTTAAGGCTTCAAATTTCAATACCCTCTCTTCTTTTCCACGTGAGGTGCAGTGTAGACTCCCAATTTCAATACCCTCTCTTCTTTTCCACGTGAGGTGCAGCTTTATTCGCCCTTTTCTCTTGCCTTGCGAGATGGCTTTACAAATCCTTTTTTTTTAGTTCCAACACACGGTGCTCTTCCATCAGAAACCGAAGGCAGTTCAGCAATATTTGGGCTCCCGTTGATTTCGCCATGTTTTTGAAATTCCTTTTGGGTTTGTCAGCCGTTGATTTGCAAACGAAGATGGGTAAGACTGGAGTTCTATCTCTTTTTGAATTGTTCCAATTTATCCTCTTTCCCCCCTAAATTGTAGATTCCCCATTTTGTGCAGGTCACGGAACTTTCATTTTTTTTTTTGCTACATCATTCTTTTGTTTCTTGCCACTTGTGCTTTTCTTTTTTGTGGATTGAAGACTCGAAACGAAGAGGGCAGGGGGTGTCAAGCAAGTTACCCATTTTCGTTTTCTTTATGTTCTGGATTTGTTTATGTATTTGGAGTGAAGTGAAGCTCTAAATTGCGATAAATTTCTTTATGTCTCCATGTCTTGTACCCATGAGTAGCACCAAACAGAACAATTTCTTACCCCTTGAGTTGTATCTCGGTATATGTTGCTTCCTTGCTGTCTTTCTTTACAGAAACTGAGCTTGGGATTTTGAAGTTGCACTTGTCAGTCCAGTGAGGGGGTATAGACCATTTAGACTCGGTTAAAACTTCACGGGGTGGTCTAGGCCACCCCGAAGAAATTCATGGGATTCTTGGAGATTATTTCTGCTGCAGTTAGTGGGGAGTTGTGTCGTTCAAAGTCTCCACCTCCATCCGAGCAAAGATAAAAAAGCCAAAAGATGGCTAAAAGAAGGATTAGAGAAAACATGATTTGTCCTTCTCCTTTTTTTTTGCGTTGTGGACCATTGCCGAGCAAAGGGGAATGTTGTGGACCATTGCCTGGTGGTCTTCGACTGCCATGTAATTTTTTTTTTGTTGCTTCTTCTTTTGTGTCCTTCTCTGTCTTTTGTATACACACACACACACACACACACACACACACACACACATATTACCCTGCTTTTTTCTGCAATATAACATCAAACAAGAGAAGAATAATTTTAACAGGGCTTTGTTTCATACCTGGTGGTGAATGTTCTTCTTTGGATCTTGGCCTGAAAGCACGAATGGTTGAACTCGTTCTCTTTTTTTGGCAGCAGTTCGTTGCTTTTGGTATTTTCTCTTAAAGTTTCTCTATTTTCTGCAGAGTTTCCCCTTTTTTTTTTGTTTGTCTCCTCTCTTGCTGTGGCTGATGCCTATTTATAGGCATCCCAAGAAAGCTCTAGATTTTTTTTTTACATGGGGGGAGATGGAGACCATGACCTCCTGTCACTTTCCCTTAACTTCTCCCACTAACTATGCAGTTTTTTTTCATACTTTGCAGAAAATTAGGAGACCCTGTTTTGCACAGTTTCTTCCCCCTTTTGTAAAAAGAAATTCATGTAAAGCCCATCCTCAATTTTTTTGGGGCTGGATTACATTTTTGTTTTGCCTTGTAATTTGACCCAATTTGTATGGACTTTATTTTGTTTGTTGTGTATTTTTGTTGTTCAACAGATTGCCCCCTCAAGCCTTATGCATGAAATTATTTGAGCGTATAAGGCTTGATATGATTGCATTGTATACTGAGGTTTTGACCATTGCTACATTATATATATTTCAGGGAATGAATGCAGATGGCCAAGTTTGTACCCAGCGAGCTGTTGATAAGGCCAGGAAAGAGTTTGCCACGGGTCTAGAGTACATGCGTTCTTCTCCATTGGCTTCACTTAACTACAATTTTTCTTTCAGTGATCCTCCTATTTGGTTTCTCCCTTCCAAAGTGAACTCTGGTCATCTTGATTTTACTCCGGAAGATGGTGGTATCAAAGTTGGTCGGAATCAAGGCAACTTATTTCAGGCCTATACTTTGATGAAAGTGAATAATGAGGCTGACGGAGACGCCAAGTTTAAGGTTGACGCTAATTTTTTTCCGCTTCTGCACATAATGATTCGAGAGAAGACAGATTGGGGTTCGGATGTCAAAGTCACAGGTTGTGCTACTTTTCAGGTTGGTGTGCTGGAGTGGACAGAGACTACTTTACGGACTTATGCAAGTGTGCTGCGTCAAGCGGATATTTATGGTGTTGTGGCAGTGTCTCGTTATCCTTTCAGATACTCTTCTAACGTATGGAAAGCTTTTTGTGAGTTATGGGGTCCCTTAACCAACACCTTCCACCAGGGAAATGGGGAAATGAGTATTTCATTGTATGACTTGAAGGTGATAAGTGGTCTACCAATTCTCGGTGCTCCTTATGAAGAGGTTATTCCTCCAAATCATGATCTGTGCAGGAAAGAAGCTTACCCGTCTACTCTTCCAGAACTTCTGAGAATTCATTCGCAATTGTGCAAATTTTATGGGCAGAAACAAATGTTTTGGAATCAATGGTTGGACCATTTTTATCGAGGAAAAATAATGTACATGGGTTATGGTGAGAAAAATCAGCGGATGTCCCCAAATGAGCAAAAGATCTTTAAGGCCCAAAGAAACATGTTGGAAGTCACAAAAGAATGGGCCTTGGCTGCATTTTTGGCATTCTGGCTTTGTAGATTTGTTTTGCCTTCAAAGGGCGGCAAAGTGAGACCCGAGACTTTTCTTATGGCTTGTTTGCTGGCACAGGGCTCTAAAGTCTTTATTGCACCGACCGTTCTTGGCTATATTTATCATGGCCTTGGGGATATCGTTTCTTGTCCGAGGGGCCCTGGTTTTACATATATTTCCATGCCGGTTCACTATATTGTCAGTTGGTTAGGGGAGCATTTTCCACATTTATACCGATCTCGTCCTGATAGTGATTTTCCTAAGGGTTATCCTCAATTAGCAAGATATGCGGGTATTGAACCCAGGGAGGTCAGTATATCTCATGCGAGGTTTATCTTTCGGAGCGACAAATCTGTTATTTATCGTCCAACTGTTTTTGTGGAAGAGAAAGGTTGTTCTTTGATGGATAATGAAGACCTTTCTGATGATTATTTTGAATTTTTGGTTTGTGTTCGCACTGCAAAGCTTCCTGTCAGAATTGATGAACAGTCTTGGATAGAACCATATTTTCCTAATAGGTTTGCTCGTCAATTTGGTTTTGATCAAGGAGTTCCCGCGAACAAATTAGCATTTGGTGTTTCTAGTAGACTAAATTGCAGTGCTGAGGATATGTTCGAAGCGCAGGCTGTGCTTCTTAAAAGGAACACCGGATCTCTTTTTTTATGTTCCATGTTCAACACATCAAGGAATCTGTACCTATTGGTATTGCAAGTGGTGGGGGACCTCTTGTGCAACATACCTTGGGACTTCTTTGGCCGACATTTATGCTATCTTCAATAAACGTCCCCTTAATAAGAAGACAATTTTTAGTGTGTCAGTTCTGAGAGATATATCCCCTGGTCTAAGAAAATAAATTTTGCTTTCTGAGATGGGAATTGAGAAGTCTCCTAGCTTGCAACCAGTTGGTCAGAGTTCTGGCCTTTCTAAAAATAGGAATACAACGGCTTACAAGAAATGCAAGGCTATCCCGGAGTTTTCTTCATCAGGGTCTTCTTTAGGGAGTAGCTGTGATGTGAATTTTAAGCGTGCTCGTTATGAGAAACCTGATGATCTTAATGGTGTGGATATTGGAACTGTAGTTGCTGCTGATACAGGTAATTTTACTCTGGAAGTGATGTCTAAAAATTTGAGTGCACCATCTTTGCATGCAAAGGTGATGAACCAGCCTTACGGGGAGAAGTCAGCTGCTTATGTGTCTGATGGAGTTGTCCCCTCATCTTTGCAAGAAGTGAAAACATCCATCCATGCTTTGTTCGGCCCGGAGGTGAGCAATCTTAGGCAAGGATATATTATTGGTGAAGTAGAGAATATTTTTGTCAGACTTTCCTCTTGCAACTCTCCTATAGAAATTCTTGGCTGTCGTGAGGAAGTGAACCTGGTGTTTGATGTTTTACGTCCCATTATTAATCTTTTGGAATCTGGTCGAACAGAGCTTGAGTGGTTTGTCAAAACTGTTTGCCATGTTTTTGTATGTGCTTCGCAGATTTCTGATAATACTGGGATTATTGATCAAGGTAATCAGATTCGTGATTTGTTTAATCGACATGATGAGTGTTTGTCAACTAAGAAGGCCTTGGAGTTAGAGTTAACCAATTCAATTCAGGAGCTTAAGAAAATTGAAGCCGAAGAATTGCCTGTTAAGGAAGCAGAGGAGGTTGCTCGTGTTCTTCGTCAACAATATGATTCTGGAAGACTTGCTGTTAAGCGTCGAGTGAGTGACCTTAAAGCTTCAATTGAGCGACAGAAGAAATTGGATGTAGAACTTCGTCAGTCCCGGATCGATGCGAATGAAGGGCTTCTCCCAGATATTGAGCGTGCTGAAGTATTGAACAAATCTGCAGAAGAAGGAATTTTGAAGTCGATTGCTTCCCTGCTCCACTTTTGCAGCAAACCGGAGTAGGACTCATGTTGTTTTCCTTTTGTTTTGCGCTCCTGCTACTTGGGATTTTATGTTGGCTTTTCCTCTTCTCTCTTCCTTGCAGATTTTTTTGAGCAAACTTGGTTGATAATAATGGGTTCATTGAACCCAGTACGTTTGAACTTTATTTGAACTTTTATGTTATTCAAACCACATTACTTTAACCATCTCCTTTGCTCAGTTCACGTGCTGAGTTCAGCTTTAGCATGCCGTACCTTTACCTCTATATACATATACATATATATATATATATATAGATAAATGCTTTAGTTGGTAATCCTGTACCCTTACCTCTATATATATATATATATATATATATATATATATATATATACTAAAACCCAACCACGTGGTACTGTGGATGACCAGTGGGTGGATGACCAGTGGGTGGACGAATTTGCCCCTGTAATTGTCTTCTGTTGTTCTTCTCTGTGGTTTTTAGAGTGGGAAAATGCCAGTTTTGTCCACATTGGACACGTGTTGATCATCGGCAGAATGTCTTTCTACTTTTCTTTAGTTTCTTTGCCTCACTTTTTCATTTTTCTCTGTTCGTTTTTCTTTCTTCGTTTTCTTGGTTTCTCCCACTCTTCGCTTTCTACCTTTTCTGGATATCTGCCGTTCTTCGCTATTGTTTTCTGCCATTTTTTAACCCTTGGTGCCTTATCTTTTGTTAATCTTTGTGTTTACAGGTGTGGAGCCATTTTTCAAAGGAAAAATTCATCGGCCGGTGAAGGTTATTTAGCTTGGTGGGTTGGGTTATACGGATCTTCAGCTTGGTGAATGTAATTTCTCCTGGTGAGTTTTTTTTGTTTTTTTACTGCAGGTGTTTGGTTTTAATTTTGTCTGATTTTAGATTTTACCAGTGGGTTTCTTATTGAGAGATGTGTTTTCAAAATTTTGGGCTTTTGTTGTTGTCAGTCAGTTTATGGGTATGAGATTTCGATTCTGTTCCGTGTGGATTGTTTTTCTATGGTTTAGTCATCTAGGAAAAGAACCAGGTTTCATGTATGGGTGTTTGCCATATGAGAAGGGAAACATGAATTCTGTTTGATTGGAGGTTGGTTGAGTGTGGTCCATATTGTATGGATCCTTTGTATTTGAAGCAAGATTTTGATAAAATTTGAGTATTTTTTTGCAAGTGATTACTTTTGTGTGTTCCAGCACTCTATGCATATTTTTTAATAACGTATCAACAATTAGGTTTCCATAATCTTAATGACTTGCAAAGATGTGTTCCAATTAGTCTGTGAACTTCACTATTGTATAATATTTCAATTAGTTGAATATATTTTTTAACTAATTTTAGTATCAGATTGTTTTGGGTATCTGAGTAAGATTGGGAAAGAAAAGGAGATTGTGGAACTTTCATGGTTGAGGTTTGTGATTTTATGTATTAGTTAAATTCTAAATTTTTAATTAAGTTCACTCAATATATTCACATTTGTGTATATTAGTGTAGTTCCAGCACTCTATACGTATTCTGCCCTGTAGCATGTACTCATGCAGTTCCAACTTTTCTACAAGCTCGATACAGGGAAATGAACCTTTCTGTTCAATAAAAAGGTATAATTTTTTTCCCACTTTTGTGTATATTAGTGCTTTTTGTTATGATTTAATGAGTTCGTGCTTTTTGTCGCTTAAGTAACATGAGAATATGTTTTTATTACCAACTATGGATTACAATCGACTATCTTAACCAATCAGATTAAAGCTCCACCAAGGTTTGCTTGCTGTATTGTGTTTTATAATCTCTCACTCTCACTTTCCCTCAGTTTGCTTCATATGAATGTGACTGCATATAGACCACATATGCTAAATCAGTAAATAGCAAAGACCTCTAATGCATGTACTGTTGACAATGAAGCAAGTGGGATTACCATGTAGAATTAGATTTGTGCACACTCATTTGATTTCTCATTTGGCTTCTTGATTAATTATTATAAAGATTGTGAAACTTTTTGTGCCTGGATTTCTGTTTTGCAGTTTTTCTTTGCATCTGGACCACTGCATTTTAAAAGTGTTAAGGGTGAGATTTAAATGCCCAAGCACTCTATTTTTTTTCCAAATATATACCTTTCGTTCTGTTCGGTTTTAAATGTTAAAAACTAAATGGTTATTTGGATAAAATGGTTTATCAGTTTATGTTATGTGTTGTAATCAGGAATTCAATTGGATTGGGTAAAATGCTTTGTCAATTTATGTTATAGGTTTGTGCTTTCAGAAAGGGGTGAATGGGGTTTTGAAAGAAACCTGTCATCTGTGCGATGATATTTGATACCGCAAAGGGGGGTGAGCACACAATGAACTAAGTGGAAGTCCATTTTCTCAATAATGTAATAAGCCCTATAGTTCTTCGGACCATGAATTGGCTTTGGGGATTTGGGTTGATGAGAGACATGATGAGTTTTTTCGGTTTCGATTTTTATTACACAAATTTTCAATTGGATTGTGTTCTACCTTTCAAATTTCTGCACCGTACTTATGTAAGGAATTCCTTCTTTTAAATACAATGTTAAGACCGTCGGGTTGCAGCGTAGATATAAAGTTTTAAGGTGAGATAAAATTGAGTTAGCAAGGGTGCAAAAATGATTTACAACTTGGGGTGAGAAAACAGAGGCAAGATAGAAGCGTGTGAGAGAATTTTTTTGGGACTTACTTGGTGATTTGTGATGTGTTTAAGAAATTTGGTCTGTGAGTTTTATTACTCATCGTTTGGTTTTTTTCCTTTGTTCATCTGTTTCCTTTGCAGGGTGTCTTTATGCTGGGATCATCACAGCTTACGCATCTTTTCAACCTTTAAAGTCCTTCAGGGTAAGATTTAGGTAGCAAAATAGTTGATTGAAAATTTGAAACGAAGAGTTGGCTTTCTTTTTGTTGAACTAATTTAAACTGCTTGGGTGTAAGATTTAGATAATGAAATAGTCCATTGAAAAAAAGCGTTTAAAGAGCACAGTGTTTAATATCGTTTAAAGCTTTTACAAAGATTTAAAAGCTTTTGTTATTAATTAAAGCTTAATTATGAATTCAATCATATATTTACTTTTAATCCATGATGTAATACTAAATTGAAGTGTGTGATTCAATTACCTTTGTTAAAATTTGTATTTTTTTAATTAAAGATCAAGAACATTGACAATGACAATTTTTTTCAATGGTCAGGCATTTCGTTTGCTTTCGTTGTCAAACAACATTGTCTGGTGATTGTCAAACAATGTCTTCTGTTTGGAATAAGTGTGTTTTATTCTAATTATTGTTGGTGTTGTGTTTTATGATACATATAACTTTGGTGTATAAGCTAACTTATATTCTTCCAAGTACTGGTAATTATGCAATTTTTTTAACTATGTTTTTTTAAACTTTCACCGGTGATTTAACCTTTGTTAATCAATATTGTATTTTGGTGTCATATTGTTCTGTGAAAGTTGTGTTCTAACAATGGGCTGAAACTATAATATTTCGGTGTTGTATCAATGTTTGATGTAAATAATGACAACGCATTGCAAAGACAAATAAAAACATGTTTGATGATAATTATCCATTCGATTATTACATGCTTTAGTGAGTTTCTTGCCAAATGAACCTCACTTTCTCTCTAGCAAATCAACTCTGTTTCGATTAAAAAAAAGTTTAAATGAAAAAGGCTTGGGTTTTATATTCTGATTCACTGTGTTTTCTTCTAAATATTGTTTTTCCCCCGGTTTATGATATGGATAACTGTAGTTGGATAATAATGTGAGCTCAGCTATATTCTTCGAAGCAGTGACCAATGAGGAAGTGTGTAGAATTGTAGAAGTAAATAAAAGTCTCAATCTTTAAGTTGCTCTTTGCACAATGAAATTGAATTTTGATTTTGTGTTTCGGCATACCCTTACTAGAATTTTGTGATTTCGGAATTATAGAAGTTAGTGGCGATTCGAAACCAGTTAACTGGGATGAGAATTAGAGTGATTTGAAATCGGAGAACAAGGAATTGCAGGATATAATGGTAATGGTGAGGATAATATGATGATAACACAAGTTCACTATTTTGCAGAGATTTTTGAAGACTGATTTTTTTTTTCTTTTCATTTTTGCATTTTTTAACAAGTGGTGTTCTGATTTTTCATTCCTTCTCATCACTTCTACAAGAGGTATGTTTCTGACCGAGAAAAATTTCCAGATCTTCTCTCCTCATTAAACTTTCCTTAGGATTGTGAAAAAGCAAAGGGGTTGATTGGAATGATGGTTACCAGGAAATTCCATGTGCTCAAAACCCAATTCGATTCCGTTGCTAAGAGTTTGCTGAGCAAGTCCCTGTACGGAAACATGGTTGGAGTCGTTGGTTCTATGTGGGTTCTGGGCAGCAGCTACTTTTTCTTTGTTTTTGGATTTGTAAGAAGATACATGCTCAGGTATGGTCAAGTTCGAGTCAATGATTTTCCCAGATGAAAAGTTTGATGGATTTGAACTGATTAATGGGTTTCTTTTTTCAGATTCCATTTCTGCAATTAAAGATTGCTTAAAGAAAAGTTGTATGTAATTGATTTTCTGCTATAATGTTTTGAATTTCTTATTTATATAGTTCTACATATTCTTTGTTTGCATTTATTTTACTTGATTGTATTAGTGGTTGCTTTTGTTTTCACCCAGCTACCAAAACTTTGCCTACAGTATCCATCTCTGTTCTCCGCCGTCCATCACCGTAAGTCCTTTTTCTTTTTCCAGAATTTTCAATCCTTTTATGTTTCATTTTCTGAAATTTTCATGTTTCTATGCATATATATATATATATATATATATATATATATATGTGTGTGTGTGTATATATTGTTAGATATGGGACTGTAAGCAGTAGTGGATTGGTTGGTTCTACTTCTGCATTTCCTCTTCATTAAAATGTTTACTTACCTACTTTTAAGCATCTTTGTTTATGTAAGACCGACAATGGGTTAGCGGTAACTCCTTTTTTACATCATATTCCATTCCATAATATTACACTATTGCATTTGTAATAGCAACATTTATTCGGTGTCACCTAGAAAGTTTGTTGATGTATCATGTCATATGTTTTTTATAATCTATTTGACATTCCCGCGGCAACGCGCGGGCAACCGTTCTAGTATATATCTAAATGCTTTAGATGGTAGTCTTGTTGTGAAGGCATCTTTTCCTTTATATTAAAAGGTTTTTTTTATCCGCAGCATGTTTCTACAAATATAGATGCACCATTTTCCAAACATGGCCGTTGCTTTTGATTTTTAGTCTGCAAGGCAAGTTTTCTTGTAGGTAGCAGTACCACTATTCAAACATAGCTGTTGTTTTTAGCTTTTTGTCTACACGGCATGTTTCCGTGTAGATATCTGCACCATTTTTCAAACATAGCTGTTGCCTTAACCTTCCAATCGGGTACAGCTGCTGTGCAGCACCCGTGAGCCGATATAGTTTTGACCTTTGGGCCTAGCTTCTTGGTAGTCAAGTATGTATGACAATTATTGTTTTCAAAGCATTAGACTCTCTTTTTTTTTTTTGGGACTTTTGCCTTGATTTTTTTTACGTAAGTGAAAACCACCCATGCTTTAAACTCTCGTATACGAAGAGTTCAAACAAATACTAGCATATGTCAATTCAAACAAATGCTAATTCCATTAAAGGAAAAATATATAATTTTTGATGAGTTATGGTTGCATCTAATTTTGGGGATCAGATTGCCTACGTACCCTGTGAAGGGATCAAGTCAAACGTAGTTCATCCCTTGATTTCGGGAAAAATGGTTTTTACGGCTGTATCTAGTGATAAAACTAGACTACCTACGTACCTTGTAAAAGGATCAAGCCGAACGTAGTTCATCCCTTAATTTTGGGAATTATTTTTGTTTTTATATTTTTCATGTTTTTTTATGACTGCACCTAGCTTTAATGCTAGGCTGCCTACGTACCCTTTTTGAGGGATCAAGTCATACGTAGTTCAGAGGAAAGGATTTTATCTTGACTTGCTTCCTCTGCACTTGTTTCCCTCTCGGAGTTCGTTTCACATTGTTTATGCGTAGAACTTCTTCATGAGCTTTCCATTAATGCATGGGTATATGCATTTCCCATTGGCATTAGAGAGTTCGTAGGCACCTTTGGTGAAGACTTTGGTGACAACATAAGGTCCTTCCCATTTGGCTTCAAATTTTCCTTGCATCTTTCTGGTGATGACGCCGGGTCTTCGGACAGTTAAGACTAAATCTCCAACAGAGAACGATTTAAACTTAACCTTTTTGTTAAATGCACCTGCCACTTGAGCTTGATAGACTTCAAGTCTTTGTTGCACTGCAAGTCGTTTTTCATCAAGTGCCTCAAGTTCCGCTAGCCTGATTTTTACATTTTCTTCGGGATTTGTCAGTTGTGTGGCTACTCTTAAGGAAGGTAGTTGAATTTCCAAAGGTAGCACAGCTTCTGATCCATACACCAGACTATATGGAGTACATCGGGTGGATGTACGGACGATGGTCCTATAGGCCTATAATGCTTCGGGAAGGCATTCATGCCAGTCTCTTTTATTCTTTGCCACCATCTTTTTCAGGATGTTGCACAACACTTTGTTGAAAGCTTCTGCTTGACCATTGGCAGTTGGGTTATAACTTGCGGAGAAGGCTTGTTGAATGTTGTACTTTTTGCAAAGATTATCCATGGCCCTACACTTGAAGTAAAGAGCGTTGTCTGAGATTATTTTGGACGGGACTCCGTAGCAATAGATTCTGTTTTTCTTTATGAATTTTGCAACATCTTCCGCTTTCACTTCTTTTAACGGTATTGCCTTAGCCCACTTTGAGAAATAGTCCGTGCCTGCTAGGATGTATTGATGTTGGAGGGACAATTTTGGGGTTATCATGCCTATCACATCTAAACCCCATGCATTGAATGGCCAAGACAAAATGGTCGGATGGAGGGGCAATGGATTTTGGTGCTTGAAGTCTCCATGTATTTGACATGCCCGACATGATTTCACATGTTTCATCGCGTCTTGAACCATTGTAGGCCAGTAATACCCAAGCATTTTCAATTGAGCTGCAAGCTTAGGTCCAAATTGATGGGCTCCGCAAATACCGGCATGAGTTTCGGAGAGAGCATAGGCTGCTTCTTCTTTTGATAAACACCTTAGCAATATTCCGTCAAAAGACCTTTTGTATAGTGTGTCATTCAGATACACAAATCGGTTGGCCCTTCTTCGTACATCAACTCTTCCTCTGGGATCAGTTGGTAGTTTTCCATATTGAAGATAGTCAATCAAAGATTGCCGCCAATCAGAACATTCATCTACTTCTAGGACTGTAACCGCGTTGACTTCATGGTTTCTTCAATCCGCTCTAGTGTTGAAGGAAGTAAATGTCGTTCTCCCACTGTAATTTTAACTTCTCGTTCCTCAGGGAGAGTTAAAGATGCCGCTAGCTTTGCCAATGCATCGGCTTTGTTATTTTCAGACCTTGGAATGTGAACAATGTTGATTTCTTGGAATTGTGACACCAAGTGTTTTGCTCTTTCATGATACAAGGTTAGATTTTCATTTTTCACAGCATATTGACCATTCATTTGCTTGATGATTAGTTGTGAATCACCATAAGCTTGAAGGCAATCAAAATGTAGTTCGAGTGCAATTTCAAGTCCAATGATGAGTGCCTCGTATTCTGCCACATTGTTTGAACATAACTCCATGAGCGAAAATGAATATGGGATTAGACCTCCACATGGTGTGATGAACACAATACCTACCCACGTGCCTTTTTTCCTTGCCGCTCCGTCAAAGTAAAGTTGCCATTGAGAAACCTATGTCAAGAATACTTCTTCATCCGGAAAATCGCTTGGTAACTCCATGTTGTCGGAAACAGGATGAGCTGCTAAGAAATCAGCTAGTGCTTGTCCCTTTATAGCTTTTTGAGAGACATACTTGATTTCAAATTCCGATAGTAGCAAAGACCATTTTGCAAGACGACCGGATGGCATTGGTTTTGACATCAAGTATCTGAACGGGTCCATTTTAGATATCAAAGTAATGCTGTGTGACAGTAAGTAATGTCGTAGTTTTTGCACAGCGAAAACTAAGGCTAAGCAAACCTTCTCAATAGGGGTGTAATTTTGCTCTGCCCCTACAACTGTTCGACTTAAATAGTAGAGCGCATTTTGTTTTCCTTCTTCATTGTTTTGTGCAAGCATTGCCCCTAGTGAGCGTTCAAGTGCTGTGATATACAAAATTAAAGGTTTCCTTTTAATTGGAGCCATCAACACCGGGGGTTTCAAAAGATATTCTTTAATGCTACTGATAGTGTTTTGACATGCATTATCCCATATGAAAGGCACATCCTTTTTCATCAGCCTTGTGAATGGTTGACATCTCCCAGATAAGTTTGAGATGAATCTCCTGATGTACACCAATCTTCCTTGTAGTCCTCGTAGCTCTCGCAGGTTTCGAGGAGGAGGTATTTCCATGATTGCCTTGATTTTTGAAGGGTCGACTTCAATTCCTCGGTACCTTACCACAAAGCCAAGAAATTTTCCAGATGTCACTCCAAATGCGCATTTTAAAGGATTCATCTTTAATTGATGTTTTCGGAATCTGTCAAAGACTTTCTTTAAGTCGTTCAAATGATGTTCCCTTTTTCTTGTTTTGATGACAAGATCGTCCACATAACATTCGATGGTGCTATGTAACATATCACTGAAAATGACTGTCATGGCTCTTTGGTATGTGGCTCCTGCATTTTTTTAGTCCAAACGGCATTACAGTGTAGCAGTAGATTCCTTTCGGAGTATGGAATGTTGTAAGTTCTTCATCTTCAGGTGCCATTTTAATTTGATTGTACCCTGAGAATCCATCCATGAAAGATAGAGCCTCAAAACCGGTTGTGGCGTCTACCAATAATTCAGTTATTGGAAGCGGGAACTCGTCTTTTGGACATGCGTCATTAAGATCTCTGAAATTTATGCAGACACGAATTTGTCCATTTTTCTTCTTTACCGGTACGATACTGGCGAGCCATGTAGGGTACTGAACTTCTCTGATAAACCCAACGTCTATCAGTTTGTCAATTTCAGCCTTAATTTGTACTTCAAGCTCAGGTCGAAAACGTCGTAGTGCCTGTTTAACATAACGCCTTTCTTTTAATACAGCCAATCTATGAACTGCCACCTTAGTGTCTAGACCAGGCATATCTTGATAGCCCCATGCAAACACATCTCGGTAATATTGGAGAAGACATTTGTAATCTTCTAATTCTTCCGGTATTAGTAGGGCACTTACAAATATAGGCTTTGGCTCGTCATCTGTTCCGAGATTGATTTCTCGAAGTTCATCCACAATGGCTTGCCCCCCATTCTCTATTTGAGGTGGTGCCGGTTGAGCGTTGTCAATAAACTGGGTTGAGTTATCACCATTCTCATCTTTTTCATCTTTAATGGTGACGTAGTTTTCCTGAGCAACATTATGAACCTCTTCTTCTGTGCTTGATTCCTCATCCATTTCATAAGCTTCACTTAGAAGTGGCGGTGCATTGTTGTGGGTTCTGAAGCTTGCGCAAATACGACTTTGCCCATTTTTCTTTTTGACAAGAAAACAGGTGGGGAACTGTCTAACAGGCTCAATTGGCTCGTTATCAGATTCCTTGTTTCTTTCTTTGCTACCGATCATACTAACTTGAACAACATCTCGTTCCTCTTCTTATGCATCATTATTTTTGTCTTGGTTTATCTTCACCTTTTGGCTTTTGACTCTCCACTTTTTGCTTTTATGAGATTTCTTAGGCTGAGAGTTGGTGATTTTACCAAGTCGTTGGAAGACCGACACTCGAGGTGGCTTGCTGTTGGATTCTTCTTCAGTCAACATTGCTTTCTCTAGATTAGTAAAGCATTCAAACTCATGATTCTTGGTTTCCGAGACAAATGCTTTAAGCATTCCATTTCCTTGGTGCACCGTGACATTGATAGTACTCATTTTAGCTTTGTGCCTCTTCGCTTTTATCTTTCACTTTTGACGAGGAATCATTTCTTTTGAACGAAACAATGCGACCATGTCGACCATTATTCCTTTGTAAATTTGTTGAGACTATCAAATTGCCTCCAGGAATTGATTGGTTAATTCTACGCAGAGGCTTCGTGTAGCTGGTTACGAGTGCTTCAAATGCATTTTGGATTTGTTCCATTGCTTTCTTTTCAGGTTCTCTTCGATCTTTTAACGGGCGATTGAGAACTACTTTTTTGGATTTTGGAGTTTTAGAACTCGCAATTTTGACTAGCCTTGACGGCTTTGCCTTTTCCACAGCTGATGATTGTGATTCCTTCTATACTACTTCATTTTTACTGGTTGTGAAAAAGTGACCTTTGACTGTTTGTAAAATTTTGCATCTGCATAATTCACTTCTTCACCCATAAATGGGTCGGTGTCCGCTAGAACTGTCTTGACCTCGCCCTTTATGAAAAACTTGAAGCACTGATGGAGTGTAGAAGGAACAACACCATATGTATGAAGCCACGGACGCCCTAATAAAACATTGTAAGATGTGTTAGCATCGATTACATGGAAAAGGGCGTCGAAGTACAACTCTCTTATCTCCATTTGTAAGGCTATCGTTCCCATTGCTTTTTGTCCGACTTGATTGAAGCCTTGAATAGTTAGCATTGATGGTGTTAGTTGACGAATGTTAATCCCCAAAGCTCGAAGTGTTCGAAGAGGAAGCAGGTTTACTGCTGATCCACAATCAAGCAAGATTCGATTTATCGATGTATCTCCCACTAGTCTACTGACGTACAAAGGTCGATTATGATACTCGTCTCCAAGTATAAGGTCATTTTCATCAAATATGATACTTGCGAGGCAGCAAGTGCAATACTTTGGCGACGTTGTATCCACTTCTGCGAATTTGAAGTTTGTTTCAAATACTTCAGGATTTGTCAAAGCCGTAATAAGTGCTTCTCTAAGGTCTTTTGACATTTTTAGAGCATCGTACACACTGAGAAGAGATGGAATACGCTTAAGATGGTCGATGATGTCATATTTGCCATCCTGGGACTGTAGCACATCTTTTGCATGTCTCTTAGAGGTACTTGCTTTTGTGGTTGAGACTGAAATTTCTACTGCAGGCTCTGTAATGACTGGAACTTGTCTTGCACTTGGTTTATCGGAATGTTTGACTGAATCATCTACTTATTTTCCTTCTTTTTTGTCCGCAGACGGGATCCTTTGGCCAGAGTGTAGAGTTATTTCATCTACCTCATCATCGTTGTGGATTTCACATGAGGCGTGCGACAATTTCCAATTTCTTACTCGCCTCCCTTACTCTTAAAAAGTTTTGGAGGGAGGTAGTCTCCAAAGGTTATTGGTGCTCTGAAAGACTGCTTGTACTCATCATCTTGAAAGACTTTAGGCCTTTTCTGAGTACCTTTCTTCCTTTTCTTTCCATCTTTTGAGGGAGGTTCACTCCATAATTTTCCTTTTGATCGCTTTGTGGAAGAAAGACGTTTAACAATCTTTTTCACCTTCTTTTCACTGACGGTTTGCCAGTCGTCCTTGAACTCGAGTGATGACTCCGAAGAATCTTCCCAAACATCAATGGTGCTGTCATGAGCTTGTACAGTGTTGGAATTTTTGGATTTCCGGAACAAGGCATGCCAAGATAAGCATAGACAACTGTGGTTTCATTATCGACATGGAATCCTACGGGGATTGCCCCTTCTGGTAATGGAGCGGAGGGTGTTGATTTTCCTTCAATCATATTGGACGTTGCCGTCTGATGTTTCGAGGATGAATCCACCTCGATCTCATGCTTGTTGATTTTTTTCTTGAATTATATCCTTAAGGATATAACAATCCTCTATCGTATGGCTGATGAGTCGATGATACTGACAATACTTTGGATCATCGGTCTTATTTACTTCAGCGGGACGCTTTGGTTCAAGAATCGTGATCATCTTTGCTGCAAGGAGTTCATCGAAGATAGTTCCAACATCTTCATCATCGAAACTATATTTAACTTCTTTTCTTTTTACATTGTCACTTTTCTTGTCTATTTTGACAAATGTCGCCATAGAATCTCCTTTCTTTGGCGTTCTTTTGTTATCTCCTTTCTTGGTGTTAGACTTCTTTTCTAAGTCTTGGATCATCTTTCCAATCACATTTTTCTGGGACATTTGCTTCTCCATATTACTTGCTTTGGATACCAACTCATTGAAAGTTCGAGGCTTCGCAATTCCTACAAATGTTGCAATCTCAGGGATGAGGTTATTGTAACATATTTGCACTGCTGAAAATTCAGAAATCTTTTCCATGCATTGTAGGTTAAGGCTTCTCCATCTTGTGATGAATTCGCTCGCGCTTTCTCCGAGCCTTTGTGTTGTTTGAGCTAAATCCATTAACGTGACCTTTTTCTTTGAACTGACGAATTGAGCTAGAAAAACTCTTTGCATATCATCCCATGTTATAATAGATCCTGGCTCTAACTGAGTGTACCATATGAAAGCAGACCATTTGAGTGATTGAACAAATTGTCAAACCAATAAGGGATCTGACTGCGATGTTTCCCCACAAGCTGAGTAAAAATGAGCTAAGTGTTCTTGAGGAGAACCACTTAAACCATCAAATTTATCAAAGCTCGGTTTTTTATACCCTCAGGGAAATGGCACTGTGTCATAGTGAGTTGGATAGGGCTTCCGGTATCCGAGAATTGGTGTCATTAAAGACATTTGAAATTCACGAATCTTTTCAGCGAAAATTGCATTGATATCTTGATGCGTAAGTTGGCTACCGGAACGTTCTCCTTCTGTTTCTTTCCTTGCTCTTTCTTCAGCATTATTTATGCTAGCTTGAGCGGCTAACTGAGCTGCTAAAGTCGCAATTTCAGCTTCCTTATAAGCTACCAAAACCGCCATTTCTGCTTCTTTTTCTGCTAGTTTCCGTTGCATTTCGAGCAATTGTTCTTCTGTATTTGATGCCCCAGTCATCAAAACTTGCATGTTCTCAGATTCGGTGTCTTCATTTATCTCCAACTTTTGGAATTGAGTCATTACTCTAGGAATCTCTTCTTGGGAAAAATATTCGTTTCCTCTAAGAATGTCTTCAAGGGATGAACTCTCGAGAGAGTGGATTGCCAATGCTCGGGCCCTTGCACGTGTGATAGGCCCCTCAATTTGAATGTTGTTACCTTCCTCAACAAGTTCGTAGGCCTTGGCCTTTTGTTGAACATTTCCGGATACTATTGGCAGAATTTCTTCATCTTCCTTGATAAAGGTCATCATGACCGATTCCATTATAGGTAAAGTGACCAGGATTGTTCCGATCGATTTGAGTGATGACGGGAACCTTGATAGGCGATGATGATGTTACTTTGACGATCTTGCGTCGTGGCACCTTGGTGTTCTTAGATGAAACAACTCCAAGAAACTCCATTGGAATGATTTCAATGTCTTCAAGTAAACGATCCCTAGCGATCTTCTTCCTAAGAGCTCGTGCCGCTCTCTTCCTTGCATTCCTTAAGGCGTTCTTGGACAGACATTTCTTCGGCCCAACTTTGATGACTTTGACAGCCACCTTGCTTGTCTTTGTTGCTATCTTAGCCTTCACCATGTTGCAGATAGTTGGTGCTTCATTGATGGTGAAGGAGATTCGGCGACCAGCATGCCTTCCATGTCCAAGTTTGGATTCAGCAACAGGGAGTTCGTGGAAGTAAACAGTAACTTGTGGCGCCATGTTTCCTGTTACAAAAACAAAAAACATAGCACATTAATTATCTTCAAAATTAGAGATGAAAGGGAAAATGGGTCCCAATAGGCGTGCCAAAAATTATGTTGAGCAAAAATTGTACACAATATGTAAACAAATAATTCACTCGACATAATTTCACCCTCGTTCATTTTTCTTAAGAGTGTTTTATTAATTCGAGTTCGATCCATTCTAGGCTACGCGCCTATTAATTACAACCCTTCTTTTGGGAAAGGAATACCCTTTGATTCTAATATGAATAAATCATAACTTAGGGATTTGGGTGTTTATTTGATTTTGTGACTGTGTCTAGGTAGAGCCCTAGATTGCCTACGTACCCTCATTGAGGGATCAAGTCACTCGTAGTTCTTTATGTGTTTTGTTGGAGTTTGATGCCTTGTGCAATTTCAGCTCGTGCAGGCAAGGAGCAACTGATGCCTTGTGCAGTTTCAGCTCATGCGGACGAGGACTTTAAGCCGTTGTAGCGTTTAATGCCTTGTGCAGTTTTAGCTTATGCGGGCGAGGACTTTAAACCATTGAAGCTGGATGTGGCTTCATGCCATTTGAGTCTTGTTGCGGCTTCGTGCCGTTTGATATTTGATACGGCTTCATGCCATTTGAGATTTTTTCTTCGGCTTTGTGCCATCTGACATTTGATACTGCTTCCTTCCATTTGAAACTTGACATGACTTTGTGTTGTCCATCCCTATTTTTATTTACAGAGTCCAAAAATATAAAGCTCACGTGAATACAAAATTGTTGTTTTACTTCAATCTCACATGGAGCAACATCCCCTATAAAACTAGGAACTTGTGCTTGAAGACTTCTCTTTTATTCTTTGTAGAATTTGTAATTACTTGATCAAAGTAGTAGGAGTGAATTTAGTTTATATAAACCAGGGATTCGTCTTGATTTCATGGTTGCGTCTGAAATTTGATATCAAACTGTCTACGTATCCTTAACGGAATCAAACCAGCGTAGTTCGTAAATTTTGAGACTCATCGCGGCTTTGTGCCATTTAATACTTTATATGGCTTCGTGCCATTTGTATCTTGTAAATTTAATGGGAATATTTGTGATGAACCCACTATTACTTTGGTATTTGACTTTGTCTTGGTGCCGTGCATCTCAGACTTCTTGAATAAATTTAACTTTGATAGATGCCATATTCATAAATCCCATATGAGTAATATGGAAGAGCTACTCTTTTTTTCTTTCTGGTTTCGTGGATAGCCTTCCCATTTTAATTTGAGGGAATTGTATGTAGCAAGCTTTTTATTTCTTCCCTTGTACACTTTGATTTTTCTAAGTCCAGATGGGATATCACATGGCGTCAAAGTCTTAGCACAAAAAGGCTTTTGATGGAATTCTTTAACAAGTAGCTTCCCCTTTTTTTTTTTATAATTTTCTTTTGAATTTTCATACCTATTTATCATAGGATTTTGAACTCATTTGACCCAAGACCCAAGTTTTTTTTTTCTTTTAACCTGCCAGCAGGTTTTACTTTTTTTTTATGCCTTTAAGGCTTCAAAGCTCAACACCCACGTGAGGTGCAGTGTAGACTCCCAATTTCAATACCCTCTCTTCTTTTCCACGTGAGGTGCAGCTTTATTCACCCTTTTCTCTTGCCTTGCGAGATGGCTTTACAAATCCTTTGTTTTTTAGTTCCAACACACGGTGCTCTTCCATCAGAAACCGAAAGTAGTTCCGCAATATTTGGGCTCCCGTTGATTTCGCCATGTTTTTGAAATTCCTTTTGGGTTTGTCAGCCGTTGATTTCCAAACGAAGATGGGTAAGACTGGAGTTCTATCTCTTTTTGAATTGTACCAATTTATCCTTTTGCCCCCCTTAAATTGCAGATTCCCCCTTTTGTGCAGGTTATGGAACTTTCATTTTTTTTTTTTGCTACATCATTCTTTTGTTTCTTGCCACGTGTGTTTTTCTTTTTTGTGGATCGAAGACACGAAACGAAGAGGGCAGAGGGTGTCAAGCAGGTTACCCATTTTCATTTTCTTTATGTTCTGGGTTTGTTTATGTATTTGGAGTGAAGTGAAGCTCTAAACTGAGATAAATTTTGTGTGCAGGCGTCAGGGGCAACGACCTCTCTTCCATTTGGTTGTTGGACATACTGTTTTACAATACCAAGTTCTTTGAAAACAAGTGTTGATTCATGGCTCCAAAGGTGAGGATTGCACTCTGAAATTTGTAGGGCGCCCTCATAGTATTTGTTGTATTTGTGTGCTGCCTTCTATGTTTAATTGGAATAGAATTATACTTTTCCATTTGTATGTCTGGCGAGTGGCTTTACAAATAACCGTGCTCATGATAATTTTGTCCTGCTTGTTTGTACTTGTGTAAACTGATTTGTATACTAGGTCTTTGGGTGTTAACACATAGGTTGCCCTGTGAATGAGTTTCCCAATTAATTTTGGGAAGTTTTGACATCAAGCTTTGAACTCTTTTTTTTTTATATTCACATGGCAGAGAAGCAAGTGAAACTTTTTGACACAATGAAAGTTTTGTCCCATCTTCATGTGGCAAAGAAGGTTGCTTGTCCATTTAAAGATTGGGAAATTTTCCCTTTCTTTCCTTGTCTTATAGCATTTCAATGTCTTTTTTGGTCAAAGCTTTGACACAATGTTTGATCAAAACTTTGACACAATTGTAGCATTTCAAGGCTTTGAACCTTCTTCACGTCTCCTTCCTTCTTTGTCTTTATCAAAGTTGTGTTGGGGACTTTTCTTTTGTCATCATCAAAATTTCTGATTTCTTTTCCTTTGTTTATTTGTCAACACATGCACTTACTCTCTTTAGCTTTTCCAAACATGATAACCACCTTCTTTAGCTTTTACAGAAAACTTTTCTTCATTTAGTCATTCTCTTAGGCATATTTTTCTACTTTTCTTCTTGCATTGGGGAATTTCCAAGCATGAGTCGGTCAAGTGGTATTTTTGGCTTCTTTTCCTTTGCTCATATGTACTTATATGGTCATTTGTCTACATGTGCATTTTTCTTTGTTCCCTTGTCTCTTTTATCCAAATATGACTTCCACCTGCATGTCCCCATATGTTAAAGAAAAACAACTTTTCTTCTTCCTCCTCTTCACGTGCATGTCTCCATGTCTTGTACCCGTGAGTAGCACCAAACAGAACAATTTCTTACCCCTTGAGTTGTATCTCGGTATATGTTGCTTCCTTGCTGTTTTTCTTTACAGAAACTGAGCTTGGGATGTTGAAGTTGCACTTGCCAGTCCGGTGAGGGGGTATAGACCATTTAGACTCGGTTAAAACTTCACAGGGTGGTCTAGGCCACCCCGAAGAAATTCATGGGATTCTTGGAGATAATTTCTGCTGCTGTTAGTGGGGAGTTATGTCGTTCAAAGTCTCCACCTCCATCCGAGCAAAGAGACAAAAGCCAAAAGATGGCTAAAAGAAAGATTAGAGAAAACATGATTTGTCCTTCTCTTTTTTTTTTTTTTGCGTTGTGGACCATTGCCGAGCAAAGGGGAATGTCGTGGACTATTGCCTGGTGGTCTTCTACTGCCATGTATTTTTTTTTTTTTGTGTTGCTTCTTCTTTTGTGTCCTTCTCTGTCTTTTGCATATATATATATATATACACACACACACACATATTACCCTGCTTTTGTCTGCAACATAACATCAAACAAGAGAAGAATAATTTTAACAGGGCTTTGTTTCATACCTGGTGGTGAATGTTCTTCTTTAGATCTTGGCTTGAAAGCACGAATGGTTGAACTCGTTCTCTTTTTTTGGCAGCACTTCGTTGCTTTTGGTATTTTCTCTCAAAGTTTCTCTATTTTCTGCAGAGTTTCCCCTTTTTTTTTTTTTTGTCTGTCTCCTCTCTTGCTGTGGCTGATGCCTATTTATAGGCATCCCAAGAAAGCTCTAGAATTTTTTTTACATGGGGGGAGATGGAGGCCATGACCTCCTATCACTTTCCCTTAACTTCTCCCACTAACTATGCAGTTTTTTTTCATGCTTTGCAGAAAATTAGGAGACCCTGTTTTGCACAGTTTCTTCCCCCTTTTGTAGGAAGAAATTCATATTTTATATATTTATGGATGTTAATTTGTATGTAAAGCCTGTCCTCATTTTTTTTGGGCTGGATTACATTTTTGTTTTGCCTTGTAATTTGACCCAATTTGTATGGACTCTATTTTTTTGTTGTGTATTTTTGTTGTTCAACACTCGCACTGGAGAGCAATTAGTTTATCCTCTCGCACTGGAGAGCAGACCTATAAAAGGGTTTTTAGCAGTTGTTGTGGACAGCAGTTGAGCCAGGCTTATGAGTAACTTCTTGAATCTTCATTGAGAATAAAGAAATAAATCAATTGTGCTGGAAGGTAGAAACTGCATAACAAACTGGATAATCTTTGGCTTGCAAGGCCTTGTTCGTCGAGCTGCTTGAGACTTCGAGCTTATTGGGAAAAGCCCAAACGGGGTTCAGGGGGTGATGGAGACTTCCCCTGCTTGGGTAGGGTTTAGGGTTTAGGGTTTAGGGTTTAGGGTTTAGGCTGTTTCGTTAACCTATCAAGATACTCATCGCATCGACCCTCATTTGTCAACTTTTCAAGGTACTGCTTCCACTTTAGGCAATCGTTGGTAGTATGACCTGGTCCTTAATGGAATGCGCAATACTTTATATGATCTAGCCTGGTACGATCGTCTTTCATGGGTGGTGGCAGTTCGAACCAAGGTTCGTTCTTAAGCTTGCGGAGAAGTTGGCCGATTGGAACTGTGAACTTGGCGAATGTTTCAGGCCCTGAGTCTTCTTTGGTCGAGAAGCGTTCCATGTGCTTCTTTTCCGACTCGTTTTTGTTAGACTGCTTGGCCTCGCCCCATAATGCATGTTTTTCTGCCAAAGCATACGAAGCTGCTAGGGGTCAGGTTTTCTCTCATTATTAGTTTTCCGAATAAAGGATGTTCGGTAGAAAGCCCATTTCTAAATGTTGTCGTTGCTATGTCCTCATTGCAACCAACAATCTTGGCCTTCTCAGCTTTGAACCTCTTGACATAGTCGCGAATTGTCTCCCTAGGGTCTTTTACGATGCTGAAAAGATGGTCGGATGTCCTTTTGATTAAGCGGTTAGACGAATACTCCTTAATGAAAACAAAGGAAAGTTCGTTGAAACTCCAGATCGACTACGGCGGTAGAGTGTGAAACCAATCTTGCGCTTCGCCTTGTAGAGTTGTGGCAAACATTTTGCACATAAGCGCGTCGTTGTTCCTGTAAAGGATCATGGTACTGCAGTAGTGCTTGAGATGTCGATCCGGATCTTCGTCTCCCTTGTACGGAGTGAAGTGAGGCATAGTGAACCCACGAGGTGGATCTGTCCGCTCGATCTCATTCGTGAATGGTGACATGCTTATGTTGGTCATGTCCCGTCGAAGCGCATCATCAGCAAGCTCCTTACGTTGGAAATTGTGCAATCATTCAGTTAGAAGCCTCTCAACTTCTTCTTGAATTTGCCTCTGCTGGGGCAGTGGAACTTTCGGCTGCCCCCGGTCGTGACCTATGGGTTTGGGCCACTCTTCCCTATGATCGACTCGTCTATGTCTCGGCTGCGGTGCATGTGGCATGTTCCTGGCAGGCAAACAAGCTGCTCGCAAGCTGTCGGTTGAACTTGAGTCCGATTGAGTGACTGCTTCTCTCCGTCTACCGTGCTGCCTATTCCAATATGAGGTGGAGAATACTCTTTGCGAGCCTAATTGTGAATGAACACTTCACCTGGAAGGTTGTCCATATTGATAATCAGAGTGTGACTTCAACTGTGATCGTATGCTCGTCCATAGGCTTGATTGGGAATGCATGCTCATCCGCACGCTAAGACGAGAGTATACGCTATCCCAAGGATCCAGGCAGGAGCGTAAACTGCCAGAACACTTGGATCGTGGCCGGTTGATGGGCTGCTTGCCGGGACTGTCACGTCCCGATCCCAACATACGTTGAAAATCGACACGTGACAAGGAAAATAATGTTCGTTGAATACGGTATAAGTTACGAAATGAAATACTTTAACTGATAACCCAAATTAATGTGAAAGTGGCTAAGTTCTCCACAAAATATTTACAATTATGTACATCCCAAATAAAAGAAGCATAATCTTTGCTTTACTAAGAACAAGTATGAGGTGCTCAAAAGGAAGTCCCAAAAGATAAAGTACAAGAGTGAAACAAGGGTAACCTAATGCTCCAAGTCTCTGATAACTGCACTGCTACCCCCACCTACAAACTTCTCGGAGTCTACTCAAACCTGTCGCCTGTACGATCAGTGCCTACAACATCGGAATGGTGCATCAGGCAAACAACAACCTGGATAAGTTGCGAAGCTTATGAGAGTGACAATAATATCAAGTATGTGAGGATAATGCTAATGCCAACCATCAAACACAGTTTACATATCTTGAATATAAATCATTTATAAGAATTCAATACAAACTTTTGCAAACCCCGAAGGAGTCACCCAGACATCCAACAGTTCATCTGAAACCAATCACAACATCTCACAACCATCTTCTCATACAACACAATGAAAAGTAGAGTTAAAGCGACACAGTTTGGCCGAAGCCTACACCTTTGAAGCCATCTCAATTCAAATTCAATAAATCCCAAGGTGAGTAAGATTCCGGACCTTCACTCAACGAAATCGCAAAAGATGAGGGATTCCGGACCATCTATCAACGGAATCCAAGTGGATACGATTCCGGACCCTCACTCAACAGAACCGTAGAAGACCAACAACCAGAATGTACGACAGCGCAAAGAAATGAGACAAGCATAGGTTACTTAATTTACAAAAACTCAACAAAGGGAAATTAGGCACAATTACTAAATTTAGAACCAATCACCAAAGCGGAAGGTGAAACAATATTGAAGCAACAAATCCCCATCATAATGGTTAACGGTCATTACTAGTCCT
This sequence comes from Malus sylvestris, assembly GCF_916048215.2. Classification (NCBI taxonomy): domain Eukaryota; kingdom Viridiplantae; phylum Streptophyta; class Magnoliopsida; order Rosales; family Rosaceae; genus Malus; species Malus sylvestris. The sequence continues at coordinate 34,395,666 of NC_062261.1, forward strand.
CACATTAATCTCAACATGTCAATCATACAAATCAAACCACATTTCCCATATACATGCCACACTCCATTTCATAAACATAAATTGATGTCGAAGTATTGGAATAATAATTCAATAGAACATATTCATAAAACCAATTCATATCCACACAGGATCATAATTATGACAACCCGGTAATTACCAATATCACATATATTAAAGTCACTCACCTAGAGTCCGTGCTAATGTACCCTAGCACGATAGTCAAGGCATCACGTTCTTGTCACCGCCTGTGGCCGAGTCCAATTTGGCCAAGAAGGCCCTCAAATTGGCTCGCACCCAACGAAACCCTAAGGTGGGTGTTCTTCAATTCGGCTTCCTTGGTGTTCCAACGCCCCAACCACCAGTTGGATCTTGTTCTTAGGTCCAAGAGAAGTGGATTAAGGGTGATGGTGAATGGTGATACTCTCCGGAATGACAATTCGTCGTCGAGAACCCCCGGGTTCTCCTATGGAGTTCTACATGAAATAGACCTTAAAAACCCTTAATTTTTGGTAGAGAGGGAAGGAGGAAGGTAGTTGAGCAAGTTGCAAGTGAAGGAGGTAGGAAAATCAACTGGAAAAATAGAGGAATTGGCCTGAATTGGCCGGTTTGAATTTTGGCTGGTGGACTCACAGTTTCATGAAATATGGGGGGGGGGGGAAGATATGTGGCCGTTCCTTTTCTTTTTTTCCAAATAGTTCCTTTCATGCCCTTTTAATAAAAATCTGGCAGGTTCCCTCTTCTATTTTTTTTTTTACTAACTTAACCTTTAACCCATACTTCCCACAAACTATAGTTCACAACTTCAAATGTCCGTAACTATACCGTTATAATTCGGACTCGCAAACGGCTTTCGCCTATGCATTCGTGGGTTCGAGATCTATATAAAAACACGATAACTAATCAATTACTAGTTGTAACTTCGAAATGTCAACGAAAGATAAAGATTGATTATGAAACTTCCAACTCGATAACTAATCAATTACTAAACTTATAATTAGTGGAATCAAAATTAACTAATAAAGATAACGGAATTGCGAATACGAATTTAAATTACGAAATACGGTGGTGGAGAGGTTCATTTGCCCTTGTGCTACTTCGGGACACCTCGTCCGAGGCACGTTGGATCTCGGTGTGTTGCAAGAGTTGATTCACCAAGGTTGTCTATTGTGCAAGGACGCTCGTCAACTCTATGACTTGTCGAGACAAGTGTTGTTCCCCATTTAGATTGGAAGAGCTTGGAATGAATGTGCCTCCTTGAGCAGTGGAAGTGTGGTAGGCTCCGGGCGCGAGATTTGAGTTGGGAAATGTCAAATCCGCAAAGAAATGTGGTGAAAATGCCCCCGGCTTGATGGTAGGTTTGGATGGTTGAGATAGTCTTTGGCCGACTTGGGCTGCTTGGGAGGCCACGGGGGCAGGCTGGGCCACGGGAGTGTGCTGCCCGGCGGGAGCAGGCTGGGCCGCGGGAGTAGGCTACTCGGCGGGAGCAAGCTGGGCCGCAGGAGTAGGCTGGGCCGCAGGAGCAAGCTGGATCATGGGAGCAGGCTGGGTCACGGGAACAGGTTGTTCAATGCGTGGTGCATGCGAATGCGAGGCTTGGGCTCGGGCCAGTGCAAGCTTGGATGGCATATCTTAGGTCATGGTAGAACCTTGTAATGGTGGTGCTGCTTTGCTTACGACCGCATTTTGCCTCATGGATCTCCACGATCCCATTTCTTAAGTATTGGAATTTTCACTTATGGAATTTTCTAAATTTCTAGCCATTATATTTTTCTTATACGTTTTATCAAAGAACCTTTGCAAATAAAAAATTCTAATAATAAGAATGTATGAAAAATATTCAAATGGACTAGAAAATAGAGAAAAACCTTTTTATGCGAGAGTCTTCTACGAGTATGGATTTCAACTCTCAATGAAAGCCCCAATTTGTGGATGCAAATTTTTGCCTTCTCCTTCTTTGACAAAATTGCACCTACAAAACAATCGACACCTTTGGTCAAGGCCAAGAGCCTCACGCGCCCACGATGAATGGGGGGGGTTTTGGCCGAAGAACTTTCGATGCCAAAGTTAGAATTTAGAGAGAAAAAGTGTTTAGAGAATTTTTGGGAGTTTTGCAAGAGTGTGGACTTAGCTTTTTAGAAGAAATGGGATCCTATATATAGGGAATAAGGTGGCCGGCCCTTAGAGGATTTTGTGTGAAAATGGTGATTAATTTGGTGATTAATGGATTAATTAGAATTAATCTAATTTGTATGGAAGGTTTTGAAGGTTATGGAATGAGGATGGATGAGACAAATTTGAACTTGTTACCTATTTTGGGTACTCCTGATTTGGTTGATAGATGATTCTCCACTGCTCGCGTGTAGGAGACCCGGTATGCTCCGAGGGTAAATTTGTCATCTTTACCCAAAAATCCACATGTAGCCTTGTGATTATTTTTGGCTCCACAAAAGGCATACGTAATACTAATTTTTTGACCTCGAGAAAAAATTCAATAGGCATGGGACCAATTTGGTCCCTTCATGGCTCCAATTGTATACCCATAACCCATTAGAGTTAGTTTTGCTTATATTGCTGCTCATCAAACAATTTTTGCTCACTCAATTGCATTTACCCCTCTCTCTTTATAATTTTGGTCAGATCACTTTCTCCTCTCTAAATCTGGTTTCGACTTTGTGAAACAAGAAATGGAGAAGCTACATTCAGTCATACTTATATATGTGGTAGGGTCTGTTTATTTTTGTATCCATTATTCACAGTTTTTTGTTAATTTTTTAATCAAATTTATTATGTAATCTCAGTTGGTATGACAACCCAAACAACAAACAGATCTGTAATTTTTGGGTATTTGAGGAAGGAAAGAAAAAAAAAAGTCAAAGGAAAGAGAAAGAAAAGATAGCTAGCTAGGGAGTCATGCTATAGTATGGTTGGTTTTTGTACTCCAACAGCTCCCAAGATATAATCCCATTCGCTCCCTCAAATCATGAATCATGAGCAAATTCACTTTTTTGCACAATTAGAATGGATGTACTAGCTGTGAAGATTGAAGATACCAATGCCTCTCCAAGAACTCCAATGTCGTTAGAGTCATCGTCATCCAGTAACGTTGTGGCGACCTCTTGCATTTCTCCATGTCTTCTACCCACTATAAACATATCATATTCACCCTCCGTGGATTGTATTAATGAGAGAATTTGTTCCCAACTGGTCACCCAATTCTCTACAAATTTTATGGAGGCATCATTCATTGACCTCAACCTAAACTCATCCAAGTACAAGTCATCCATTTTTTTCTCTTCTCCAGTACTTTTCATTCCCTCAAGAGTAACATCGTCGTCGTCGTTGTCGTTCTCATTGTCGTCCTCGTCCTCGTCATTATACTCATCACCGTCATCATCATCATCGACGCACGTTTTTGCTGCCTCTTTACTCATGATGTTAAACGTTATAACAGTTAGGGTAACCCTTGGATGTCCAGCCATCCTCCCCGCATACGCTAATGCCTCGCGGTCATCTGCCCCTCCAAAGAAGAGCATGGTAAAGTGGCGGCAGCAGTCAAAGTAGTTGGATGTACCAATGCCCCGATCCAAAAGAACACCCACGGAGCACCGCGCATTTTCCATCAAGTTGTTGTTGAGGTTCTTTAAATGCGATTTGTCTTCATCTCTTGCCCCTCCTTCTCCATCCAATATTGTAGCTTTCTTATGATACGGGATAATTATTATGGAGACACGATTGTCCTCAGCCAGGTTACATATGTCCTCATGCATCGTCGGATAAGCAGACACTGCCGTGAGTGATTGCACTGTGACACTTTGCCTTTGTTTGGCATATAACTCGATGGCATTTGTCGGAGACGAAGATTTGTCGGGAAAGTTTACATCTTTGGTCTTGCAAGCATCGTGCACTACCAACATGGCCGAAGCGTGTCCAGTTAGTTCCACAAGGTGGACAGCAAGAACATGAAGAGGGGATTGTGTTGTTGGATTAGAAGCCTCGAGGAGGTTGATAATGCCCGGCACATTGCGTGAGGTGTGAACGCATACAAGGACTCGAAACTGGTTGTTAGGTCCTACGCTTGCTAAACTCCTCTGTTTGTACTGCACGAAAGTCTTGGCACTGGACTTGTAAAAGTAGGCTATAAACGGGCCAACCGCAAATGTCATTACCCAAATCACCACCATCAATACTCCGAACGTTTGTTTGTTCAATGCCTAGATATGTACATGTATACCACAATCAAATGGTCATTCGTTCATAAATTATTCAAAACTTTACTTAAACCATGCGTCTTGCTATACTACAAAACATCTCATATAAGTGAAAACAGTTACTTAGGAAAACAAATTGAAAGGTGAAAGGTGAATCAGTAAATTACCTTTATGTCCCGGCCACTATTGAGTATAATGAGTGTCAATAACCCCTTGGTGTTCATGAGCACTCCAAGAGCCAAACTATCCCGGGGTGACATTTTGTTGATTATGCCGGCAACGAAAGTGCTCACAGTTTTAGTTGCGAAAGCAATGATGGTAACCCACACTACACGACCGACAGTAGCCCCAGTTTTTTGCTCTATTGGATTTTTTCTGTCACCGAGAATATCCTCAAAGTTGACTCTTCCTCCATTGATACAGAAGTAAAGAGGCATCAGAATCGAAGGCACAAAATTTCCCACCTTCTGTTTAAGCATGTCCGTAAACTCGCCCTTAGGCATAATGGCTCCTAACACAAAAGGCCCTACAATGGAATGGGATCCACAGGCATCGGTAATGACCCCAGAGAGCAACACCCCAGCTAAAACAAAGCGTATAAGCTGACTGTTGTTCCTGTCCTCTTTTTCTCTTTCGCGTACTCGGTGAACAATCCATGACAGAGCAGGACGTACTACAAAAACGCAGAGTCCTAGAAAAACCGAGGTCAAGCCCACTGCATACATCTGGACGCTGTTGATTATGGCCATTACGAGCAAAAGAAGAATCCAGGAGCACAAGTCGGTGATAACAGAGGCGGATAACGCAAGTCCTCCAACATCAGAGTAAAGAAGTTTGAGGTCCGCGAGGATTCTGGCAAGGTCTGGGAAGTTGGTAGTGGCGAGAGCAACGCCCCAGAACAATGGGCCGTTTATAGTGGGACGTTCCTGATCTCCATCATGTGTTTGTGCGACAAAATCTTGGAGGAGTAAATAACGACACAAGACCCAACCAAGTAGGACGGAAAAGAAAAAGCCAGTGAGCGCAATGCTGAGAGCCTTCTTCCCAGCACGAACTACTGGTTTAAAATCAAGCTCTAAACCCACTAGAAACATATAGTAAACGAGGGCCAAGTTTCCCATGGTCTCAGTAATCTTCAAGGTACTAAATGGGAATATAGGTTTCGTCAGTTGACCCAAAGCCCTCGTACTCGTTGTCATTCCAGCCTGAAAATTCATATTAGTTATGCATCTGCTAACATACAAAGAACAAAATCAAATATAGATGAAAATTACTATTTAATTGGCAAAAACGCCATATGTTGGATAGGTTTTTCGTGCAAAAACTATTTTCCGTTTTGTGTTGAGCACTGGCTCAGCTCATTTATATTATCTCTGTGTTCGCATGTTACGTCTAATCATGTTTATATATAAAGGAAGAGCAAAATTTCGTGTATCATTCATACCAAAATATGCACATTCCTAATTAGCACTTTCAAAATAAACAATTTAATTTAGGGGTTTTTGAACTTTAATCCCTCAAGAAGATTAAAATTTAAAAAAATACTGGTGTTAGATTAAATATTGATTTTAGTCCCTAATGTGCCCTTAATTCAAAATAATTAATGTGCATTTTATTTAATGTCTCCCATTAAATATTTAAATTTATTAATACACAAATTTTAATTTATTTTTTGACCAAAAAAGAGTTTTTTAATTTATTAATTTTATTTAACATTCTTCAAACTTGAAAGACTCAATTAATGTACCTAAATGTTAGTACCAAAATATATTATATTGAACTAATATATTTAAATGTTAGTACCGAAATGTATGTACCTAAATATATGCACCGAAATGTATACACTGAAATGTTAGTACCGAAAATGTATTATATTGAATTAATGTACCTAAATGTTTGTATCGAAATGTATGTACCGAAATATGTGTACCTAAATGTATGCACCGAAATGTATTATAATGAATTTAATATACCTAAATGAAGAAGATAAAGTACATCAAAATATATTGTATAATAAAAATTAGTTTATCTAAATGTTGACAACAAAATATATTACGATGAATGAAATGAAAATAAAAATTATAATGAAATAAAATTAATACATTAAAAATTAGAAAGAAAAAGATAAATAATTAAAAAATCAAAATATAATTAATAAATGAGGTTATTAATGTATCAGGGACTAAAATTAGATTTTGATCTTACTCATGGTTTTAATCAAAAAGTCATCTTTGCCAAGGATTAAAATGAAGTTTTCTTTTTAATTAATTTATAGGAGTAAAATAGTAAAATAACATTATTTTGAATTTAAGAATTTCAAAACTACCTACGTAGTTGGCTGTTTTTTATTTTTCTTTCTGAAGTTTTTAAAATTAAAACATATAAATATATTTTTTAAATATATATTTTAAATAAATAAAAAAACAAAAAAAATGTGAAGGAGCAAATTATCATATGCTCACACATGTGGCAAGAAGCTAGTATAAACATAATCAACCATCCCATACTAGTTTCAAGTTGAACATTTGGTATAATAATAATAATAATAATAATAATAATAATAATAATAAAATGTAGTAACTCACAATAATCTGAGAAATAATGCTTGGTTGGTGCAAGGGTTTGAAGGCGAAAGTAAGAATACGAGTGTTGAAGACGGCAATGCTGAGTTTTATAATAAGAACACCAAGAGGTGATAGGAAGGAATCGCTGGGTAGTACTCGCCATATCCCACCACTTGGGTTTATAGTTCTGTTATAGCACACCATTATTCTATCTTTTGTGTCAAAGTATAAATCAAAGCGTTCCCAACCACTAACACTATGTAGGACGTGCGTCATTATGTGTGTGTGTATATACTTTTCGCAGACCAAAGAAAAAAAAAAGTATATGTACTTTTCTACTCTTTGCGTCTTTCCCAAATTAGGCAGGCTTTCAATCTCCCCTTCCTCTTCCTCTTTTTTTCACGGTAATTTATATCCCCATCCGGAATCCTTATTGAAAGGGACTAAGAAACCAGAAAGTTAAGGTCTCCGAGGAGAGATTAATTAAGTCCCCAATCTCAGAGAGAGACAGCAATATACTTATGCATGCTGTACGAGAAAAGGGGTGTATATATATATAGGCCCACAAAACTATAGGAATGGTCCGAATGGAGGGAAGGGAAGGCTCCAAAGGAAAACAAAATCTTGATAACGCGGCTGTGTTGTAATGTACGTATGGCGTAGATTCGTTCGGCTGTTTTGGGACGTTGGAAATGTTTTTCCTGTTACGTACGTTGTCATTTCCTTTCTGCTAATGAGCCATTAGGGTTTTTTGGACTGCTATTTCCTGGGTTTTCTTGTTTTGATCGTCCTCGCTCCTCTCTTCGATACAGCTTTACATTTAGTTGTATGAATAATATTTGAGGTGTTCGTTTGATATTAATTATTCAGTATGTACAACGGCTTTATATATATAACCAATTAAATAAGCTAACAATGAACAGTTTTTTTTTTTCCTTATCAAACCACGAACAGTTTTCGTTTTTGTTTTCTATCAAAGAAAGAAAACAGGTAATAAATAAATCGATTTTCAATAAAATGATTGATTTTGCATTGAGTTTTTCTATTTTGCTCTGGAGGTGGGTTTTAGAGATGTGCGTTGAAATGATGCGAAAGAGGTACTGTGGCTGATCACTACAAAGGAGGATTGTTAATGAGGGATAGTGTTCTAGTGGCTGATATTAAGGAGCTAAAGCTGAAACTTCGTTGCTTGGATCGAGGAGATACCGTCTTAGCTTTCGACTAGTTTGAAAATTAAATCTGAGCATGCATAACGGACGAACAAACAAACTTATGAACAAACTAATTATAAACGAATATATCCTTATTAATTGAAGGAAAATATTATCATGACAGCTACAAACTGAAGGACTACATTGCGATGACTTGTTCTAATTCAATTACAAAGCACCTTATTTATAGAAATCAAAACCTAATAAGAACTCTAATTCATAAAATACCAAAATTACCCAAATAATAAAAGAAGGGAACTATTATTAGCATTCCAAAAATCTCATTCTACACTTCTCATAAGTATATTTTTCTTTCTAATTATAGAAAGTTTAGAGTTGCAAAATAAGATTTTTGAAGTGTCAATAACAATTCCTTAAAACAAACCTAATATACTAATATTTTTCAATACCCCCGTCAAACTCATGGTGCTAAACAATATGAGTTTGCCAACAATTAGATGCAGTTGTAGACTCCACTAGGTGGACAAGCAAGAAGGCATTAGAAAAACAGACAGGCTCCTCTAGACAATCAGATAGGCAGGCAGAGAAAATCAGACAGGTAGACACCAAATGGCAATGACGCGTTAGTACAGTTGGATATCAATTGCTGGTTGTTTTAAATTGCAGATAAGGTTTTACGGTTGTAACTCGAATAAATGAATGAATGAATGAATAGAGCAACTAGCAGCAACGTTTTGCTACTGCATTGAAATCCTATATGTTTTCAATTTTCTTTGTTGTTCTTCACTTCAAATCCTCTCTAATCAAAATACAAAATACTATTGAGAGAGCTAAATGTTGATTATTGACTCAAACAGTAGTCAAAAGTGAAACAATACTTTCGGCTACTTTTGTGATAGTGGGTGTTGGTTGGCATGCTGGATGTGGGACAAACAAAAATGGATGCATTTATGCCTAATTCTTTTGACTTGATGGGAGGCCTTTTGACCATTGGTTTTTTTGAGGAGCCACTTTCTTTGGCTTTAAAAGGAGAAGCAAGAGCAGCAGGAGCAGCCCGTAATATATGAGAGGAAAAAGAGCAAGAAGTCATTCGGCAGAGAAAAGAATTTTCTCAAATTTTTTTGCTTTGTATTTTTGGTTTTTCCCTTCCTATTGTAAGTGAATGAGCTTGGGTTATTTGGGTCTTTAGGAAATTGAGTGATAAACACTATTGTATGTTCTCATTGATTATAGTGGAATACTCTGTGGCCTCCAAACTGGATGTAGGCATTGCCGAACTAGTATAAATCTTGGTATTCTTGTTGATATTTTTTCATTTATCTTTTGTCGGTTATTGTGGTTTATTTTTTCACTCACACTTGGTTGACGTTTCCGCACAACAAGTGGTATCAAGAGCCAGGTTTCGTGAACAGTGAACTGCTACAGTATCTATGAACGGTATTGTACCTGTGAACAGTGCTATATTTGTGAAGAGTGCTTAGTAGATGGTTGGAGATAAAGATGAATCTGTGAAGAATAAGGAGTCAGGATCGTCTTCATCGGCACCTACATCCAATAGACATCCAACTACTACTACAAGGTTAGAGGTTGATAAATTCAATGGCTCTAATAATTTTGGTATGTGGCAATGTGAAGTTATGGATGTGTTGTATCAACAAGAGTTGGATATGGTTCTGGAAGATAAACCAGAAGATATTGATGACAAGCAATGGACGCGAATTAATCTTCATGTTTGTGCTGCTATTCGATCGTTCCTTGATAAGGAGTTGAAATACCCGTATATGAAGGAAACTTCTGCTAAGGAGTTATGGACGAAATTAGAGGAGAAGTATATGACCAAGAGCGCAGAAAATCGTCTCTTCTTGAAGAAGCGACTCTTTCGATTTCAGTATCGTCCAGGTATTTCTATGCACGAACACCTAAATGATTATAATAAAATACTTGTTGATTTAGCAAACCTTGATGTGAAAATTCCTGACGAGGATAAGGCAATATGTTTGTTAAATTCATTGCCTGATGATTATGATCATTTGACAACTACTCTGTTGTATGGAAAATCCGAGGTGAAACTTGATGGGGTGTCTGCGACATTGGTGAATCATGAGTGTCGTATGAAGGAATTGAAGACTCACAATTCACAAACCGAGGCACTTGTTGCAAAAGGTCGAACAGAGGAAAGAAAATCTGGAAAGTGGGGAAAATCTCATTCAAAGTCACGAGGGAAGTTTCCTGCTAAAGATAAATGTGCTTTTTGTTGCCAAAAGGGTCATTGGAAGAAAGGCTGCCCCAATTTGAAGAACAAAGAGAAGGAGAAAGCAGGTTCTGAAGAAAATATTGCAAAATCTGGAGATGATGATTTCGAGTTTGCTTTGGCTAGTTCATATGCTGATGGTCACTCCAAGGAGTGGATTTTGGATTTAGGTTGCACTTATCATATGTGTCCCATTCGATAATGGTTTTCTAGTTTCGAGGAGCTGGATGGTGGAGTGGTTTTGATAGGTAATAATAATGCCTGCAAAACACAAGGGATAGGCAAAATCTGTTTGAAGATGCATGATGGAACAGTCAGAGAATTAAGTGATGTTCAGTATGTACCGGATATGAGGAAAAATCTTATCTCACTAGGTGCATTGGAATCCAAGGGTCTCAAGATCATTATAGAAGGTGGAGTTCTTAAAGCTGTGTATGGGGCACTGGTGGTGATGAAAGGTACAAGACGAAATAACTTGTATTTCTTACAGGGAGTACAATTATTAGTGGAGCAGCTATCATTGAAGCTGCTAACGCAGATAACATAAACACCACAAGGTTATGACATATGCGTCTTGGGCATGCTAGTGAAAAAGCGTTGTAAGGATTGGTGAAGCAAGGCTTATTGAAAGGTGCAAAGGCATGCAAATTGGAATTCTGTGAGCATTGTGTGTTGGGTAAGCAAACTAGAGTAAAATTTGGCACTGATATTCACCACACTTAAGGCATTCTTGATTATGTTCACACTGATGTTTGGGGACCTTCCAAGAATGCATCTTGGGGAGGTAGCCATTATTTTGTCTCCTTTGTTGATGACTTCTCTAGAAGAATATGGGTGTACACCATGAAGCGTAAGATGAAGTCTTGAAGATATTCCTGAAGTGGAAAAAGATGATTGAAACGCAAAGCGGTCGAAAGATTAAGACTCTCAGATCAGACAATAGGGATGAATATAAGTCTGATCTTTTCTTAAAAGTTTGTCAAGATGAGGGTATTGTGAGACACTTCACGGTTAAGGAGACATCGCAACAGAATGGAATGGCGGAACGCATGAACCGTACTTTGCTTGAGAAAGTCCGGTGTATGTTGTCTAATGCTGGTTTAGGCAAGGCATTTTGGGCTAAAGCAATTACTTATGCAAGCTGTCTCATTAATCGATTGCCAGCTGCTGCGAACGAGGGCAAAACGCCCATGGAGGTATGGTCTGGTAAACCTTGTACTGATTACAAGTTTTTACACATATTTGGTTGTCCTGCTTACTATTATGTCAGGGAAAGCAAGTTGGATCCAAGAGCAAAGAAAGCTCTATTTATGGGCTTTAAGAGATACTGACTCTGGTGTCCAGATGAGAAGAAATTTGTTGTAAACAGAGATATGACTTTTGATGAGGCTGCTATGGTTAATCAGAACAAGCATGAAGGTGAAACTGAAGCAACCGAGACCATGAGTAGCTCAAAGCAGGTGGAGTTACTGAATACTATATTGCAACCAGAAGATCGAGAAGGGAAATTCGAAAGCCTACTCGATTTACTGATATTGTAGCATATGCACTTCCCGTTATTGAAGATGATATTTCATCCGCCTACAAAGAAGCTGTCATGAGTTCAGAGTGCGAGTTGTGGAAGAAATCTATGGATGAGGAGATGAAATCTCTTCATAAAAATGAGACTTGGAAGCTGGTTCAATTACCAAAGAGGAAGAAAGCAATTGGTTGTAAATGGGTGTATGCCAAAAAAAATTGGAATCTTTGGGAAAAGACAATGTAAGATTCAAAGCCAGATTGGTAGCTAAAGGCTACACTCAGAAGGAAGGCATTGACTATAATGAGGTATTTTCTCCTGTAGTAAAACATTCTTCTATTCGTATTCTGTTGGCTTTGGTTGTACAGTTTGACCTTGAGTTGGCCCAACTTGATGTCAAGACAGCATTCTTACATGGTGAATTGGAGGAAGAGATTTATATGTTTCAGCCATAAGGTTTTAAGGTTACTGGAAAGGAAAATTAGGTTTGCAAATTGGAAAAATCATTGTATGGCTTGAAGCAGTTTCCAAGACAATGGTACAAGCGATTTGATTGATTTATGATCGGGCAAAAGTACACAAGAAGTCACTATGACCATTGTGTATACTTTCGCAAACTACAAGATTGAACCTTCATTTATCTGTTTTTATATGTTGATGATATGCTTACAGCACGTAAGCGCAAAGAGATTGAAAGGTTGAAGACTCAACTGAGTAATGAATTTGAGATTAAGGACTTGGGAGAAGCTCGGAAGATACTAGGTATAGAAATTGAAAGAGATAGAGCAAATGGCAAGATTAGTCTGTGTCAGAAGCAGTATTTGAAGAAGGTACTACAACGTTTCAGGATGAATGAAAATTCAAAACCGGTTAGTACACCTCTTACCCCTCATTTCAAACTTAGCGCTTCTATGTCTCCTAAAACTGTTGAAGAGAGTCAGTACATGGCTCAAATTCCTTCTGCAAATGTTGTTGGTAGTTTGATGTATGCTATGGTGTGTACTAAGCCTGATATTTCACAAGTTGTTAGTATTATCAGTAGATATATGCATAATCCAGGAAAAGGGCATTGGCAAGCTGTGAAATGGATTCTACGGTATATTCTGGGTACTGTGGAGGTTGGTTTATTGTTCCAGCAGGATAAAGTTACTGGTCAATGTGTTGTTGGATTTGTGGATTCTGATTACGCAAGTGATTTGGACAAGCGTAGGTCCACTATTGGTTTTGTATTCACTATTGCTGGAGGTCCAGTAAGTTGGAAGTTGATTCTGCAATCTACAATTGTTTTGTCGACTCCTGAGGCAGAATACATGGCTGTAACAGAAGCTATAAAGGAAGCCATCTGGCTTCAAGGGTAAGGAAGCCATCTGGCTTCAAGGGTTGCTTGATGACTTAGGGGTTCAACAAGACCATGTGGATGTTCATTGTGACACTCAGAGTGCTATTCATTAGCAAAGAATCAAGTTCATCATGCACGTACGAAACACATTGACGTGAGGTTCCATTTTGTTCGTGAGATTATTAACAAGAGAGATATTCTTCTTCAGAAGATTGGGACCGCTGACAATCCTGCGGATATGTTAACGAAGCCAGTTTCATTGCTCAAGTTTAAGCAATGCTTAGACTTGATTGGCATTTGTAAAATTTGTTGATTGCCCCATGGGGAATTGGGAGACGACTATTAGGAGTTCTACTTAGAGGGTTTCAGCCAAGGTGGAGATTGTTGATTATTGGCTCAAACAATAGTCAAAAGTGAAACAATACTTTCGGCTACTTTTGTGGTAGTGGGTGTTGGTTGGCATGCTGCATGTGGGAGACAAACAAAAATGGATGCACTTATGCCTAATTCTTTTGACTTTATGGGAGGCCTTTTGACCATTGGTTTCTTTGAGGGGCCACTTTCTTTGGCTTTAAAAGGAGAAGCAGGAGCAGCTCGTAATATATGAGAGGAAAAGGAGCAAGAAGTCATTCGGCAAAGAAAAGAATTTTCTCAAATTGTTTTGCTTTGTATTTTTGGTTTTTCCCTTCCTATTGTAAATGAGTGAGCTTGGGTTATTCGGGTCTTTGGGAAATTGAGTGATAAACACTATTGTATGTTCTCATTGATTATAGTGGAATACTTCGTGGTCTCCAAACTGGATGTAGGCATTGCCAAACCAGTACAAATCTTGGTATTCTTGTTGATATTTTTTTCATTTATCTTTTGTCAGTTATTGTGGTTTATTTTTTCACTCACACTTGGTTGACGCTTCCGCACAACACTAAACTAGTCACAAGTTAGTTACAACAGGAAATTGTTAATTGTGGTATTTGTGTAATTAGGTGTAGAAGATAAGGGTACTGATGTAATGAGCCTCTGTGGCTATATATATTCTTGTGTATTGTCAATTAAGTTTAATCAATGAAAATATCCCTTTTTAACATTTTCTACAAATACTTCTAATCAAACATTAACAGATTATCTATGAAAGAACTTCACTCCTAATCCTACCATTTCAAAGAGGATTTCTGTGAGTAATTCATCTCCTATTCCCTAAGTGATCATAATTTTATTTTTATCTTTAATGTACACCTTTAATTTAGTACGTTATCCATTTCAATTTAATGTAATCATGTGTACCACACAAGTCATTAATCTTATAAAATGTTGTGTCAATGGTTGTAAAATAACGACTTCAAGATTTTGAAATAGATCTCTACCAAATCATAGTCGGTAGAGAGAAAAACAAACAAAAAAATTAATCTTCGAGGGCCGGCAACAATTTTTCTTCTCTTCCTTCCCTTTTTCCTATTTTTGAGGCGGTACCTCTCTCGCTATGTCGGATTATATATTTGATTTTTGAAGCTAATGGGTCCCGAGTTCAGATAATAATCGGATTATATATATCCTAATTACCAATTGCACTGAGACAAATCCATTTGCATGTGAGATAAAAGTGGAAAGCAACAACTCTTACAAAAGGTGAAGGGGACTTGAAAGAGTAAGGACACTTGGTGTACGTAGGACATGCAAAAACTAGCATTTATGTTATTCAATGGAGAAGGTTAAAGGTCTAAAAGTAAAAAAAATAGTCTGATTTGCTCAAAAACTTTTAAGTAATAAATTATTAAGGGGTTATATTTAACCCATTTAGTTGAAGATAGTATATAAGTATGATCTGACACTTTTTATTTAAAAAATATTTTGCAGGGTTATAATTCTAGACTACAAGACTATATTAAACTTTTTCGGTTGGAGATGGTTTTACAAGCTCTAAAATTACCCTTGAATGCATCCCCATGTTAAACCTGCACAGGCTAGCTGTACTACAGTCTACATGTGTGCATGCATCCATTCATTTCTGCTGATATCTATCAGATAAGATTCATTATTTTTCTGAACTTTCCCTTTTAAAATGTAACCGGTAATTGATTGTTCTTGTCCAACGTTCATAAATATATTGCAGAAAATAATAATGCACTGCGTTCTTGCGAAGACTGAAGAGAAAATAAACCACAAGAGAAATTACAGAAATGGAGGATTCCGTCGCAGGAAAATCGCTCATAAGAGTTGAAGTTGGCCACCAAGACCAAGCGCCGCCACTGTTTAGTTGTTTCTGCATGTTTGGGCCTTGTGGCTCCCCCTTCGTCACCAAAAAGAAGAAGAACTCGCCCATAAAGGTTGCAGCAGTTTGCGGGTCGCTTCGTAAAGCTTCCTACAACCGCGGTCTCATTCGTTACGGTTAGTCTTCTGGGATTTTCTAGCTACTATGTTCCGAGATATTCTATACTATAACATGCAGTTGAATATTTGATCAAAGATAACCAATATCTAACAGTTAAAAGCCCCGGGTATTAGAAAAGCCGAACCCTTAAAATATTCGTAGTTTTCTTTTTGTTTGCTTAGCTTCTTTTCTTCTGGTGGAATATGACTGATGAGAGCTTGTGTGTGTTATGATGAATGCTTGATCGGCATCGTTTTGGGGTTTAATAAATAGCGATTGAGTTAAGCAAGACGTCGATCAGCGGCTTGGAAATTGATTACGTAGACATCTCAGAGCTGCCATTTCTGAACACGGATCTGCAGGGCGAGAAGGAGAAGAGTTTTCCGCCTGCCGTCGAAGCGTTGCGTCAGAAGATTCTGGAAGCCGATAGCATTGTTTTTTGCTTCTCCCGAGTACAATTACTCCATCTCCGTTGGGTATCATTTCTTACTGCTTTCCTGAGTAAAATTGTTACTTCGTGTACTGTTGTTTCAAATTTATTAGTTTTCCTCACTGTCAGTTTTGATCAAATGTACGATCATGGTCAATTCATATAAATTGGCTTCCACGAGTTAGTCAGTCACGTGCTTGGATATTTGTTTAAAAGTGCTTTTAAATTAACTAAAAGCACTTAAAATTATATTCGGTGAAAAAAGTTCAAAATGCTTTTACTATATTGCTTTTGAACAGAAATATAAAGATGCAGTTTCAAATGAGCCTGTATTCACTCCTAGTAAACCCAAAAAAAATTTGTTCACATTATCTTATCTTTTTGTTTCCTAAAAAACCTCTTATGATGTGACAATTGATAATTGGATATTTTCTTTAAGGATTCATACAAAGAATTCAACGTTCATCAACTTCCACATCTTGTAATTTATAAAATATGATTCAAGCAGATGGTCTCTCTAACATCACTCATTCAAAAATATTATAATACTTTTGTACATGAAGCAGATATGGTTGCTACGTATATGTAATTTAAAATTGAAATGCTGCAAATCTATTGTAGTTGGGACTCTGCAAGAGTTAAATTAAAATTTGTTTCTATGGCGTTTGAGCTAGAGTTTTCTGCAAGTCTAGTCTAATTTGATTTTAAGTGCTAGAGTTTTATGTCATTGAACTTATACATATATAATTACTGGGCAATGTTATTTAAATACACAAGATCAACATATTTACTGATACATTCTCTAGTATACGTAAACTCATGTATAATAAGAGGGTCTGTCTCTATTAGAAAGTACATCAACAAGTGTTTTAATTTTGTATGTCCAAATAGTTATGATACTATTTGTTTGGAGTTTGATCGCCGATATTTTTTTGGGTTAATATAACAAGTAGTATGTGCAACTACCTTAAGAATGTTTTAACCCTCACTATGTCAGGACCTCTAAAAAATGCAATCGACTGGGCATCTAGACCACCAAATGTCTGGGCTGATATGGCTGCCGCAGTTGTAAATGCCTCAGGAGACTTTGGCGGAGGACGAGCCCAGTATCATCTTCGCCAAGTTGGAGTGTCCCTCGACCTTCATTTCATTAATAAGCCAGAGTTTTTCTTGAAAGGACTCCAGCATAATCCTCCAAAATTCGACAGGGACGGCAACTTGATTGATGAACAGGCCAAGGAGAACTTGAAGGAAGTTCTTCTATCCCTGCAAGCATTCACTTTGAGACTTCAAAAAAAGTGATAAAAGGCGCTGTTTCGTGTTTTAAACTGATGACTTGACTTCCAAGTCACAATGGAGGCCTGCAGGTTTGAAACAAGAAACAGTCTCTTCGGATTTGTGGGAATTGTATGTTTCAAGCTATGCCATGTCGTATGAGTTTCTGCCTTTGGAGATGGAACTTAAACCTTGATTTGTGTTTATGTTCATGTTATAATAAAATGTGTACTTATTGCCTCTGGAAGTCTGTACTATTTACCAAGATTTGCATGTATACATTGGCAATGTTACGAGTTGTTTTGCTGGTGGGAATTATATGTTTCTTTCAAGTAGGGGAATCAAACTTACGCCCTCGGACGCAGTAAGGCCATCTCCAACTGATGGTGGGCCAGAGGGCTCGTTTTAGCCCTCTGGCCCTCCAAGATTCTCTAAGATATTAATATTTTAATGAACAGTACAGGACCATATTTGTCTCCGTCTCCAACCGGGGGCCAAAGGGTCATAGGGCCAAACATAATTTATTATTTAAAAACTACAACTTAAATTCAAATCCGATGGGCTTAGGAAGTTATAGGAAAAAAAATAGAATTAAAAAAAAATATGAAACAAATTTTGTGAAATAGAAGTTAAAGGAAAAAAATGGAATTTAAAAAAAATATGAAATAAATTTTGTGAAATAGAAGTTATAGGAAAAAAATGGAATTTAAAAAAAATATGAAACAAATTTTGTGAAATAGAAGTTATAGGGAAAAATGGAATTTAAAAAAAATATGAAACAAATTTTGTGAAATAGAAGTTATAGGAAAAAATGGAATTTAAAAAAAATATGAAACAAATTTTGTGAAATAGAAGTTATAGGAAAAAAATGGAATTTAAAAAAAATATGAAACAAATTTTGTGAAATAGAAGTTATAGGAAAAAAATGGAATTTAAAAAAAATATGAAATAAATTTTGTGAAATAGAAGTTATAGGAAAAAATAGAAGTTATATGAAAAATTTTGTAAATAAAAAATAATAATAACACTGTGAAAAAAAAAATCAAATGCAACCCCAGTAGCAGTTATATTAAAAAAAAATTCAAACTATTAGTGTCAGTTATAGCCTACACTAATAGTAAATAAAAAAAAATTTGCCTATGAATACCTATTACTGTTGGTTATAACCGATAGTATTAAAAAATCCTTCTTTAATGTTGTCGGTTATAACCGACAACAATAGGAAAACTATATAAAAAAAAATAGCCAGCCAGGCCCTTTGGCCCTTTGAAATTCCATGGGGCACTCCCAGATTCCCGAGCCCTTTGGCCCTCTGGACCCTTCAGTTGGAGATGGTCTCATATATGTTTTTAATAACTTAAGCAACAAACTACTTGCAAGATAATGGTCCGTTCAAGAACCACCCTACAAGACAAGTTTAATCTTGACCAAAGAGAAAATAAGATAAGTTTAGCACTTTAAAATGCTCAGGGTGCAAGAATACTACTGTTTGATAGATTTTTTTCACGTATACGAAATACAAATCGGCACACCATATTTTATAATATAAGTATAAAAATAATTTATTTTTCAGTATATCTTTACTTGTATTATAACACGTAATTAGTTTGTATTTCGTCTACACTGAAAAATCACTCCTAAAGTTTATCCCTTCAATAATCGTGGGCAAAATGCACCGAGGTTTGTCTCCAGTAGGTGATCATATCATGTGGGCCAAAGCCAATGAGACTAATATGATAAAGATAAAACCCAATTGGCACTTGATTCATCTATGTATAACAATTAACTGTGGAAAAATATTGGGAAATGCAAGAAATGACACCCTTAAAATTTGCTAGTACAAAAATGATACCATAGATGCAAAAATGATTCCTCTCAATTTTCGGGCATCAAATCGAATGAATTGAAAAAGATTAAAAGACATAAATTAACAAGGACTTTGTGAGAAGTATAAATGAGTGTGTGAAGAGCACTACCTGATAAAAAAATAACCTCTTTAAAATAAATTGAACGTAAAAAGATGAGATTGCCCTTTACTTGAATAACATATTTTACAGAAATCATTAGCAACGACGACATATTGGTCATATATCGATGATACAACGATGATATAGCGACAACACAATGATGATACGATGACAACATAATAAACATCGATCGTTCTGCAGCAAAATGTCAAAATATGTTTTATTATCTCGAGATTATATCATCGTTGTGTTGCCGTTGCTTCGCATGCTAAAAGAGTGAAGCGAGAGATTTAACATGCTTCTCTAAAAAAATTTGAAAAAAAAAAAAGGGTAATCTCGTTTTTTTTTTTTTTTTTGTCAAAAACTATTCAAAAGGGGTAATTTTTGTAACTATATATAACAACTTCTTGTCATTTTTGTATTAGTTCATTATCATGGTGTCATTATTGCTCATTTCCAAAAATATTCATAACATTTTCGTGGAATTTCAGGCCTCCACGTATGTGACTCTACTTTGGTCCAAGAAAACTATATAGAGTTTCTTGCTTTCCAAGACAAAGCCCATTATCTGTGGGTGCAAGTGCAATATCCCTAGCCTGGAATCAAAAGGCAATTACAGAATGTTACTCAATACTTGCTACAATATGCTATTCCTTTCATATGCCAATCTTGTGTCCGAAAGAAGAATCATTGAGATTTAAGTGCTAAAACAAGAGTCCGAAGTAAGTGGTAGATTACCTTAATGGTTATGGTCTCCTCTTTAACACATTGCGCTTCGGTGTCAAGCACTCCATCCCCCTAATTAAATTAAAATAGTAATATCGCTTATCAAAATAATATTAATAGGTTATAGGCTAGTTTGGCATTCCATTAAAAATGATAAAAGCGTTTATATGACGTTTCACACAGAAAGAAAAGTATTTATGGGTTAGAAACATATCATAGTGTTTTTTATATGCTAATCTTGTGTTTGAAAGAAGAATCTCTGATATTTAAGTGCTAAAACAAGGGTCCAAGGTAAGTGGTGGATTGCTCTAATGATTCTGGTCTTCTTCAACGCATTGTATTTCAATGTCAAACATTCCATCCCTCTAGTTAAATTAACGTAGTGATATCGTTTGTTTTTTTTTTTAAAAGTGTCCAAAATCAAAATAATATTAATAGGTTATGGGATACTTTGGCATTCCAATAACAACGATAAAACTGTTTTTGTGACGTTTCACACATAAAGTAAAAAGTATTTATGCGTTATAAACATATTAGGGTTTTATCGGAAGCATCTTCAAGTGCATTTCTTAAGAATAACTAAGTTCGGTAATCATGATATTGTTTGCTAAAATGCTTCTAACCAAATAAAATTTTCCATAAAAAATAGTCACAGACATGGCAATGTGAAGTGGCATTTAGCTATGAAATTTACAACTAATATATTGATTCAAGTGGCCAAAATTTATAATTTTTGGATAGGTAGCATGCACTTTAAATCTTCGGATCAGTATGCACATATATTTTTGATGCACACTTTTAAGCTGTCATTTGTCTTTAAGGTAGACACACTTCCAGCATTTAGCGTACAGAACAGGATTTGAAAAGCATCCCACACTATACAAGACAAATCTGATTGGTATCATGTGAATCCTAATTTGACCACCATCCCCCAAAACAATGGGCAATAGCAGTAGCAGGAAAATCAAACCGAGTTGTTGGATAGCAACCTGGGAGTTCTATTTATGAAGAACTTTTGTATGTGATCGTAACGCTGCAATGTGGAATTATTATCACGAACATGTGTAGTGACGACAAAAATATATCCCATAGTACCTAATAAAAGTAATAGTTTTTGGGATTTAAAGAAAGGTAATTCTATACATTTTTCAGGTGTAATTTCTCTTATCAGACAAAAAAAAAATCTAATTATTCTTTTACGTTTAACAAATAAAAGAAATTATAATAACTTTTTTTAAATATCAATATTAGTTTCTTCGATAAATATAGACATGATAAAATATATACGAATTAATAAATAATACCGCATGACAATTCAGCTGTCACACTAACTTTTTTATTTCTCTTGTGCCGAAAAATTACGGTGTTAATTAATTATACACCATCTAGCTCGGATTTCGTTTGCGGTTTTTCTCGAGGAAGAATCTTCAAATGGTCCAATAACTACAGAAAATCGAGCTTCGATTTGGTCAATATGTAAAGCTGTGAAAGGCCTGCACAAGCTATGAAATACAATAGAGTCGAAGCTACTACACAACCCAAACCAGATAAACTGCAAAATGATAGCTCAAAGCACTTAATACTGCATGTTCACTTTTGACCTATTTCAGCTTTTGAGAACATCGATCCTTTATTCAGCCGTACCTTTGATTCCACTCAACCTTCCTGTCCTTTCCAAAGTCATTGATTTAGACAGAGGGTACTGAGCTACAATGCCGCCTAATTTACGTGAAATTTTTTAATGTGCCGATAACACGGTTTAAAATATTAAGTGTCATAATACAATTGGTTGGAAAGTTGAAAATTTGTGAAGATCTTATGGATTAGTTCATTATATACGTTCATCAGTCATCCTGCAATTAGAAATCATTTTGAAATTTTTATTTAAAATTGAATACAAACAGTACTTAACAAAAATTGATCCACGATGTACAATAAATGGCTAAGATAAATTAATCCTCTCCAGATCCTTCATGCTTATTAGCACATCAAGTTCCTCTCCTAACTAAAGCTTGAGCCTCAGAACAAGTGTGCGTTTTTGTGTGTTGTAAATGCCGAAAAGAGTAGGTGGAAATGATGAGCCTTTAAAAGTAAAAAGACTGGTATTAGTAAAATGGTGAAGAGAAGGGATTTTCAGAGAAGTAAAAGCTTTTCCATAATTGGTGAAGCTTGTCAGCCTCACTTTTTCTTGTAACTTTGCTTTCAGATTCGCATTAACCTTATAATCTCCAAATTCCTTGTCTGCTCCCCGGCAAGCAAACCCTCCCTCTCACTCTGTTCTGTCACACAATCTACAATTGACGGAAGATGAAATTGATGTTCTTTTAGACGTGAGAAAATTAAAGGAAGGGATTGTCATTTAATTAAGAATAGGAATTGGAAAATTGATAATTCACAGATTAAAATTTTTTTTATTGTTGTCATATCCCGCAAGTGAATCTTTTCAGATTGTTTGGATTAACGCTACAGCAACAAATAATAATTTAATATGTGAATATCAATTCTCAAATCACTTTTTTTCATTAAATGATGTTTTCTTCTTTTAACTTTTCCACATCTAAAATAACACCAATTTCGTCATCCAACAATTTACTTCTTTTCTTCTGTTTTTTCTTTGGTAATCTTTGGTAAGGCGAAAAACCTTGATCTGAGCACCATTTTTCATTGCATGGAAGAATATAACGTAGGCTGTAGATATGTGCAGTGATCCCTTCATTCTATTATCAATAAAATCGAGAATAATGCTCTATTATTTCATAATTAAGTCCAAGAATGACTGTTCGTGATCCTTTGAACTATAATTTTTACTGTATCATCACACATGTTTGAAAGGTTGTTAGTAAAGTGATTAGCATAATTTTTCTTTGTTAACGTAAATTACTATGTTATATTTTAAGTACCATATTTTTGAGGGTGATGCTTCCTGTATGCTTTTTGTAATTTGCCAAACTTTTTGGTAGCTCTAACACCCAAAGTTTTAGTTAACTACTCTACAAACCCAATTCCCAATTGGCAGCGTGTGTGGAAACCACATCATACCAACACAGTTCATCTGTTTCTTCTTCCTTTTTATTATTGCTCTACTTTTTCTCATCAATGATTGGGATTCTTCAGCAAAAAGGTCAAAAGAACCATATTATTTGGATTTGATTATTTAGATAAACAAACCATGATTTGGCTCCGTGATTTTAGGGCCCATTGCTGTATTATACTAACTTAATTGAAGGATTATTGTGGCCTTGGTCTACTAATCCTAGTTACGATCGAGGAGGAGTTCTTCTTTGCACGTCTTGGGTGGACTCTTACACTTCTGTTTAATCATAAATAAATAAAAATAGTGGATTCCGCATACATTCTTGTAAGAATCCGACACAATATGCACACGAGTTTTTTGTAGTGGAGTTTATATGTAAAAGAAAGGTTTTCTACACTCGCCATTAATCTTGAATAGTGTTATACTCACATTCATTTTTATCTCTTATACATTTTTGTTAATTTTTTGTTATTAATCTTTTTCAATTCATTCAATCTGAATGGCTAAAAATAAAACATGTGCGTAGAAAATAAAAATACATGTGTGAATAACCTTTAATCTTTTCTTGATGACTGACAATCAAGAATTTGGCTAGTAGCACTAGCACATGCATTTATTTAATATATTTACTACCAGGTTCTAAAATGTGCTAGGCGCTAGTTGAGAGGCGGGTAGGGCCTAGCGCCTAGGCCGTGTCTAGGTGGGGGTTGATGAGGTTTTTAATTTTAATTAAACTTATTATATAACATATAAATAAAAGTCTACTTATACTTAAAAAATACGTATTTGTATTGGGATACATATATTGTAAAATAAAATGATATATAGATCATAAAGTATTTGGACATATTTAAAACATGGGGAACAAGCATATAATGAGTGTTCATCTAAGTATTAATCTCTAACAATTTATTACAAAAATAAAATGAAAAATGAAAGTTATTTATATTTCGTCTAAGTGAAAATTGCGACCTAAGTGGGTCTTGCCAGGCAAGCGCTAGGCGAAGATTTTTAGAATTAATCAAGGCGTGGCCAGCCGCCTATTACCCAGGCAACACTAGGCGAAGATTTTTAGAACATTGTTTATTATCTAGTGGTCAAAGATGAGATTCTTTTATTTTGGTTGCATATAATGGAAAGACTTGAAGTTCTTTTTGTAAATTATGTTATTGGATCTATATCTATACATGAATCGTGGCTACCAACTATTTATCATACTTTAAGCTACTTAATTGATCTTAAAGCAAATTATTTGATGATGTGAGCACCGATGTGCTTAGCACGATGCCAGGCGGTTCATCCTCGTTAGGCCTTCTTAACTCTTTAATCTTGATGACCAATCTATTTGCTTTGTGTTCACTTACAAGACTTCAAATGTGTCAATCTTAGATTACTATTCTAATATCGATGACACATTACTAAAAGTTTGGCTAATCAATTATTATCTGTATTAATACGACAACATAATATTTCTGAGAAAATATTTTTTTATATGTATTTATATATATTCTTTAAAGGAAGGGATTCCCATTTTTTTTTTAACCATACTATATCGAACTTCAATGATTCGAATCGTTGGTTCAAAACCCTATTTTAGATAGGAAAAATCCCATTGAATTCGGGTTTTATATTCTAAAATTCCTTTCCAAGCCTTCTTGTCTTCGACCCTATAGTGGAACTCCCCTACCCCATAGCTACTCGATTGCATCGATTCTTGTCTTTCTAAGAGCATTTGATCCACCTTCCCATTGTAAAGCATAGGTTCCACCAGCACATAATCAGACGAGGTCAGCTCCTACTCCCTGAGCTTTCGAGAGCGTTTTCAAGCATTTTCATTCGGACAGAACCACTGATCATCCCAGTGGCAAACAATCTTTGCACAAGCTACCTGGAGCTTATGGACTTGGAGAAAGAACCAGGTGAAAAAGAAGTGAACACTTTGCTGAGGAACGAAGCTTCGTGTTGTTTGTCTTCAAACTATTTGATGCATCTAATTAAGTTCAACTAGAGGGCATGTCGAAAAACAACTCTAACATTCAAAGAGACAGCACCCAAGTCATCTATGAAGATGTATCGGAGTTTGAGAGGTCAGTTGAGCCCCCTGCCCCTTAATGGATCCACCAGTGCCCACAACTAATTCCCAATTTTTGAAAAAATGAGGATCCATCCCCTCAAAGGGCCTGATATAATAAATATAAAGAAAATTCTATTTTAATCCTTGTCTAAGATTACTTTTTGAATAAAACCTTGTCTAAGATTAAAAACTAGTTTCAATCCTTGGCATTTAATTGTAATTTTTTTAATATTGAATACGTTGTAATAATTATTGAGTTTTTTGTTTGTAGGTTATATATTGATTCCCATAAATAATAAAAATGTTATTTATCATTGTTCCCACAATAAGAAAAGTCATATATTATCATATATTTTTCATTGTGCATGAATTTCTCCATATATATCTTTATGCATATTACGTACATATGTATATTTAGATACTATAGTTACGTACCAATACATTTGTACAAATACATTCGTACCGATACTTTTGTACCTATAAGAAAAATAAGGTACCTAAAGTTATGTACCAATACATTCGTACTGAAACTTATATATCAATACTTTCGTACCTATGAATAAAATAAGGTACCGAAAATTATGCATAAATTTTTTTTGTTTTGTTGTTGAATTTTTTTAATAATAATAATTTGAATTTTGAATGAATTTGTATCTATTAATATGATTGAAGCACAAAAAAATATATATATTAATCATGAATGGGTAAAGAATTTCAAATGATAAGTTTATAAATAATAATAATAATAATGTGCTATAATTACTTAAATATAGTAAGTTTTAAAAATAAAGACTTATATTAGATTTTGAAAATCATTCATGTTAAAATTTAAAAATAATCTAAATGCCCCATAAATACGTTGGTGATCATGAAATGATATCATCCTTGGCAACACTCCTACATGACAGGGAATATTTTATGCCGGTATACAATTAATACCAAATATTTTTCATTCCTCCCGTTTGCACGCAACAAGGCTCATCATCTGTTTAGGGTAAAGACTACTAGCCAAACTGATTTGGTTTGTAATTACCATTTTAGCCCTTTGGACGACACTATGTGGATCACAACAAATACAGATCAAAAATATAAAACTTGAGTTTTTTTTTTTTTTAAAAAAAAAACAATATTATCTACACTAAATGGTAGAAGAGTAAGCTAAGCTTTACAATAAGTTAATAATAATGTGGCTCAAATTTGTGTTTGGCGAGAATCAAATATAAAACCTCTCACTTACTAATGAATAAGAATACCACTATATCATGATACTAAGTGAACGAGTACCTATAAACTTGGAGTTGTGACATCAGAGAACAGGATCTCAGTCGATTGGTGTTCATCACTTTGAAATGAATGGCTTGCCCGCTGTCGTTCGACAGACAATTTAAGGAAGAATGGCCCATGACCTAGCTTAAATTCCTGCTCTCTGTATTGTCACTTCGGTAGATGAGTACATATCGACTGTGAACAGACAAAGGCTAATTTGTATGTGACAGCAGCCACCCCTAAAGGGAGACCACTCTACAAAATGGTACACATCATGCCAGTAAGCACCTTAATTTTGGCGCTGTCATGGGGCTGTACGTTTGTGATCCCTGTCACCATCGGTTGCTTATAATTATGTGGAGTTTGTAGCAACAATGTTCCCCGTTTCCAAAGCTATTGGATACCTACCCTTGCCCCAAGTCCCAAGCCCTAAAAAAGTTCGAAGTTATTATTTTCAAACGAGGGAATAACTATAGACCATTCGATCTCAAATTAGCCCATGTTTTGAGTTGATACCTTCCTTCAAAGGGCTCGTTTTAACTATCTGACATTCCAAGATATTAATATTTTAATAAACAGTACACTGTTATATTTGCCTTTATCTCCAACCGAGAGTTATAGGGCTCTTTTTAACCCTGTCACAAAAAACCGTCTCTAACCGAGAGCCAAAGAATTTATTATTTAAATTTAACGTTATTTAATGTTGTTTCATGTTATTTTATTTAATTTAATGTTGTATAATGACTTAGGAAGTTATAGGAAAAAAATAGAATTTAAAAAAAGGGGAAACTTGATAAAACTCCAATTTTTTTGAGCCAATAGTAGGAATGGTCCAATTTATTAAAATAAGTCTAATTCTTTAAATTTAATTATTTTATTATCAATAATTATCTCTTAAAAGAAAAAACTTATTGTAAAAATCAAATTTCTTCCTAATTATCTCTTTGATTATTTCTTTTTATATTTTTTTTGTTATTTCTTGTTCTTCCTCCTGCTTTAACCCATTTATAGTTTTTTTTAATTTTTATAATCAACCTATATCACAGGTTAATTGTATTTATCTACCTATATGACAGATTCTTTTTCATAGTCAACCTGTCACAGATTAATGTGGCTTGCTTGTAGGTATATTATGTTTTTTTTCTACCTTTTAGTTAAGTTTCATATCTCACTTATAGGTATAATATACATTCATATATTTGCTACTTGAGCTAGGGTAGAATGTTTTGCACATAGATTTATGTTAGTATATTATTTTTTTTTTTGTTTATAAGATATTAATTAGATATTTTGAAGTTGAAAAATGCATAATATTAAAAGATTTTTATTGATTTTTATTTTTTTTAGAAAATATAAAAGGAGTATAAAAGAAATAAAAACATATAATTAGATAACTGGAGTCACTTCTAAAAACACTCTATGTTTTTGGACCTGGATCTAAAAGCCCCTTAAAAAAATATGAAACAAATTTTGTAAAATAGATGTTATAGGAAAAAAATATGTATAGGAAAAAAATATGAAACAAATTTTGTAAAATAGAAGTTATAGGAAAAATATAGAATTTAAAAAAATGAAACAAATTTTGTAAAATAGAAGTTATAGGAAAAAAATAGAATTTAAAAAAAATGAAACAAATTTTGTAAAATAGAAGTTATAGAAAAAAAATAAAATTTAAAAATAGAAGTTATAGGAAAAAAAATTTGTAAATAAAAAATAAAAAAATAAAACTATAAAAAAAATAACGGCTAGCTGACGTCAGCTAGCCGTTGCATTTGAAAATTTGGCTTAGCATTCCTATCGGTTATATCCGACAGGAATGCTCACATTTTTGGCCAGCCTGGGGCTGGCTGGATTGGGCCAGCCCTTTGGCCATTTCAGATTCTGTAGGGCCCACGAGCCGTCTGGCCTAGCCCTCAGTTGGAGACAGTTTCGGACATTTTTTGGCCATTTGGCCTTCTGGAGCCTTTCGGTTGGAGATGACCTTAAATAAGTGCTTTTTGGCAACACTATTGACTAGTTTTAGTGAACGACGAGATTTTTCAACTAAAGTCATCGAACCGACTGACTTAAGAGAGTCCAAGTATCGATAATTAAATACCAACAAATTTCGATTCGATTTAGTGCCAAAGCAACCCTTTTAGTGACTAGAATTGATTCTTGAATTGACGACAAAGTCGAATTGAACCAATATTTATATTTTATATTGTTTAAATATGAAATGATGGGATCTTATTTTAGAGGTTGTTGGTGCTATTGAGCTTGCTCCTATTCAATGCTGTGCTAAGGTCCCAAATATTATTAGCATGGGGAAACAAATTATTAATTCCTTCTATTTTTTCTTCTAATTTTCTAGAGTTGGCTAAAGAGATTTTAGAAGTGTCTATTCCTATTGAGTAAAATGATTTGTTTATTTGGGAAACTTCTTCTTCTTCTTAGACTTTTACTCTTCTATTTTTTTCTTTTCCTGATGGCTATGAAACTGTTTGTCACTGATGTCTTGTTCAAAGTTGGGCTTCCACTAGTTGGCGTTCATTCATCCCACGCTGCTACTCTATTTTGGTTTGGATGACATTTTTCAATAAGCTTCCAATAGAGGATCAATTACAAGGACATGGGTATTACTTTGGTACCAATATCCTAATTATGTTACTGTAACTTTGAACCCATTGATCACAAATTTTAGTTGTGAGTTTGCACAACGAGTGGCTTTGGTTTGCTCCTCAATTTGGCAATGTTCTTCCAGTTACTGGTTCATTTTCCAAAGTTTGGCTCTCTTTTATGTTGAAGCGGTTTCCTCCACAACTCCGAAATGTTTGGCTGGTTGTAGCTGCTAATGGCTATTTGGAGGACGCGAAGTAAAGTGAAGTTTAAAAAGCAAGCCCCTTCCTTTTTACGTATTTATCATTCTACTTTGGCTTGGATTAGGCAATTTGGAGCCTTATCTCCTGGTCATGTTTGCAAAGTTTTGGATAAGCAACTTGTGAAATCCCGTCCCTGAATTTCACTATTGCAAACTACGTATGTGTATTAAGGAGTTATTATATTCATTTTGGGATTTCTATTAATTGTAGAGTGTTGAGATTGTGTATTCAAAAGATATCATGGTGAAAAATCTACAATTAAAAAGTTGCCCTTAATTAATTAAGGAGAAAAAAAAAATTAAAGAAAAAGCCATGTGGGGGTGGCTGAGAAAAGGGGGAAATAGAGAAGAAAAAAAAAGGAAAGGAAGAGGAATTTGGGGAGAGAAAGGAGGGAGGCTTGGCCAACGGGAAGCAGAGGGAGAAAGGAGGAGCAGCCAATCAGAAAACAGACCAAGGAGGGGAAAGGAGAAAGACCCGAGTTAGGTCGTTTTTGACCCGCGAACCTCCATTTTTGACCTGGCCATATCTCCTTCATCCGAACTTTATTTTGGGTGATCTTGGTATCCATGGAAAGCCCTTGATGAGCCCTACATCTTTGTAGCGTTAAATTTCCCAATTTCGTTCCCATTTTTCCAGTTCAAAGCCACAAACCCACAGGTGTTCTGGCAGCTTTATCCATTTTTCCAGTGGCTCCGGCAAGTTTCACCGTCCATGACCACCACCAAAAGACTTCCCTCAACCCCAGGAACAAAGCCCAAGCAGTGTTGGAGGCGTCGTAGTTCGATTGGAAGCCGAATCAAAGCACACCATTTTCTAGGGTTTCGGCGGGTTTAAGTGAAATTGAAGTGTTTCCCGGCCATATTGAACTTGGCCACATGTATAAAGTTTGCTCTACTCTTTGAGATCTTCATTTTTGTAATTTTTGGTAATTTTTAAAAATAATTGAATTTTTCGGCAAGTCGGGGCGGCCAACCGCCACCCGCGGTGGCGCGTGTGGTGGCGACCTGGCCAATGGGCCAACGATGTTTTTTTAAGTTCAATTAGATGCCCTAATTTAATAATTGATATCCTTATGATGTGGTTTGATTGTTTGAACCTAATTTCATTACGATACGTGGTTAGGTCAAAAATATGATTCGATGATCTGACCGTTGGATCGTCACCAAACCTTACTGCGTGATAGAACATAATATTTGTGGATCATAAAAACTTACGGATCGAGAATCCGACGTACGGATCTTCCCTAATTGGATTTCTAAGTTTGTAAAATTAAATGTCGACCGCCACTTGAATTTTGAAATTGGCGGAGATCCAACCGTCGGATCGTGTTGAGATTTTAGTATATTGTTATTTGAGCATAATGTGGACTTTGGAAAGTTACGGATCCAAAATCTAAAGTGTGGATCTTCCGAATTGAAGTGTGTAGAATTATGGACCCTACCTTTGATCGAAAGTTGACTTTTGATCAACATGTCTCGAAACGTCCTAATTACTTGAAGTCTAGTGGGCCTACATTGGTTAGATAGCGACTTGAATATATGAAATATGATTATTATCTTAATTTCTTATATTAG
The DNA here is from genome assembly GCF_916048215.2 of Malus sylvestris. Lineage (NCBI taxonomy): Eukaryota > Viridiplantae > Streptophyta > Magnoliopsida > Rosales > Rosaceae > Malus > Malus sylvestris. The sequence continues at coordinate 34,426,312 of NC_062261.1, forward strand.
TATCATTTGTGAATATGAATTGGTCTTATAAATATGATTTCTATTGAAATGTGATTTTATATATTTAGCCATAGACTATTTTTTATTAAACATTATTTGGCTCGTGTACTGTTGATGATTGTGATATGTGATTTGACTTGCATATTTGAAGGGTGGTTGATTTGCATTGATGGTATGATATGATAAAATGTGAGTGACTTTAATATATGTGATATAGGTGATTTCCCTGTTTTCATAATTATTGTCCTAAGTGGATATGAGATGGTTTATGATTATGTTTCCTATAAAATGTTTAATTTTTATATTTAGCCATCGTTGTGGTTTTATGATGTGGGAATTGACGTGCATATTGGGAATATGGGTTGTTTTGTATGATTAGTATGTTGTGTTTGATTACTTTTATGACAATGTGATCCTAGAATCCTATTAGAAGTATGTTGTAGTTCTTATATGCTTGTGTAACATATTAGTTGGTGGCCATGAGAAGTGGATATGGTAGGTGACTACGTTGTAATTATAGAGATGATGAGGTTTAAATATACCTGGTACATTCGGTATGTACCATATCCATATGAATTCCATTGAGTGATGGTCCGGAATCGTATCCTTGTTTGGATTCCATTGAGTGATAGTCCGGAATCCCTTTTACTCCGCGATTCCGTTGAGTGATGGTCCGGAATCGTATCTCTGTTTGGACTCCGTTGAGTGATGGTCCGAAATCGTATCACTTGACTTGTTGGTTTCTTGGATTTGATATCAGCTTCAGAAATATAGGCTTGGCTTAACTGTGTCACTCTAGCCTTAGTTTTAATATAATTGTGAGCAAGGGTTTCGAGAATCTTGTGAATTGAATTAGAAAAGCTGTTGGACGTCTGGGTGACTCCTTCAGTATTTTCTCTGATTCGATTATGATTTCATAAGTATGAATTTAGAAGATATGGTTATGATTGTTATTATTTTGGTCAAATGACTTAATTAATGTGGCTAGAGAATGATATTGTGCTTCGTCGGTTCTTGATATGATATATGTTGTGAATTGCAGTATCATGTTGCGATATAATGAATTATATAAAAGATGGAAGGAAAATCATGATTTTCGGGTGGGTTTGTTATGTAACCTTGAGTCTAGTAATTTCATGCTTGTCAAGTTCTACTGATTGACTGAGAAATGTTATGCCTTTCGACTTAAACGGACTGTGATTTATGTCGAGTTATAGTGAAGAAGACGAACTACGAATGGCTTGATCCCTAATAAGAGTATGTAGGCAGTCTAACGAAGAGGTTAGATGCAGTTGTAAAGTGTACGAAAAATTATCATGCATCTGGATCTTTAATTATACTTGGTACATATGATAAAGGTAGGGTATGTTGAGTTACGGGCATTTAGTGACGTCACGTGTCGATCTTGGATGTATGTCAGGATCGGGGCGTGACACAACTTTTTAGTATCTCTTGGGATTTCGGTCGAGTTATGTAATGCTCTTTCTATTGTCTCAATTCTTTGGCATCCTCCTCCATGTAATTGGGTTAAAGTGAATAGAAATGAGCTTGTTAAGGGTAACCCAGGTCCTACGTCTTGTGATGCGGTCTTTTGAGATTCTATGAGTTATTTTCTCGGTGGATTCTCTCAGATTTTGGGGCATCATATTTCTATCTATGCGGAGCTTTATGTTGTCATCCTTCCAGCGGAGTTAAATAAGAAGTGGAAACAAAACAAAACAAAACAAAAAAAATGATGTGTAACTTAAATTATGATGCTGCTATTTCTACCCTTTTGTCTTATTTTCTCACTCACTTTAAATTATAAAATTTATTACGTAATTTACCTCTTGCAAAATAACTTTCAAAGATCTACACAAAAATAATAATAAAAACATTAAATGAAATTACAACACAGAAAAAGAAAAACTAAGACGTAACAAAAGAATCCTGACTGCCACCCCTTTCAACAACCCAGCTCACCAGCGGCAACTTAATTCTCTTTCACTGCCGGCCAACCCTCCCCCTCCACCTCTTCTCTTCTATCTTCTCAAACTAATGGTCCAAAGTTTAGATCGCATTCCATTTGGACGATGGCAATACAATCCCAACTTTCCATCTTTAGATTTAAAGAAGAAGATTCATAAGAATTTGGGTATAAAGAATTTATCAGCAGACTGATTAAAATCATGAGAGTGGTGCATAACTTCTTTAGGTAATCATCACTAGCCCAATACAAAACACACAAACATGATTACTCAGAGAGACATTCCATGAACAATTAAGAAGGTGAATTCAAGCAAGTAACGGAGAGATATTTGATGTGGATTTTATGTGATCAGCATCGTGAGAGTTTTTTTGGACTTTTCGTTAGTTTTCCTTTATTTTAAAGATGTATAGTAGGTTTTTTTTTTTTTTTTTTTTTTTTAACAAGCAATATTATCTGTCTTAAGAGGGAGGGGTGGGGTTTAGCCTCACAATTGGCTATCAATAATATGGTTCAAATTCACTTTTGGAGAGAATCAAATCTAAGACCTCTCACTTTACAACTGAAGAGAAATATCACTAGACAGTAGTACTAAGTCGCAAAGATTTGATGAGGTTTTCATATTTTTGGGTTGGTATGTTCTACGGCTCTTGCGTTTTTTTTTTAAATTTTTTTTTTCGTTTTTATATCATTTAAAGGTATATTAGAATTATATTCATTCACATATCACATTGTCATCATCAACATATGTTCATACGATTCCCAACTTAGTTGACAACATCATGAGGTTGATTAGGGTGTTCCATTAAGGATGATTCTTAACACATCGTATGTGACATTGCCATACGATTCACAACAACAAACAACGAATTCAGTTCCTCTCCTAATGAAAGACATTTGTATCTGCAATTTGTATGTGGCAATTTGCTCTTTTACATCTTATTGTTTCTTATTTATTTGTAATTTTTTTAGTTTGAATTTTTTCTTTTAAATTAAATTGTTTTATTTTAGAATCCTTATTATTAGTGAGGGGTATTTTGGGGATATTAAAAGCTTCACCATTTTGGTGTGCTCCTTTTATATATAGAAGATATTAGAGTTATTTTGGGAGCAATAATGGATGGGAAAAAACATTTTATGGCTCGTTTGTGAGTACTTTTAAAATGATTGAAAACACTTTTAGTGAAAACATTTTTGAAACCAATCCTTAGTAAAAATGTAAGTGGATCCTAAAAAAGCATTTTATGTTCTTCATACAAAAAGCACATATCTAGTGCTTCTTTCAAAAGTACTTAAAGTATTTTTGAAACCCAAAATCAATTTCATTAAAAAACACTTTCAATCATTTTAAAAAAACTTTCAAACGAACTGTTAATTTTTTAAGTTGGTGAAATTATAATATGAGTAAAAAAATAAGACATTGAAGTGGGTGGAGCACCACTTAAATTATTATTGAACATGCAAGGAGGAGAGAATAAGTAATTGAGAAGGAATAAAAAGAAAGGAAGATATGCATGCACATCGAAATATCGAATGTTGTTCTAGAGGAATAGAAAAGAACATAATATAATATTAGAGAATAAGAGATTTGCTTTGCCTTTGCCTTTGTGTGATCCATCAACATCATCATTTACTAATCATCTAAATAAAGGACAAGTGTCACCTTTAAACCCACCAGGCATGATCTTTTCATATGGGTTCATGGATTTATGGGTCAAGCTTTTGACCTCCTCTCTCTCGCCTCAAGTCTCTGAAACCGTGGGAAACGTTATGAGGTTTATTAATTCAAAGTCCATTTTGAGAAATTTACATGATACGATTATACTGTTAGTATAATATTTTATATCAATTACATATTATTATGTGAATAAAATTTTATATATAATATCTTATTAGTAACATGGTAGGTTGAGATAACAATATACCCGTATCATATTAGTTATTCTCCATATAATTAAAACCATTTAAAAAACATTTTCTAAATGAAAATTGTTAATTTCATTTTGTTTGTAATTAACTTACAAATTGAATTACCTTGGTTTTCAATGACAACGAGCTACACGTATAGATAAGTCGCTCAGCTACAAATGCGTTCATTCGAACATCTAAGAATAGGCACCAATGATTGTCTATCTACTAGCCGTCATCAGATTGATTCCAACAACGTCCAATAGATAGGCGCTTAGGTAAACAAAACACAATGAAACCGTGAGACTTTAAAATCTAAACAAATTAGTTGTGGTAAAATGCAAGGTCAATTTATGGTTGGAATCGATAATTGACGTTTGGTCTTAAGGTAATCATGTGGGGTAAGAAATAATTGACATTAAACAGAAAGTTCGGTTTCTAGAATTGTGACAAAAAAATAATTACATGAAAAAGGAAGGGTACCATTGCAAAAGCAGCTGTAAACCGAATGGAGGTAAAAGCTAAAAAAGAAAAAAATAACGTGGTAAATTTGAAATAAAAAAAAAAGTAAAACAAAAACTAAAATTAGTAGGGGGTATTTGGGGTTAGTCCGATCGAGACACTAAAAATGGCAGACATTTTTCCACCATCATTGCTTACTTTCTTCGTCCAACTGTTTGGTCCGGTAGCGGTTCTCGGAGCCAAATCCGGAATCAAAAACCAGAGTGTTGAATCCTTTGTTCAAACTCAACCAAGCAAGAAAAGAAAACGAGGAGAAAAAAGGAAAAAGAAAAAAACACCGGAAACAGAGAAAAAGCCAGTCGTTGGAACCAACCAAACCTTTTTGCTTTCCCATCAATCAAATAGTTTGATTTTCTTTTTCCTGGGTTTTTAATTTTTATTTTTCCAAATTCTGAATTACCCACTGCACAAAAACCCACAAAAAACAAAACCCAGATTTGGTTTTTTGGTTTTTTTGTTTGTTGTTCTGTATTTTGATTTCCTCCATTGTTTACTCTTCTGGGTTTGTTCCAGAAATGGTTGCTTTCCACTGCTTCTGAAGCACATACATTGTCTGTATAGAGAGAGAGAGAGAGAGCGAGAGAGGAGTGAGAGGGGTTTTTGATCTGGGGATTGGTGAGCCTGAGCCAAGAGGAATGTGAGGAAGGTGAAGAGAGAGGTAGCTAAGCAGAGGGAGGTTTCAGCGAGATAATGAGCAAAGAGTTCAGATTCATTTTAAAGGCCTGGGAAGCAACTCTGCGCAAAACACACACTGGTGGAAAGAAAAGGGCCAACCCTTTATTCACAACAATGTCCGTAGCCCCTGCAGATCATGAGCCTGGTGAAATCTATCAGGACGAGAAGGTCCTCGCCAATGGTGACTTCTACACCGGCCAGTGGGTCGACAACTACGCGCACGGCCAAGGGAAGTACCTGTGGACCGATGGGTGTATGTACCTTGGCGAATGGCAGAAGGGTAGGACGTCGGGTAAAGGAAAATTTAGTTGGCCTTCTGGTGCCACTTATGAAGGGGAATTCAAGAACGGATATATGGATGGCAAAGGAACTTACATGGGTTCTTGTGGAGATACCTATAGAGGATCGTGGGTTATGAATTTGAAATATGGTCAGGGGGCTAAGAGCTTTGTCAATGGGGATTATTACGAGGGTGAATGGCGCCGCGGGCTGCAGGACGGGCAGGGGCGGTATCAATGGAAAAATGGGAGCCATTATATCGGCCAATGGAAGCATGGAATGATTCATGGGAATGGGATCATGATTTGGAGCAATGGGAATCGGTATGACGGGTCTTGGGAAGAAGGTTTGCCTAAAGGAAATGGCACGTTTCGGTGGGCTGATGGGAGCTTCTATGTGGGAGTTTGGAGTAAGGATTCGAAAGAGCAGAATGGGACTTACTACCCAGCAGGGTCCTCGGGTGGTAATGTGGATTGGGATCCTCAGGAGGTGTTTGCAGTGGACTTGAATGATTGCAAGGTGTGCCCGCAGGAAACTATTCCGATATACCCTTCACAGAAGACGATGAGTTGGCCTGGATTTGAAGGGGAGTTCTTGAACAAGCAGCCTATTTATAAAAACGGGAACGAAGGGAATGTGAGGCCTAGGAGAACTTCCGATGCGAGGGTGAGTAATTATAGTAGGTCATCTAATGGAGATTGCATGTTTGATGGAGTTGATAGGAGCTCAAGAGAGGGAAGTGCAGGATTTGAGTTGGAAGGTTCGGTTGCGAAAGGGATTAGACATCAGCATTTCAAAGTTCAGCCAATGAAGAAACAAGGGGTGACAATAGCTAAAGGGCATAAGAACTATGAGCTTATGCTTAATCTGCAGTTGGGAATCAGGTATACATGATCTGTTGTTTTCTGCTCCTCATTCGCACCTGTTTTTGTTTTGTCTCGTCTTTTTGCTTTTTGTCTGTCTTGGTACACTTTATGTTCTTCCCCTGCTTTTGATTCTTAATCTTTTCTCCCGCAAGTAATGAGATAAAATGAGTTGCCGGAGAAGCCTGTGCTGTAAATTCAAGTACATTGGAATCAATGCATGAATGACAGAATATTTCTTTATATCGTTCAGAAGTAGATGCATCAGATGTGTTTTTGAATCGTTTGGTTGCTTCGCATCAATCATTATTCTATGGAAAGATTCATTCTTCCCCATGCAGGTTCATGTTTCATGATATGTGATTCGCTTTACTGTTCTAAAAGTATCTTGGAGCATTTCTCCGAAAATGGGGAAAATAGTTTTATTTTACTAACTGCTTAAATCATTTGGTCTACTTATAAGATTGTGAGACCAGAGTGGCAGAAAAGAGAAACAAGACAAACAGTAGATTATGTTATAGTGTTACTCTTGAAATTTGAAATTATTATAGAAATCTTTCTTCCATGTAACTGATTTCTTATAGCACAGGCATTCTGTTGGAAGGCCTGCTCCAACTACATCTCTTGACCTGAAGAGTTCAGCATTCGATCCCAAGGAGAAAGTATGGACAAAATTTCCCCCAGAAGGATCCAAGTATACTCCACCCCACCAGTCATGCGACTTCAAATGGAAGGATTACTGTCCTGTGGTTTTCCGGTAAGACCTACAAAAGTTTCTTTTGGTTAGTTGTGTGGTAAAGCAATTGTTGGATTTTGTTTCGTACAATAAGGAACAGCTGTCTTTGGAAGAGTTTGATATTTAACTCATAGTCTCCTATACCTTTTAGAATCAGAGTCACTGAATCTGCCTCGCTCTTCTTGTATGATACAAACATTTCCTTATTTTACATTCAAAACTCTTGGTTACTTTGTGATGGAAACATACATGGGTAACTGAATTGTTCTATTTATCTCTCAGGACTCTCAGGAAATTGTTCAAGGTAGATCCAGCAGATTACATGATATCAATATGTGGAAATGACGCTCTTCGAGAGCTCTCATCCCCTGGAAAGAGTGGAAGCTTCTTTTATTTGACAAATGATGACCGGTACATGATAAAGACAATGAAGAAGGCAGAAGTAAAAGTAAGTTTTATCTTCTTTTCTTTTCCCCTTTCCTTCCTGCTTCCTGCTCCGTTTGGATGTAGATATGTAGTCTCACTGCTCTCCTCAGATTACATTGAGTCCATTATGTTGCAACCGCTACTATTTTTAATAATCATGACATCTATCCAAATTAATACTGTGACTGAATTCTGATTTAATCCATTTATTCTCTGCACTAAATAATGTGCTGATCTCAACTTGGGCATCACAGGTGCTTCTAAGAATGCTTCGAGCTTACTATAATCATGTTAGATCCTTTGAGAATACTCTGGTCACCAAATTTTACGGCCTTCATTGTGTAAAGTTAACGGGGACTGCCCAAAAGAAGGTAATGTTGTTGGCCAGTGAACCCTTAGAATTTCTGAACTTCTGAAATAATGAACTTTATACTTGGCAAAAAAAAATAATAATAATAATGAACTTTATAAATTTCCATTTTCCAGGTGAGATTTGTCATTATGGGGAATCTATTTTGCTCCGAGTTTGCAATTCACAGGCGGTTTGATTTAAAAGGCTCTTCCCATGGCCGCACAACTGATAAACCTGAGTCGGAAATTGATGCTACAACAACTCTTAAAGATCTCGATCTTAATTATATATTTAGGTTGCAGAAGGTTTGGTTTCAAGAGTTCTGCAGGTATATTTTTATCTCTCTGTCTATCCATCTGTCTGTCACCCTTTTAGTTTAGGATATCAAAGATTATGAGAACGCTCACTTTCATTCATAATCTTGTGTTATGTTTTGTGAGAATAGCTAGGGAGAGTGGTCATCATTAGTCATTAGACTGATGTAATATAACTCCGATGTCAATTTTCTCTTAGTGACTGCTTAATGGGAGGAACTTAATGAGAGAAAAATAGTTCGTCGGTCAAATTGGTACAAATGTGGATTATACTTACCCATGCTATCATCTACAATCATGGATATTGAATATTAGTTCCTTGGTGGAGCTGCTAAAGCTGGAACTTTAGAACTCTTCTGAAGTATCGGTTATTATCAAAACTCAAAAGTAACTAATGCCTGATTTTAGGAATAAGAAATGGTTGGTTGAGTTGGTGGAGCGTATGCTTTTCGGAAAAAAGAAATGGATTACACTTGATTGATATGTGCATACATGAGAATGTTTCGGTACATTAGAAGTTATATATGGAATATTTCAGCAGTATTGTGTTACTTTAGTTTCTCTTTGTGAGTTGAAGTGTACCTCAATGCAGGCAAGTGGACAGAGATTGCGACTTTCTTGAACAGGAAAGAATAATGGACTACAGTCTCTTGATTGGTCTTCACTTCCGAGAAGCTTCATGCACAGAAAAACCCAAAACTCCAGACCGAACCTCTGGAGCTCGTACTCCAACTGGTTATTTCTAGACCTTTCTTAAATTATTCATACATCTCATAATTCAAAGGAAAGCCTTTCTGAATGCATGAATTATGTTCCGACCTTGCAGGAAATAGCGACCCTGACAATGGTACCCCACGCCTTTCTAAAGTTGACATGGAACGGCTTCTTTCTGACCCGAACAGGTAGAAATGAATCCATTAACGTTGTGCCAAAATAATCATCCTTCAAAGAGCTCCCCGGTAATTATCATTATTTGATTTCGGGATTGCATTGTTTCAGGTGGTCTTCTATTAGGTTAGGTAGTAATATGCCAGCATGGGCTGAAAGGACAGTGAGAAGAAATGATTGTGAGGCTCAGTTGGTTGGAGACCCAACCGGAGAGTTGTACGATGTCATTCTGTTTTTTGGTATAATTGACATACTACAGGACTATGATATCAGCAAAAAGCTCGAGCATGCATACAAATCATTCCAATATGACCCGACCTCAATCTCTGCTGTTGATCCGAAGCAATACTCAAGACGCTTTCGTGCTTTCATCTTCAGAGTTTTTGTAGAAGACACATGATGGTGTAGTTTGACCACTAAATTTTAACTCGAAGCTTGGCAGTCATCCCTGTATAGTCATCGGTCTGTAGCGGAAATGACAATGCTTTGAAAACTAGCAGAAGCATCGGTTACATGGTCATTTGCGCTTGAAAAGTGGCTGCCATGGGGAGCACGCTTCGGCATATTGTTACTGCATTATTCCCCAGTGTCGTAATCTCTTTTAATTTATAGTCACAGATATATGATATGTTCTGGTTAGGGATTAAAGTTGTAAACCAGAGTTACTAGAAGCCTTTTGGAATTGTAAATGATAAAGTAAACCAAAAGGGGTGTGTAATTACAGTGGACATGACGTGATTCGTTCTGTATAAAAATTTGTTACTCTTCCCAGGTGAGGTTGTCTCTGGGATTTCAACTTTGAATGACAAACGTACAGGAGATGACGGATAGTTGATGATGCCTTTACAATTGGATGAACTATCTTTGTATTTTGTTTCTTCTACCTTTAAATTATTTTGGGATGTGATTCGTCGTAGCAAGAACAGATCATGATCTTCATCTATAGTCCTGCAGGTCCGAGATTCACTAGCCTGCCAGTGCAAACCAGTAAAAAAGAAAAACTATATTCGATAATTTTTTAAAAGTCTCGAGGGTAAATTTGCAAGTTCATTGCAAACCTTTCGCAGGTGGTTTGATTCTAAAGTCTCTTCCCTGACTGTACTACCAATATGCCTGAGTAAAAAATTGATGTAAACAACTCTTTCAACAGTTCCATAGGTATATGTTCTTAAGTACAGAAAGTTCTCTTTCGTTTATGATACAGTGTTATAACTGCGAATGAATAGCTGGAGAGGGTGGCCATCCCAACTCATAATATTGATACATATTATGCAGCATCTCTATATCATCTCTCGTAATGACGATGATGAGGGCGCAGAATTTGATGAGAAGATATATCCTTTTGTCAAAATTGAGTACATGTGCGAAAACTTTGATCTTCGATTATGCACAATCGAGCAAGCACTCTGTCTTTAAGAAGCCGCTAAAGCACATTCTGCAGAATTTAGCAGCTTCTGCTGTTGAAACTCAAAAGTAACTAGAGTTGGATTTTAGGAACGAGGAAGCTTTTATTAACTACATTGTAAAAGATGAAGAATTGGTACAAAGGAAGATGAAGATGATAGAGAGAAAGACCAGAAAGATTGTATTGATTAAAATGGAGAAAATATATACAAAAGAACTTAAGGAAATGATAGCTATACAATCCCTTATATAGCCATATAACCTAATTACAATAATACCCTTCTAACTATACTAACCAATCTTATCCCTTTGACAACCTACCAACACATTTCAACTAACTATATTCTTCATTACTAAGTAACCATGTCATCACTAATGACTATGGTTAATACAACCCCCCTAATGACTAATGACTAATGACTATAGTAATGAAGAATATAGTTAGTTGAAATGTGTTGGTAGGTTGTCATAAGGATGAGATTGGTTAGTATAGTTAGAAGGGTATTATTGTAATTAGGTTATATGACTATATAAGGAATTGTATAGCTATCATTTCCTTAAGTTCTTTTGTATACATTTTCTCCATTTTAATCAATACAATCTTTCTGGTTTTTCTCTCTATCATCTTCATCTTCCTTTGTACCAATTCTTCATCTTTTACAATGTAGTTAATATGGTATCAGAGCCACCAAGGCTCACGCCATGGATCTTGGTGGTCGATTCTTCTTCTATCTTTCTTCATTACTTTCTTTCATTTTTGTGTATTTGATCGTTTATGCTTCCGTATTCATAGTTTTTTACTTTTGGTCTCTGGATTTTCCTCTCTTCTTCCTTCACCTTCAGAATACCCACCTTCAGCACGTCGTTCTTCATCTCTGCCTTGATACTGTCAGTCTTGAACATCTTCTCCGACGTTGTCTTCTTTCCCGCCTTCTCCCTCAAGGTGCACGCGATTGATGAAATCACTCTCTTGAGCAAGAAATCGACCTCTGTCGCAGCTTCCATGGCAGATTATGGCCGCGCCGATGAAGCTGAAGATTCTAATCCCTCTGAAACCATTTGCTGCAAATTTCGTAGACGAATCGGTTTGTCGCCAGACGGGTCTTCAGCGACAGAGCAATCACCTCCGTATCTGGATCTGGCATTCCTGATTTAGGATGTTGTCAGTTTCAAGATCATGCCGAGGAAGACGAAGGACCAGAACGTGAGCTTGGCAAGCGAGCCGTGCCAGCGGAGGTGGTATTCCAAGATATGACGACGTTTGGGTTATGTTCAGTTGCTCTTGCTCGACTCGATCGTCTCGGAATTTCTCTTCTACGTTGCTAATTGGAAAGTGGAATCTTGGATTCTGTCAGATGTGTTCTTGGCTCTGCAGCTTCTCTGTTTGAGTATGGCCGACGATGGAGTCTCCAAGCTTCCTATTGTAAGTCCAACTATCGGAGAATTGCTGGTGATGTCAATCAGTGCAGACCGGTCTTCTTGTTGCTTCCCATTTCTTGGTCTTGATTTCGACGTCGATAAATGGATTTCTTATGATTCTTGTTAGCTGCAGTCAAGGTGTTTGACAAATTGCCCAGCTCAGAATTTTCACGAGAAGGATTTGCAGATTTTGGTTGTTGTATTTCTTTGTTTCTTCAATTCTGCACATAAGGTGTTTGTGTTTCTGATGATCTGGTGAAGACTTCCGCTGGTTTGGGTGTTTGGTGATCTGAAACAGCGTTGTGTGGGTGTTTGGAGATTTGGTGGTGCGATTTTGGTAAATCAGGTGAATTCTTTTACTGGTTTTGTTTAATGCTTATTTCTTGAAGATGTGGTATTTGATGTACTTTCGATATTTAATTGAAGTGAAGATGTGGTCTTGATGTGTTGATCTCTGCAAAGTATTAGTTTTCTGTATATTTCCTGCGAGTTTCATTCTCTAAGGCTTGTCGATTTAAAGAAGAAAATGTCATTCTTTCTATGAATCTTGGAGTTTCATTCTCCTAAGTTGCAGTATGATTTGGAGTTTCATTCTCCTAAGTTGCAGTATGATTTGTGTTCATGGAGTGTTAGTCTCCTTATTTGGTATTTTTAGTAGAATTGTGAGATTTGTGTTGTGCTTTGGAGTGTCATTCTCCTTGGCTGATTTGGTTTCTTGGAGTGTCATTCTCCTCGGTAGATTTAGTTTCTTGGAGTGTCATTCTCCATGGTAGTTTAGTTTCTTGGGAGTGTCATTCTCCTTGGTAGATTTAGTTTCTTGGCAGTGTCAACTATGGATTCTCAGTTCACAGTCGAAAATTTGTTGGGTATGTTCAGACCAAGACCACGAAGCACAGCTCTTTCTCCCGCAACCATCATGTACTTTGGAACATCCTGTGCCATCACAGAACCACCACCAATAAATGAGAAATAGCCAACATGGCAGAATTGATGAACGACAACAGCCCCTGCAGTGTGAGCATAATCTTCCACCACAACATGGCCTGCCAACAATGTATTATATGATGTTGTTTCCGATCTTGCAATTGTGGGCAATATGACAAGATCCCATGATAAGATTGTTATTCCCAATAGTTGTTATATCACTCTACTTCGAAGATCGGTGGATCGAAGTATAGTTTCTTGCATTATACAAGAGCCGTTGCAGGAGTGATTGACAAAGAAGAAGAAGTTGGGTGTGGAGAGAAGAAGAGTTTTCTTGTGGCGCAATTTTCAAGGGGAAATGCGGTAATTGGCACCCGTTGGTATTCATTTGTTTGGGGTTTTCTGCAGTGTTCTTAAAGCATTGCAAACATCTTGGTCTTGCAATTCCAGATCAGTTTCAGCGTTCTAGCTCATTCAACCTTCACTTGGCTACACCAAGTTCAGTTTGAGGGGGGAGTATTAACCATAGTCATTAGTGATGACATGGTTACTTAGTAATGAACAATATAGTTAGTTGAAATGTGTTGGTAGGTTGTCATAAGGATAAGATTGGTTAGTATAGTTAGAAGGGTATTATTGTAATTAGGTTATATGGCTATATAAGGGATTGTATAGCTATCATTTCCTTAAGTTCTTTTGTATACATTTTCTCCAGTTTAATCAATACAATCTTTCTGGTTTTTCTCTCTATCATCTTCATCTTCCTTTATACCAATTCTTCATCTTTTACAATGTAGTTAATAGCTTTAAGTTGCTCATCCATGTCATAAGTTGAATGTGACTCAGGTAACAATGAATCCATCAACATTGTACCGAATATTCATCTTTTGAGAAATCCTGGTAAAACCTGAGCTACATTAATCAGTTTCTTTGATTTCTTACTGCATTCTTTCAGATGGGCTGAAAGGACAACGAGAAGAAGTGGGTACGAAGTTGAATTGTTAGCATGCTACAGAGTACAGATGAATGATTTCAGCAGAAAACTCGAGCATTCGTACAAAGTATTTGAATATGATCCATCTTCAACCTATGTTGTTTGACGAAACCAATACTTGCGAAGCTTTCGTACTTTGATGTTTGAAGTTTTTCGTCTGAGGTGGAAATAACAATGCTTACTAACAGGAAGCCTTTCTGGTCATTATTTTCTTCCCATTTCTTTCATGATGTATAAAATTTGTGCTCTCTTTGGTGTGGACCGTGGTGTCTCTGCGGGTGGAAGCACAACGTCTCTAACCTCATGGTAATGCAAGGTACATTGGTAACAAGGTAGAGAGGCTAAAGATACTATAAATTGCAATACAAAGCGTTATATTCCCCTCACTTGAGGCTAGACCTAGCCAAGCACGTGGAAGAAAATTGGACCAATTATGTATCTTGACATAAAGCTTAATATATTATCGATATGGAGAAATTGTTGTGTATGATCGTTCATGTCATGTTACTTGACCGCTTGTATTATGCACTTACCCATTTTGATGGAACCAAATGCAGAGATCTCACTTATGTGAGTTTTGGATGAACATATGACATGACAACATATACTCATGTCTAAAAATTCCTCCACAATATTCGACAATAGTAAGATGTTATTCAAAACTACAAGAATCAAGATTGTGTAGAAAGAGAAACATAAATTATCCATCGGTATATTTGGGTGAGGAACTTTTTGAATTCCAAGGAATTTAGGTGAAGTGAGGAAAATTGAATACACAAAAATTAAAAAGAGAAATTAGAAATGCGTCACATGAATATTACAAAGCATGAGAGAGATTCACAAATGATTACTTGAAATAAGCTAGTTACTTGTCTCTCTTACGTACTTTTGTTATGCTCATATAGCGCAATTTATAATCAATTTCACCTGAATTTTTGTCCTCTATTTCATTTTTATTTTGCTTAAATCCCTTTAAGTTTGAAAATTCCTCGGCCAAATGTATCCAAGTTTACCATTTAATTATGGAAGTTTTAACAAAACACTCCTGGTTTTGTTCACTTTTAACGTTAAGAACATTTTTACTCTAAAAAATCACCCTTGATACTATTCACTTACAATAATTTTTTTGTCATTTTGGTTAAAACTTAAAATTTTCAATCTTTTTTCATTAGTTTTTCTTTTAATTAATCCAACTTCGGAGAGTAGGATTCCAAATTTTGATATATATTTTTAATTTTTTTTTGGTAAATGGATTTCAAATTTGCTTTTGGGTCCAATATCGACCAATCGAGAATTGGTCTAATGCGCTTCTGCCCTTTTCCCCCAAAAGCTAAAACCCTTGATCTTTTGAAGCATGAAATTCAATTCTTTGCATTTGGCAGTTTCTTTGCCTTGATTTGTAACTATAAAGAATGAATAAAGAGTTCCTTTTCTGCAAAAAAAATTCTGTCGCCATGGATAGCAGTACTGAAAATTCTGTCGCCATGGATAGCAGTACTGAGGTGGAGATTTGCCGTCTGCTGAAAAGATAGTAAGAAAACTTATCCAAGCTCATATTGTTTATCTATATCCTTTCGAAATTCTAGGGTTTTAATTTCTCCAATTGGAATTGTTCATCGTCAACATTCAACATGATTCAACTCCACAATTTGAAGACCCTCCGATTGGTTAATTCTCTATTTTCTTGTGCATTTGCATCCAAACCTAAAAGATTTGTTCTTGCTGATCCAAAACCCTCAAAACTTTGTCTTCCAAATCAGTTGCTTTGCAGACCCATCACCTCAGAAATCTCAGAAACCCACCAGGATTTCAAAGTCAATTACCTCATAAACACATGTGGGTTGTCCCCAGAAGGTGCAATTTCAGTATCCAAAAGGGTGACGCTGGAATCTCCAAAAAAGGCAGAATCTGTTTTGGCCCTTTTCAGAAACCATGGATTATCTCAAACCCAGATATCAAAGGTCGTTAGGGCACGTCCGAAGATTCTTTCCGCCGATCCGGAGAAAACCCTTTTGCCAAAGCTTGAGTTTTTCAGTTCTCTCGGGGTTTCGAGGGTGGACCTTGCAAAAACTCTGGCTTATAATCCACATCTTCTGGTAATCAGTTTGGCAAACAGGATTGTGCCCACTTATGATTTCCTTAGGAGTATCCTTTCAGAGAAAAATGTTGTTGCTCTTTTCAAGCGCTACTCGCGGATTTTCATGGAAAGTCAATTCAAGAATGTGATACCAAATATTGAGCTTTTGAGAGAATCAGGTATGGGGCCACGAGGTATCTCCTTAGTGCTTACATATTGCACTCCCGTTTTGATGGTGCGTCCTGAACAACTTGGTCAGCTTGTGGCTGAGGTTAAGGAAATGGGATTCAATCTGGAAAAAACGACTTCAGTGAATGCACTGCGTGCACTGTGTGGTAAGAATAAGTTGGTATGGAATAGAAGTCGCGAAGCTTTGAAAGGGTGGGGTTGGTCTGATGATGATATTCTCTCTGCGGTCAAGAAGAATCCGCAGTGTATGATTGTGTCTGAGCAGAAGCTAATGCAAGCAATGGATCTTTTAGTGAACAAGATGGGATGGTCCTCAGAAATGATTGCCAAATACCCGGTGGTCCTCAGTTTGAGTTTGGAGAGGAGACTTATCCCGAGGTGTTCGGTAGTTAAAGTTTTGTTGTTGAAAGGTTTGATTGATGACAACTTGAATTTGGGTTCAGTGCTGAAACCTACGGATAAGCAGTTCTTGGAGATGTTTGTGAAGAGATATCTTGGCAAAGTACCTCGATTGTTGAGTGTGTATCAAGGAAAGGTGGATATCCAGGATGCATGATCTTGGTACGCGGAATTTTCCTTCAAGTAAGGTTTAATTTGTATTCAACATCTTACTAAAATTTTGCTGGAAATAAATTCATTTTGGCCTCGCTGTTTTGATTTAGATTTATACATGCCTTCTTCGTAGTGTCATCAATCTCTTTCTGTTTTTTGTCCCTGATTTTGGTTAGCCTTGAAAGTTGATTGTGTAGAATGTGCACATATCTTGCTTTTAATAGGGTTCAATGTTGTCTGTTTTGAGTGAGGAGTGGAGAGAAACTAATTTTTGTTCACTTCCCAAATTATATGATAGAACGGCTGTCACTCCTTTATCCCATGCTCTGTTACTAATAGGAACTCCTGACAAAGTGTACGGCTGCTTTGTAATCATTTTCTCCTGTTATTCTTAATGACGATGCGATATCTGCACTGCTTGTAGAACTGAGATCTTCAGAGTTCAGGTGGCAAAAAACCCAGTTCTGGTGGGGATGTAATGGATTGTGTTTTGGGAATTTTAACCTTTGGGGTGAATCTATTTATAAGGCCTATGGAGATTTTCTGATCTCAAGAGATTGGAAAGAGACTTCCTACTAACAACAATTCCCAGTTTACATTAAAAACTACCCCGATCCTTTTACCTAAAGCTATCAACACGGAGAGCGCTATAAAAGGTCGTACTCAGTGCACAAGGCTCCCGCTTTACGCAGGGTCTGGGAGAGGTGAATGTCGGCTAGCCTTACCCCCATTTATGGAGAGGCTGCTCCCAAGTCTCGAACCCGAAACCTACCGCTCATGGGCGAAGGCACTTGCCATCGCACCAAGTGATTGCCGGTTATAGTAGCCGGTATCTGCGCACCTCTGGAATCTGGACTGTGTACCTTCTGTATTTGTACTTAATTTTAGCTCAACTAAGGCAGTTGGTTTCTGCAATATGTGTGGAACCAACTATCCAAACAAGTAGCATGCCAACAAGTAAGCAACAAAGGTAAACGCATAAGGAGGGAAGCAGTGTAACAGTGTCTAGTAATTTTTGATGTAATACTGTTGATAATGTTATTACTAAATAGTTTTGCAGAGAAATATTGACTTGCATTTATACCTTTTTCTTGAACAATCATGGTGGTGATGAGGGTTTGATCGGGGGTGAAGGTGGTGACTACATTTTCTATACAAGCGATTGTCGACAGTGAATTAATTTAAACTACGGGAAGAGCAGACTATTCCAGCCAACTTGGCTAAGCTAAGGTCTACATATATTGTTGATTATTAGATTGAATAAATCAAAGGAGAATTAAAAGACGAAAAGTAAACATGGGTGTGCGTAAGAAGAAACTAGATGTATGAAATCATATTATTACGTGTACATATTAGATGTCTTAATTTTGTAATTTTGTACTTCTAAAATTTTCGATGTATTTTTCAAGGCAAAGGGCCGAATAATTCACGTCCATATTTTGTTTCATAAGAATATATTTACATCAAGGGGGTGGATACTTTAGAGAAGCAATACAATATGCCGGTCATAATAAAATGGTATGGAAATCATCTTCCACTAGAGGCAAATTTAAGACCTTTTACTTACAAATAAAAATAAATACCACTAAACTGGTGGTGCTAAGTGACAATATTCGCCCATATTTTTAAAGTATTATACATCTACGAGACTCGTTTGGTACGTCGGGCATTATTGATTGTTTCAGTCAGACATACTAATTTGTACATCTGATGGTAATGACTAATTAATTGGCATACAGACTATATTATCAAACATTTGGTGCTATCTCAGATGAAGAGGTCGGACTATTTAAATTTTTAATTACTTGTTGAGCGGCATAAAATAGGTAGGAGCAGATTAGTTTCTTCGATTCTTATTCAATTAGATAGCACCAACACTTGATTCGTACTAAATAGTATATCCGGCGGTTTGGTAAGCTAAACCCTATAATACTAACTATCCATCTTAAGCACGAGAGATTTTTTAGTGTGCGGAGAACACTGCACATCAAGTCAAGTATAATAATAAAATGCGTAAATCTTAGTTTACTACTGTCAAATTTCGTGATTTTCAACATTTGATATATGAAGTTTTTTTCGTCCCAGAGTCATACCTAAAATGTTAATTTTGGGACAGTCTCATACATCCGTTAGTCTGTCTGTTAAGTCTCTTATTAACTGATGACGTGACACCCATGTGAACAATGACTGGACATCACGTGTCATTAAAGGGTCCAAGTGGAAATTTAAAATTCAAAAAAAATAAACCCACCCGTCTTCTACCTCCCCCCAACCCTCCATTCTCTCATCTGCAACCCGTACCCTCCCTTCTCTCCTCTGCAACCCCCACCCATCCTCCCTCCTTTCTCTCCTCTACAACACGCACCACCTTCCCTTATCTCCTCTGATCCATAGCCTGCCTCAGCTCCCTCAGCCACCACCGTAACCACCGCAGCGACATCAACAGCAAAACCACCATTAGCAGGATAAACTGCCTAGTTGCAGCCAAAGCGCCAACAACAACAAGACGAAGGGGTTGTTCAAGTCCAAGCCCATAACCCCCGCCGACATAGTTTGGTAGACCCGAGATCTCCTTGTCTATGCTCAGTGCGCTCCCGATTCTCGTGAAAGCAAACGCGAGGAAAAAGTACATATTTTCCTTCCATTGTTGATTCTGTCAATCAAAATCAATTCAATTCGATCCAATTGAAATTTTGATCAGATTCTTCCTTGCTTCTATATTCTATTATCTTAAAACATTGGGAAAATTGGGATCAATGGTGTTTTCGATGAGCAAACTTGTTAGTAGACCCCTTCTTAACCTATACATTTTTATAAATATTTACCTAGCATGCATGGCCTATTTCATGATTTGAATATGATTATATTATGCCTTCATAGATTTCTATATTTATGATTTAAGAAAAATTAAGAATTATTTAAATTACTTTTACGAAGGTTATTACTTATCGAACTACATTCCATTAAAGGTGATGAATTATGGATTTACATATATGAATTTTTTGGCTTTCGGTTATGATTTATATTATGGATTCATGAGATGACACTTTGAGTTTGGTGAGCTCTGGTTTTGATATGAGATTTTGAGACATGTTTTTAGTACTTATCTAGTGGGTTACCATACGGCACATCCGCACACCACGGGTATAGATGTCTATGGCCATAGGATACAGATGATGGAGAAGTGAGATATGATATATTATATACCCCTACCTTCACTAGCCACGGTTAGTGTCGGTGTGGATGTTATGCTATTTGATTCAGCTTTACCTACGGGTGATGGACATGTTATTCAACTTCACCTTTGGGTGATGGACAGGTTATACAGCTTCACCTTCGGGTGATGGACATGTACTGCCTTCGTGCGACTATGATACCTCTAGTTGAGTACTTCACATATATGATTTACAGATGTTTATAAATGTTTTTCACGGCATGCTAGGGTTTTCATAAAACCTACTATATAGTATTATATATGTTTTCAAAACAGGGGGTTAGTATGTTCTAAAATAAACTAGTTTTTGTATTACTAGTATTATTGTTATAAACTTTGGTCCACTCACCTTTTCTGTTTTCGCACCCCCTCAGGAGTTAGATTCGAAGCACACGATCCTGGCGTCAGGACATTCCCACTTAGGCATCTTTAAGCCTCTTCTGTGTGAATCTCATTCCTTGGTTCGTACCTTTCTATAGTAGTTCTTTCACATTATTCTTACTTAGTTGTATGCTTTGAACACGATTTTGCTTTGGTTTAATCTGTTTTAATTACCTATTTTAGTCATATGCGTATTTAAAATGGCTTCGTCACCCTCGGGTGTCGCCCAGCACGTGCTTACCCTGATATTTGTGGATATCGGGGTTGGGGCGTGTCACAGGTGGTTTTTTTTTTTTTTAAATTTTTAATTTCTATGTGGACCCTTAATGACACGTGGCGCCTAGTTATTGTTCACATGGGCACCACATCATCAGTTAATGAGAAACTTAACAGCCAGACTAACGAATGTATGAGACTGTTCCAAAATTAACACTTTAGGTATGACTATGGGACGAAAAAAACTTCATGTACCAAATGTTGAAAACCACGAAACTTGAGGGTAGTAAACTGAGATTTACCCTAATAAAATTGGTTGGAATCTTAAAAATAAAATTTCAACCAATTATATTATGACAGTGAATCCATCAACATTGTTCCGAATTTTCATCTTTTGAGAAATCCTTGTAAAACCTTTGCTACATTAATCAGTTTCTTTGATTTCTTATTACATTCTTTCAGATGGGCTGAAAGGACGAAGAGAAGAAGTGGGTGCGAAGTTGAGTTGTTGGCATGCTACAGAGTACAGATGAATGATTTCAGTTCAGCAGAAAACTCAAGTATTCGTACAAAGTATTCGAAAATGATCCATCTTCAACCTATGTTGTTTGACGAAACCAATACTTGCGAAGTTTTCGTACTTTGATGCTCGAAGTTTTTTCGTTTGAAGTGGAAATGACAATGCTTACTAGCAGGAAGCCTTTCTGGTCGTTATTTTCTTCCCATTTCTTTCATGGTGTATAAAATTTGTGCTCTCTTTGGTGTGGACCGTGGTGCCTCTGCGGGTGGAAGCACAACGTCTCTAACCACATGGTAATGCAAGGTACATTGGCAATAAGGTGGAGAGGCCAAAGATACTATAAATTGCAATACAAGGCATTATATTCCCCTCACTTGTGGCTATACTTAGCCAAGCACGTGGAAGAGAATGGGATTAAATATTTATCTTGACATAAAGTTTAATATACTCTCGATATGGAGAAATTCTTGTGTATGATCGTTCGTGTCACGTTACTTGACCGCTTGCATTAGGCATTTACTCATTTTGATGGGACCAAATGCAAAGATCTCTCTTACGTGAGTTTTGGACGAACGTATGACATGACAGCATGTACTCATGCCGAAAAACTCCTCAATATTGAACAAGGGTAAGTTGTTATTCAATATACCTTAATATATCTTTTAGTTATTCAATTTGAAAACTACAAGAAACGAGATTGTGCAGAAAGAGAAACTTAATCATTTACTTATCTCTCTTACACATCTTTGTTATGCTCTTGTAGTACGTTTCTAATTCATTTCGCCTAAATTTTTGTCGTCTATTTCATTTTTATTTTGCTTAACTCTCTTTAAATTTAAAATTTTCTAAAGCCTTCCAAGGTAAAGTTTTTATTGAGGCTCAGTTATTTGCATCTCATCCTCCATTTTTATACATATTCATTCAATCATATCAATAAATATCATACTTTTGCTAAAATAAAATAAAAACTCCTAAGCCAAATGTACCCAAGTTTACCATTTAATTAATCCAACGGCTAAAACTTGATAGGGTGGGGATTTCAATTTTTTTGTTTTTTTCTTTTGGGAAATGAATTTCAAATTGGTTTTTGGGTCCGATAACGGCAAATCAAAAATTGGTCCAATGCGGTTCTTCCCTTTTCCCCCAAAAACTAAAACCCTCGACCTTTTGAAGCATGAAATTTAAATCTCTGCTTTGGGCTGTAATTTCTTTGCCTTGATTTGTAACTACGAAGAATGAATCAAGAGTTCCTTTTCTGCAGAAATTTTCCTATCGCCATGGATAGCAGTACTGAGGTGGAGATTTGCCGTCTGCTGAAGTAAGAAAACTTATCCAAGCTCCTATGGTTTGTCTATATCCCTTCGAAATTCTAGGTTTTAATTTCTCCAACTGAAATTGTTCATCGTCAACCTTCAACATGATGCAACTCTACAATTTGAAGACCCTCCGATTGGTTGGTTCAGTATTTTCTTGTGCATTTGCATCCAAACCTAAAAGATTTGTTCTTGCTGATCCAAAACCCTCAAAACTTTGTCTTCCAAATCAGTTGCTTTGCAGACCCTTCACCTCAGAAATCTCAGAAACCCACCAGGATTTCGAAGTCAATTACCTCATAAACACATGTGGGTTGTCCCCAGAAGGTGCAATTTCAGTATCCAAAAGGGTGAAGCTGGAATCTCCAAAAAAGGCAGATTCTGTTTTGGCCCTTTTCAGAAACCATGGACTATCTCAAACCCAGATATCAAAGGTCCTTAGGTCACGTCCGCAGATTCTTTCCGCCAATCTGGAGAAAATCCTTTTGCCAAAGCTTGAGTTTTTCAGTTCTCTCGGGGTTTCGAGGGTGGACCTTGCAAAAACTCTGGCTTATAATCCACATCTTCTGGCAATCAGTTTGGCAAACAGGATTATGCCCACTTATGATTTCCTTAGGAGTATCCTTTCAGAGAAAAATGTCGTTGCTCTTTTCAAGCGCTACTCAAGGATTTTCAAGGAAACTCGATTCAAGAATGTGATACCAAATATTGAGCTTTTGAGAGAATCAGGTATGAGGCCACGAGGTATCTCCTTAGTGCTAACATATTGCACTCCCGTTTTGATGGTGCGTCCTGAACAACTTGGTCAACTTGTGGCTGAGGTTAAGGAAATGGGATTCAATCTGGAAAAAACGACTTCAGTGAATGCACTGCGTGCACTGTGTGGTAAGAATAAGTTGGTATGGAATAGATGTCGTGAAGCTTTGAAAAGGTGGGGTTGGTCTGATGACGATATTCTCTCCGCGTTCAAGAAGAATCCGCAGTGTATGATTGTGTCTGAGCAGAAGCTAATGCAAGCAATGGATCTTTTAGCGAACAAGATGGGATGGTCCTCAAAAATGATTGCCAAATACCCGGTGGTACTCAGTTTGAGTTTGGAGAGGAGACTTATCCCGAGGTGTTCGGTAGTTAAAGTTTTGTTGTCGAAAGGTTTGATGAATGACAACTTGAATTTGGGTTCGGTGCTGAAACCTACGGATAAGCAGTTCTTGGAGATGTTTGTGAAGAGATATCTTGGCGAAGTACCTCGATTGTTGAGTGTGTATCAAGGAAAGGTGGATATCCAGGATGCATGATCTTAGTACGTTGAATTTGTCCTTCAAGTAAGGTTTAATTTGTATTCAACGTCTTACTAAAATTTTGTAGGAAGCAAATTCATGGCCTCGCTGTTTTGAGTTAGATCAATAAATGCTTTCTTCGTAGTGTTGTCAATCTCTTTCTGTTTGTTGTCCCTGATTTTGGTTAGCCTCGAAAGTTGATTGTGTCGATGTGCAGATGTCTTGCTTTTATCAGGGTGCAATGTTGTCTGTTTTGGGTGAGGAGTGGAGAAACTGATTTTTGTCCATTTTCCAAATTATATGATAGAATGGCTGTCACTCCTTTATCCCCTGCTCCGTTACTAATAGGAACTCCTGACAATGTGTACGGCTGCTTTGTAATCATTTTCTCCTGTTATTCTTAATGGCGACGCGATATCTGCAATGCTTGTAGAACTGGGATCTGCAGAGTTCAGGTGGCAAAAAACCCAGTTCTGGTGGGGATGTAATGGATGGTGTTTTTGGAACTTTAATCTTTGGGTGAATCTATTTACAAGGCCCACGGAGTTTTTCTGATCTCAGGGAATTTGGAAAGAGATTGACTGCCTACTAACAAGAAGTCCCAGTTTTCCTTAAAAAATACCCCTTTTTACCTAAAGCTATCAACACGGAGAGCGTTACAGCCGGAAAAGGGACTGCCGGGTATTTGCGCACGTCTGGAGTCTGGACCGTGTGCCTTCTGTATTTGTACATAATTTTAGCTTACCGAAGGTAGTTGGTTTCTGCAGTGTCTGTTTGAACCAATTATCCAAGCAATTAGTATGCCAACAAGCAAGCAACCAAGGTAAACGCTTAAGGAGGGATGCAGTGTAACAGTGTTTAGTAATTTTTATGTAATGATGTTGAAAATGTTTTTACTAATTAGTTTTGCAGAGAAATATTGACTTGCATTTGTACCTTTTTCCCTAACAATCATGGCGGTGAATGGTGATGAGGGTTTGATCTGGGGGTGAAGGTGGTGACTCCATTTCTATACAAGCGATTGTCGACAGTAAATTAATTTAAACCACGGGAATGAGTATTTGAACTTGAATGCAGAGGAGGGAGCAGACTATTCTAGCCAACTTGACTAAGCTAAAACTTACATATATTGTTGGTTATTAGATTGAATAAATTAAGAGAGAATCAAAAGACAAAAAGTAAACTTGGGTGTGCGTAAGTGACAATATACACCCATATTTTTAACGGACTATACCAGTCTACGAGTCTCGTTTGATACGTTAGGCAATACTGACTATTTCAATTGAACATACCAATTTGTACATTTGATAGTAATGACTAATTAATTGACGTACTAACTATATTATCAAACGTTTGGTGATATCTCATATTAAGAGGTCGGACTATAATTAAATTTTTAATTACTTGTCGAGCAGTATAAGATCATATTAGTTTATCCGATTCTTATTTAATCAAACGGCACCAAACACCAAATTCATACTAAATAGTATATCCGTGTCTAATACGGTTTGTCAAACGAGACACTATAACACTATCTATCTTAAGCACGAGAGATTTTATAATGTGCGGTGAACAACGAGACGTCGTTAGGTATAGATAGACAGCCGTAAAGGAATTGAAAGCGCCAGAAAAACCCTACACCTAGAACCCGCAAGGGTTTTGGTCCCTTTGGTTCTGCCACCAGAAGCCAGAAATTGGTTCATCATCAACATCTAACATGGTACTGTTCTCCAATTTCAAGCATCTCAGGTTGGTTTCGTCACTATTTTCTTATACATTTGCATCCAAACCCAAAAGATTTGTCTCTTTCGATCCCAACCCCTCAAACTTTTCTCTTCCAAATCAGTTGCTTTACAGACCCTTCGCATCAAAAATCTCAGAAACCCAACACCATTTCACAGTCAATTACCTCATAAACTCATGTGGGTTGTCCCCAGAAGGTGCAGTTTCAGCATCCAAGATGTTCAAGTTGCGATCTTCAGAAAATGCAGACTCTGTTTTGGCACTTTTGAGAAACCATGGACTCTCTGAGACCCAAATCTCAAAGGTTTTCAGGTCAGCCCCAAAAATTCTTCAACTCGATCCTCAGAAAATCCTTCTGCCCAAGATTGAGTTTTTCAGCTCTCTGGGAATTTCAAGGGAGGATCTTGCAAAAGCTGTGGCTCGTAAACCAAACCTCTTGGTAATGAGCTTGCAAAACCGGATTATGCCCACTTATGATTTTCTCAGGAGTATGCTGCTTTCTGAGAAAAATGTTGTTACAGTGATCAAGCGCTCCTCGTGGATTTTTGTCGAAGGCCACCGCAAGCATTTGGTGCGAAATGTCGGGCTTTTGAGGGAACTAGGTATGCCCCAAACATGTATTGCTTTCTTGCTAACTCACTGCAGTTCTGTTTTGATGCTAAATCCTGAAAAACTTGGTAAACTTGTGGGGGAAGTTAAGGAAATGGGAATCAATGTGGAAAATACAACCTTCGCAAGTGCACTAGATACATTGTGTGGTAACAATAAGTTGGTGTGGAATAGAAGTCGCGAAGCTTATAAGAAATGGGGTTGGTCTGAGGATGATGTTCTTTCTGCTTTTAAGCGGTGCCCAACTTGTATGATTATGTCGGAGCAGAAGCTAATGCAATCGATGGATTTTTTAGTGAACAAGATGGGATGGTCGTCAGGAATGATTGCCAAGTACCCTGTGGTCATGAACTTGAGTTTGGAGAGGAGACTTATCCCGAGGTGTTCGGTTGTTAAAGTTTTGTTGTTGAAAGGTTTGATAAATGAGAACTTCAATTTGGGTTCAGTGGTGATACCTGCGGAGAAACAGTTCTTGGAGACGTTTGTGAACAGATATCTTGGCAAAGTACCTCAATTGTTGAGCGTGTATCAAGGGAAGGTCGATATCCAGGATGCTTGATCATGATATGTCGAATTTTTCCTTAAAGTAAGGTTTAGTTTGTATCCAACATCTTACTAAAATTATGCTAGAAGTAAATTCATTTTGGCCTAGCTTTTGGGTAGGTTTATAGATGCTTTCTTCGTAGTATCGTCAATCTTTCTGTTTGTTGTCCCTCACTTTGGTTAACATTGGAAACTTGAAAGTTGATTTCATGGAATGCACGGATTTCTGGCTTCCATCAGAGTTTGATATAGTCTATTCATAAATCCCCTGGAGATTTTCTAATCTCGAGAGCAAGAGAGGTCATGGGTCAATTTTACTTAAATTGTTGTTCAATGTCTTAAGCCATGAGAAAATAATAAGTCCGTGAAAACAATTTTGCTGATGTTATTGCAGGCACTTAATTATTGGTGATTTTTTTCTGGAATATGTGGAGGAGAATAGACATCCAGCGCCACATTTGTTAGTGTGATTCTTCAAATCACCAAACCGACACTCACTTTCAGGACTGCCCTAGTCCTTGCCTACATTTCACACCAAATGGACAGTACGGTGTCGAAGTTGTTATGGAAGATCAAGGTCCCTCCAAAGGTTACCAATTATATGTGGAAGGCCCTCTCAAGTGCTCTTCCATACAAACCCAACCCTGATAATGTTACTTATTGGATGCTTGGTTTTTTAAGCTGATGAAGGATTTCAACCCTACAACAGCTATGAAGATGCACTATCAAGTCGACTTGGAGTGATTTGCTGGGAGATATGGAAAGAGAGGAACCATGCGGTATTCAATGATTGTCTATTTGTCTCACTAATACGGTGGGAGTGCTGGGGAAATGCCATAGTTCCCTAAGTGAAATCCTTATGCACAAATTTGCGGAGCCTTTTGTGCACGCAGAGACTGACCCTGTCTTGGTTCGTTGGTCAGCCCCTCACGAGTCCTTTAATTAAAATCAATGCTTAAAGTGCTTGGGATAAATCTTCTCTTCAGGATTGTCATCATTATGCACAATTGTACGGGATCTATTCTGGTGGAGAAGTGGCTCTTTCTCGTTCCTCTGCCGAGGTAAAGGCGGAAGCTTTACAGGGAGGGTCTAAAGTTGGCTTTGGATTCAAACTTAAGCCATGTCAATGGAGAAAGTGATTCCAAGACGATTATTGATTTCCTCAACGATGTGTAGTTTATGGAGGATCATCATAGCAGAAATTAGGCAACTGTGCCTACATTTTTGAGTGTTCGCTGGAATAGGAAAGCCCTCAAAGCTGCCGCAGTGGCGTATATGAGGGTGTGTCAACGTCGGGCTTCGCAGCTTCCCCCTCTCTTGTGCTGGCTGGTAGTTTCTTTTAGGTAACCCCCTGTTGCATGTATGCTATGCCGTCCATTTGTTAAATTTGTTATATAATTTGTTGCTTGTGTGTAATAGTAATTTAAACTTTGTAGTCGTTCAAAAGACACATATGCATGTATATAGTAGAATAATAAAATTTTGTTAGGTCTTGAATGAAATTCGATAATGAACTGTTCTAATTTGAATTCTTCGTTGCTTATTCGATATGATTCGACTCCGCCGCCCGCTATTTGAGGTTGTATCAGTATCTTGCAAGTATGATTATGAATTTGACTCTCACACCGGCCTAAGTTGAACTTGGCGTATAATCTTACGCAGATAGGCCGCCGTGCATCACCAGTCGAGCCATCCATGACCGGAATTCTCTTTCCCGGAATTCTTTTTCTTGTTCTTCGAGCATACCTCCACACGCACAATTACAGTTTTGACTCACATTCCGACGACTTTAGGACTCCGGCACCCGGTTTAAATAAAAACAGAAACAAGAGTACAGCAAGTCACTGAGAGTTGCCATCAAGTTCCCACATCAGTGTATACAAAGGAATACCATGCCTTTTTTTTTTTTTTGCAACCCACATTGGTGGGTGTGATCCATTATCTGCCTCTAATTCCTTGTTTTGTTCTTCATGTCGATAGGGGGTGGGGAACTTCAGTGCAGCAAGTTCTATGCAACAATGTCTCTTTCTCTTCGCGTGTCAACCAATCATATGAGGAGATACAGAAACAATGTTGCATACGCTGCGGGCAAGTTTTTCTGCCACATTGGGCATACGCACCGCATTGCATTCTGCTCACAGAAAGATTGATACACATCGATCGCCACATCATGCAACATTCTAGCATCTTTTTGTCCCAACACTTTCATGGAATCAAAATGGCGTCTTGTTTACATTCTACTTTTTTCAGGAGGTAATTACATGGAAGCTATCAACACTAACAAAGTTCTAACAGCCGGAAAGGGGACTGCCGGGTATTTGCTCACATCTCTACGGCGTGTGTGCCTTCTATATTTATACATAATTGTAGCAAAACTAAGGATGTAGCTGAGGGGCTTTTCAAGCATCAAGGAGCAGCACAAACGGGTTCTGCAATGTCTGTAAAACCAAATATTCAAACAATTACTATGCCAACAGTTAAGCACGTAAGGTAAACGCATAAGCTTAGTCGGAGAGTATTAATAGCGTCAATTGTAGTATAATCAGATCTTGCACAACAGCGAATCGGACTTGCATATGAAGCTTCACTCTAATTCTCTGTTTGATTTCAAAGTAGTTATAGAAGATCATGAATTTTAGCAAGACATAGCCAAAAAGTTTCGAGGTAGAAAGATAATAAATCCAATTTGCAACAAGCAACAGGGTGTAAACCTGCCATAACTGTTGCATTGGAGTTGGGAGTTTCATCATCTAAGATCTTTGGCATTCTAAAGTTCTATCTCTCAGTTCTAAATCGATTCGACATTCATGATATATGCAGGTTAGGTACGAAAGCAGGAACACACAAGAAATAATCCGTAAAATCTCGAAGAAAGTTTTAATCTTCCGGGACAGATTGGCCATACCTCCAAATAATCTTCAGCTGGTTGAGGTTGGACAGGCATTGTTTGATGGAGGAACAGTTGGAGTAGAAGCAGAGTCCGCATTTCTTTGGTTTGTATCACTTTCCAAATTCGGTTGTGAAATACACGGTAATGTGTTGTTCTCATCAACCCCATGATCATACAGCAACCCCCTGAAAACATGGCCGCTTATTTTCACCGTCGCCTGATACGCTAACTCAGCTTCGCCGTTACTGATCGCGGTGACTCTGTGGCACCGGAAAACTGCAGGGGCACGAACTTTATCCGGCAACGAGCGTTTGATATTTGCATCTGCAAATCAACACAAAACCAAGTTTACCTTCGCCTCTCAGTTCAACAGAACAAAAGTTTAAAACAATTTTATTCAATAATTTAAGAAAAAGTAAAGGAAAAGGCGAGTAGAAGCTGTACTTGCATTCTGTGATGGAACAGCAACTCTTGGTCTTTTGGCAACAGAAGAAGATCCAGAAGAACCTGCAGGCGAACCATGTTTATGATTTAATTTTTAAATTTTTTAAGCTAATTTTTTTAGATGAAAAGAAGATTTATAATTTATTGTAATTTTTCCTTGATCACTGAATACAAATGTGATCTTTCAGAACCTTCTCCGCCGCCGCTACCACCGCCAACGCCAGGAACAGCAACTGTGACCATATTCTGACGCTCGCGCCGCCTGGACGCCGGTACCCACGTGCTCTTCACGTGAGTAGAGCAGTGATAGCCGTGTCCTCTGCAGCAAGTCCTGCACCTCCTGTACTCACACCCCTTCTTTGCCCTGTTTCCGCAGTCCTTGCAAGCCTTCATATTGGAGCTCTTGCCACCACCGGCGCCGTCTCTGTCATTATTGCCATGACAGTCCACAACCTGTTCATGCTGCTGAGCGCCACCATGGTTTTGGTTTCCAAAGTTGAGCATGTCCTGCTTCGAAGAGTTGGGGTCTTGGCACTTCCTGAGTCCCCAGAAGTGGGAAGTGTCAGAGTTGCCCTCGGCTATTGGTGCGTGTGGGGTGGCGGTGAGAAGAGGGAAGATTCCAAGGCCGACGCCGAGAGCGGCGGAGGAAGGCAGAGGGAGGGCTGTGTGGTGTTCGGAGGAAATGGGTTGATGTTGTTGGTGGTGCAAGGAAGTTGGAGTTGGGGCAATGAGGAGGATATCTCTGAGTCCCAACATGGTTTCATAGGATTTTGATTTGATTTCCAAAGGGAGGGGGAGAGAGAGATGGATGGAGCTTTGAAGAGACTGCTTCTGCAACAGAATATGAACTCCCACTTCAAATAGTATGTTATTATCATTTTAATTCGCCAATGATATTTTAACACATGTCTTATTGATTTAAATAATAATAGATGTTTTAATTAATTTTTCTCAGGTTTAAAAAAATAATAAACACGTAGCATTTTTTAATTGGGCTAAATTAGAAAATGAATATATAAAGCACTCACTAGTGAATTTTTATCATGTCCGGACCTTAATGTCCGAAGTTTAAGGATCAGAGAATCTGGTCCATTCATTTGTGTAAAAGAGAGATCGGAGCCCTTTGTGTTATGTGAAGTAAGTAAGCAGAATGAGTTAATAAGGACCCTCGGATTCAATCTTAAGTGGTCTGGATTGACTAATTTTTAGGCTTTGGACAGTGAGATCCGGAGAGGATCTCTGTTGCTCACTAGTGAATAACTAAGTATTATTTATCGTATAATATTACTATGATTTTCTCCAAATAACTTAAGGATTTGAATTTGCAGAATTAGTTTGGTTAGATAATCTTAACTTAGGTCATTAAAAAAAAAACTGCTTATTTCCTAATATGTAAAAGGTCATTCTTCATTAACGGTAAAACATAGTTTGACATATATATCAATAAATCATTTATATTCTCATAAAAATAAAAAAATAAAAAAAAAGCTCGTATAATATATTTCAATCTGTGCTTTGTATGAGAAACAAAAACACTTTCCCATCTCAAAATCCTACTCTAATCTTACATATAAATTAAATAGTTAGGAATAAAAAAATTCTTGTGTGGTCTCCTAGAGTAGGAAGAGGTGCGTTCGTTGCACTTCAGACCATTCTGGACTAAATTAGGTTTAAAATTAAATTAGATTAATTTAGTAAAGCTTCGGATACAGTATCGTACTAAAAATCTGGATAATTAACCAAATAAGCAAGCAAGTAAAAGCGCAACCGAAAACAGTATAAGGAAAGAGGAAGATAATAAATGACATTAATTGATCCATATTTCTACCCTGCTTACTTAGTTTTATGGAACCCAGATCCTCTCACGATTTTAAAAAACGGAGCCCAATGATTAAATGATCAGGATCGTTGAAATTTAATTAACGATTATAATTATTATAATTTTTAGAGAAATTTTTTGTAACTGTTTGATCAAATTTTAATAGTCCAAATCATTATCTTCAGACTCCATTTTTTAAGATCCGAAAAGTATGTGGGTTCAGTTTTAAGGTCAGCTGCAGCGCGTTTTGGTGGGGCTGTGCTGTCTCTGATATAGTGCGCATTATGCGCGCCATCACTTAGCAGTTTTTACTACTGCCACCTATTTTCCTTTTCAACCTTTTTATATTTTACTTTTGAGTTTTGTTACAATAATATTCTATCACCCAATAATACGAGTTATTTTCTTTAAATCCAAGTGTTTCCAAGATTTTATGTACAATATATAGTCTTTGATTTTATAGAAAATTAATATTTTAAGTTTGGCATGAATTACCATCAATGTTATCGGTATTACCTCAACTTAACAACTTATTATTATGTTTTGGATTTTGCAACAAAATACTTTGTAATTTTTTTTTTAACAAATAATATTTTCTACGTTAAGAGATAGGAGATTAGATTAAGCCTCACAATAAATAAGCAATAATGTGGTTTCAATTTACCTTTGACAAGAGTCAAATCTAAGACATTTCACTTATAAGTAAAGTTGAATACTACTAGACCGTAATGCTAAGTGGTAACTGATATAAATTGAAACATCTCATATATAAGTTGAATTATTATTACATCATATTTTGGACATTGCTATTCCATTTTTATTTCCTACATACTCTGTTAATTTTTGTCATATAATATTCTTCAACTCATTCGTTCCGACAGCTCAAAATTAAAAAAGTGTATACAAATTATAAATATATGTGTAGATAATACCATCTTACATTTTCAATGTATTACTTTATTTTC
Source organism: Malus sylvestris (assembly GCF_916048215.2). Lineage (NCBI taxonomy): Eukaryota > Viridiplantae > Streptophyta > Magnoliopsida > Rosales > Rosaceae > Malus > Malus sylvestris. Next base: position 34,458,734 of record NC_062261.1, read on the forward strand.
AAATCCTTTTGCCTTTTGAAAAAAAAAAAATTGCTTACTTTTATGTGTAAAATAGCTATTTTTATTATTTTATAGGAGGAGGCTGAGTGGGTTAGGCAGTAGAGATGTGGACCGACCTACCCTAGCCTACATAGGTCAAGTGTAGATTTGTAGGGGTCTAGGCACTAGGGTGGTAGGTAGCTTAGGCAGAGATTGGGCTAGGTTGATAATGATGGGCTATAATAAAAGCAATTTTTCTTTTCATTTTTGGTAAAATTATTTGGTGGCTTGGTGCTGCATTATAAGACTGTGTGTCTTAATATAATCCGGTAATTATTACGCAATGAACTTGCATTATGAGTACTTATTTTTACCATTTTATCTTCTAAGCTAGGCATTATGAACAGGGATGTGATATTCATATACCTCATTTTACTTCTCACACACCTTTTTAATTTTCGATCGTCGGATCGGATGAATCGAAGAAGATCAACGGACAGAAATTATCAAGGGGTGTGTGAAAAGTAAAATAGGATGTGTAGATAGCACACCCCTATGAACAACGCTTGGCTATTTAAGAATGAGTAAGAATTCTTACTCAAATTTTTGTGTTCGAATCATAGAGCTTTATATTTATAACTATAACTGTTGATTTTAGGAATCACTTTATAAAGATCACTCTGCAAAAAAAAAAAAAAAATTAAAACTAAGATCGTTTAGTCAATCTATTGTAGCACATACATAGACGGTTCATAATGCTTTTATTAATTTCGTTCATCTATTTTTACACAGTTCGATGACTTAATGACCTTAAATTAATTATTTTTTGCAGATATGATATTTTTAAAGTAATTTATAATATAAACGGTTATGATCACAAACACAAAGTTCTATAAATCAATAACGAACAATTTTAAATAGGAATTCTTTATCTTCCATCATCCACCAAGTATTCTCCAAATTCTTATTTCGCAAACCAAACATTTTCTTTCTTTATTATTCCTTAAATGTTAGATAATTAGGCCTTTCCAAGTGTGACGGAAAATTAACTTCAATGTAAAGTGAATTGAAAATTTTGAGTTCTATAAGAATAATTTTAATTATTGAGTCCAACTGAACTCATGAGTTCAAATCCAGCACAATCAAGGAGAAATAGATTAGCCAATAGTAGAGTAGATATAAGTTAAATATATGAATTTGAACCACCAATAAATTGGCTATTCTAACAACTTTTTTGAAAACTAGTTATTTTCTTTCTCTAAAAAAAGTTGGTCATTTATTGCACTAAAAATATGGAATCGTTATTGGCACTCTAAACTCTCATTTTTTCATTCTAAACTTTTTATAATTAAAATAAAAAATACACTAATAAGGAGTGTAAAATGAGAGTTTTAAAGTGTTAATAACAATTTTCTAAAAATAAACCACGAGTATAAATTTTGCAATAGAATAATCAATACATTAAACTCAATTACACGAGGTAAAGATCTCGCATATTTCATGTTTATTGGTTAGCGAAGTTTGCTTTATCTATTTGTTCTTATGTAGTTTGGATGGAGGATCCCCCGACTTAATTCATGATGTCCGCCTCCAAGATCTTGATTGTTTTCAGTAAATTATCATCTCAACTAAAAAAATATACTAAACTTAGAGCTCAATTAGAAAGTGTTTTTAATGACAAGAAACACTTTTTTTTTTTTAAAGATACTTTTGAAATCAATTTTTGGTAAAAATGCTAGTTAATCACGGAAAAATACTTGAAATGCTTTGAAAACCCAAAACTATTTTATTTAAAAGTGTTTTCGGTTATTTAAAAGCACTTATCAAACGAGCTCTTAATGTACCTAATTCTTATATGTAAAAATCAAGCTCACATAAATCATTGTAGGAGGCCTTGAACTGGAACAGTGATTATTTGGTTAAGCTATAATAATAACTATAGGCCGCGTGATTTATTCAAATGGTTTTCTCACTTTTAGGTCATTATGCACAATCTCTATTATGCTTGATAGCATGAATAATCCCACACAAAAGCCAATTGGAACTCTTGTTTTTTATTTTATTTATAATTTTATGTAATTTTATTTTTTAAAAAGGACTAGCTGGTGGCTTCGCCACAAAGCAAATTCTTTCGGCAGCCAGAAAGACACACATAGGCATTTCAGTGATGAAAAAAACAAATGTGTTATGACGTGGTAGATTTACACAAACTGATGAAACATTAAACACAACTTTTTTTTGTAAAAAATTTGATTGTTGCGTTTTTTTTTTAAATCTTTTGCTTGTGGAAGAAGAAAAAAGCTATAATTTGGAACTACATTAATTATTTAAGTTGATAAGACAAAATTGACACATCCCGACCCAGAATGTCCACTAGGACTCCGAATTGAGCTGTGTTGGCCGACATAAAAAAGGTGACGAAGCCATAAAGTGTGATGATGATGAAAATGTGAATAAATTTGAACCTAAGAGTGCCTAAATACCAGAGTGCGCTGGTGAGCGGGCATGAACCCATTCACACGTGATATAGAGTATAAGTAAAGTACAGTAAGGTAAGATAATGATTATACCAACATAAGAAGCCACCTGTACTGGGGAATGTTACGAATCCTCGTCGATACAAAAACTTTGCTACTAAAACCTGAAGGGATGCAAAATAGAAAATGTGAGTGGGCGAAAACAAAGCTTTTCATAAATTATTCACTTATCAAAAGTAATAACCCATCGCCGTAAAACCTGTATAAGTTCCCAGAAAATTGAATACATATCTATAACAAAACCATGCTCGGAATAGTAACATCCATATGTATGCCATGCTCAATATCTCAACATAATGAAATAAGTACACCAATTGAAATAAATCCATGATGAGTGACATGTCATCCAGATCCACCTTTTGTGGCCTGTATGGCTGACCTATAGCTCATCAAATATCCTTGCACACAAGTCGAAACCACCTCTAGTGGTCTGTATGACAGGTTGGGTGTAAATAAGTACGCTCAAGTGTTACGATCACGTGAAGGCTTTGCGAAGTGTCGTAAGTCACCTACGAGTCGGAACCACCTAGTGTGGTCTATACGACAAGACTGTGCACCTAACTTGGATCTAAGGTGAGCATATGGTGCGGGAGGTGAACATCACGTGAAGGACTGTGCCCTAACCATGGGCGGGAGCACTAACATTGGGGTGCACGTTTGTAAGCTCTCAATACATCTAACTTGGCATGAATGACTCATAGGCAACCTGTACGACAGTGTCGGAATTGCTTAAAACATAAATGTAGCCATGCCATAACTCAATCATTTCAACTAATACCATAATGAAATCTGAAATTCAACCATATCATAGTATTTCCAAATATCTACATACATATATAGATATATACATACATATATATATATATATATGGCATAAAACATATAAGCTGTAATGCCCCATTTCGAACTATTACTTTCAGGAATAATTATCTGTGATAAGCCCAACTAAGCACTAGTTTAATTAACTATCATTACTTACTATTTTTCACTTCAATTCCTCGATTCCTCACAAATTGATTTATGACCAACATTTAACCACTAAAACATAAGATTAAATATCACACTTTCCACCAATGTCTTTCACCTTGTTCAATACCCCAAACAAGGCTTTTGTCTCAATTATTTAATCTCACTTATTGTATGGCTGGATCTAACGTCTCATTAGACTGCCTACGTACCCTAAACAGGGATCAAGCCATTCGTAGTTCGCATTTATAAAATTCAACCTAAATCCAAATATCTTCATTTAATCCAACATATACTACAATTGTATCAATGTTCAAACCACAACAGTTAGGTCTCAAAAGCATAATTAGATTAACGAAATTCGTATAAAAACACAATGTCGGCTCCTTGGTCGTGCGCCACAGCACCAGTAGCCGCGGGTGGCGGTCAGCCGTCCCAGCTCGTCGGAAAACTCAACTATTTCTAAAAATTCTCAAAAATTACAGAAATGAAGATCTCAAAGAGTAGAGCAACATTTATACCTGCGGCCAAAGCCAATTTGGCCGGAAAACACCTCAAACTGGCCACAAACCGCCGAAAACCCTTGTTTTGGGTGTGATTTGATTCGACCTCCAAATTCACTCCAACGCCTCAAACATAGCTTGGGCTTTGGTCATGGGGTGGAGAGAAGCCTAGTGGTGGTGGTGGTGATCGAAATTACATTCGAATTTGGGTGGATTGCCACCATGAACAGTCGCACCCTCATACGGGTGTACACTATTTCGAGGCTAAATTCTCTCAAATTTGGGGTGTAATAGATAGAGGGAGGGTCCTAAAGTGTTTCCCAGGTGGTTATGTGGTTTAGATTGTCGGAAAAATGGTGGAAAATCGCCAAAAAGGGGAAGATCCGGGTCGGGTCTAACGGTTATACGGGTCAGCCCCATTTCCTCCTTTTCTTCCTCCCTCCCTTCCCCTCCTTGCTCTCCCAACTATTGGTCAGTTTCCCTCATTTCTTCTTCCTGATAAGGCAGTAGCCTTCTCCGCTACTCTTATCCGACTGCCCAATCTCTTTTTTCCTCCTTCTATTTCACTAGCTACACCCACATATATCATAAAAACCATTTTCGTAATAATAATTAAATATAGTGTAAGATAATTAATATAGTGATTCGTTCTAAATACTTTCGGGTTTGTAACTCAACAAAACTTTAACCGTAACTCCAAATTCACTTCTACTTGTACCTACACGTCCGTAAGATCGAGCTCTATCCAAACATGTCAAGAAACATGACAAAATATACGAGAATCACATACGTCCTCGAAAAATCACACTTTGCCCCTAGGGTATTTTCGTAATTTCACGTATTAAAATTATAAAACCACAACTTTCAGGGACGGACTGTTACAAAAATTCTATTTAAAAAAAATACTAACATGCTACAAAAATGTACAGAAAAATATATTTAATTTAGGAGAGATTAGGTTCTCATCCCTCCTTTTTCTATTGCATTGATTAAAACCTTATTTCTTTTTAATATTTTATTAAGGTCCCTAGCTTTTAATAAACGTCATTATTTCAATTATTTATTATTTACATATCAACATAATTAAATTTTATTTCCAAAATATATTCATTTAGTGTTAGAAACATTACATTTGGTATATTTATATTTATGGTTAAACTTCGTATCATGTATTTCTATTTTTAGTTTGTACCATTTTTAATTGGCAACCCTTTTTCAATTTGTACCAATTTTATTTTTATTTTTAATTTGTACCCATATATTAATTTTATTTTGTGCCCATATTTTTAAAATTTTTATTTATACTATAATTTATTTCTAATGTACCCATTTTTCTTCATAAATGTACCACTTTGTTATATGTAAAATATACCTTTTTTTATGTAAAATGTGCCCATTTTTTTAATGTGAAATCTACTTATTTATTTATTTATTTGGAAACTTTAACAAAAAGCTCTCAGTACTGTTCACTTTAACGAAAAACCATATTTTTACACTAAAAAGTCAATCATGGTACTATTCACTTTACCCTTATTTTGTCCTTATCGTTAAAACTCAAAGTTTTCAATCGTTTTAATTAGTTTTCCTTTATTTAGTACATATTTTATAATAAAATGTACCCTTTTCCAATTTTTTTGAACACTATGGGTACATCCGTTTGACATTTATTATTTCAAAGTTATATTGTTACCTATTTTTATCTATTTATTCAATTTGAGTATTTTCTTTTCATTGTAATCGTTTTTAATTTATATGAGATTTTAAATCCTATAACATTTTTAGTTAATAATAATATCAAACATATGAAAATACATATTATTAGAAATAATGAGATATATAAAGTCAAGGGATGAATACCATAAGATTTTTACTAAAAAATATTAATGACTAGTGTCACATTCCGGCCCAGGACGGATCACTTCCCCGGCCCGTTCCACCACCTTAGCACGATATTGTCTGCTTTGGGTTTACCATTCCCTCACGGTTTTGTTTTGGGGAACTCACGAGCAACTTCCCAGTGGGTCACCCATCCTGGGAATGCTCTGGCATTCTTCTCGTTTAACTTCGGAGTTCCTACGGAACCCGAAGCCAGTGAGCTCCCAAAAAGCCTCATGCTAGGTAGAGATATGAATATACATATAAGGCTTACATGATCCACTCTCCTGGGCGATGTAGGATGTTACAATCCACCCCCTTAAGGCCCTGATGTCCTCGTCAGCACACTTCCGGCTAAGGATTGGCTCTAATACCAAATTATCACATCCCGACCCTGGCCCCCACAGCATCCTGAGCTCGACTCCGCCGTATTGCAATATTGTCCACTTTGAGCCCTGATCATGCCCTCACAGTTTTGTTTCTGGGAACTCACGCAAGCAGAACTTCCTAGTGGGTCACCCATCCTGGGAATGCTCTGGCCTCCTTCTCGCTTAACTTTGGAGTTCCTACGGAACCCGAAGCCAATAAACTCCCAAAAGGGCTCGTGCTAGGTAGAGATGAGAATATACATATAAAGCTTACATGATCCACTCTCATGGACGATGTGGGATGTTACAACTAGGGTCTGGATCTAAAGTCTCCCTATAATTTATAAAAAATATTAAAAACAAAATTGACAAAAAAAAAAAAAAAAAAAAGCCCAAAACGTATTTGTGCAAGTAACTCTAATTACTAGGACCCTAAAGTGCAAACCACAATCCAACTTTCAAGTATCAATCATGTCAAATGTCCCACCGAGCTACTCTTGGACATTCTTTTGCCAACACAATCCTCTTCAGATCTTTTTGGTGATGATCTTACAAATTTATGAATAGTATTTGTTCATCGTATATCGTGTGGTCAATGTTAGAAACTGTGTTTAATTTTAAATAAATTTATTTAAAATAATTTCTGACCTTATAATATACAATGAACGGCTTACAAAAATGATCTGACGAGGATCCGGATACATTCTTTTGCACTCCATATCCCAAGGATTTTATATCATGCATGTGTGTTTAGCAATCATAGTATACACCCAAGTTTTTCTTTTTCTGTTTTTAGCAACAACCATAACGAATGTGATATAAAAGCATGATAAATCACAACATAAGCCCGTGTTTTTTTTTTGTTTTTGATACCCTGCCATTCCGAATGAGAAAGAAAAGCCGTGCAAAATCACGACACATCATAATTTTACATTGGGATATGATATCCACACACCCATTTTTACTTCTTCCACACCTTTTTAGTTTTCGGCCGTCGGATCGGATGAATTGAAGAAGATCAACGGACAGAAATTAATAAGGGGTGTGTGAGAAGTCAAAAAGGATGTGTGGATAGCACATCCCTTTTACCTTTTTTCCTCATCAAGCACCTTTTTTTTTTTAAACTTTAACGAAAAACTCTTGGTATTGTTATTTTAACGAAAAATCACATTTTTACACTAAAAAAATCAATCATGATATTATTCACTTTACTTTTTATTTTGTCTTTATCGTTAAAACTCAAAATTTTCAAGTTATTTTCATTAGTTTTTATTTTTTTAATCATTTCTTCAGCACCCCAAATTGAGCATGGGCCTGGACCCAATAATTTAAACTCGGGCCAACCCATCGACAAGCACGATACCGTTGTGCAATATGCAACATTTTGGATCTATCACATATCACCATATATAGATGATGAGTCATCAAAACGTTTTTTAGGGCAAGTACGATATTCATTAGTGCGAAAACTATGTGTATATATCGGAGGATAGGGTGCATATCAATGGGCCTCAATAAAAATTTTGCTAGGAATTTCAACCCGATCGAAGGAAAAAAGAACATCCCGCATCAATCAAATTACATACTTGTACTATCCTAAAAAGAACAAGATCTGAAATTACATATGGAGCTTCCTCAAACCAAATATGTTGTGATGTTCTAATGTCAATCCCAATTTTGCTAATCTATGAGCCACTTTGTTTGCCTCCCTGCAAGAATAAGAAAGTTTCGTGTGGGGATAGAACACATAAAAAAGCGGGCATCCTTCACAACGTGCCCCACTGAAGAAGGATCATCAGCCTCCTCCTCGCCCCCGTTCTTGCCTGCAAGCTAAGCAAACAATTAATGCATCAACAACCAGTTTCCAGAATAGATGGCCATAAGGCTCTATTCTAACAGCCTCACATATGTCCTTAAAAGTGCCACTTTTCCCAGTTTATATTAAATGAACCTCCTACTGATTAGAATTTGTACATGAAGCACTACCATGGTTCAGAGTTGTTACCAAGAATCTATCATATGATGCCTGCTCCAACCATCCTCCACCAGAAGTAAGCTACGCCGTATCATCAATTTCTCCACGGTATCTTCCTCTAGAACAGTTAATGAATCAGATGGTTGCCTCCGTGATGGATGACCCTGCAGTATCCAGATAATAAAAATCAATTATTATTCAACCACAAATAAAGTAACAGTTTGTTAGTCACTCAAAATAGAAATAGCACGTTAGATCTCCCCAATTTACAGAAAGAGTGAACTTGAACTTGCCACTACAGCACTTCAAAGTTATAAGTATCACAAGCAGACGATAGTGCCTTACTAGCTCCGCTGTCATACATTTTGCCGGTTGACTATTCCAACCATCCAATATTCCGGCCTTCCAATCTATTGATGATCTAGTCTATGTTGAGCAGCCTTAACAGATGCAAGCTGAAAGCCACTGGAAAAACAGAAAGGATCCTCACATATATGCATTTAACTTAGATTAGTTTTAAGTAGAAACTACATTCATTTCAGACAAAGTACCTGTCTTCGTGCAGCCCTCGTTCCCCGCTTGATCATGCTGAAATGGCCAGGAACGTGTCCCTCAAACTTCTTAAAATCTGTAGATACAGTAAACATGAGACCATACATTGCTAAGATTAAAGGCTTGGACTGTTCGCAGAACTTATCCAAAGTTAACTAAATATGTATGTATATACAATTACATAAATACACGCACAGACACAAATTACACAAGGATGCATACATATAATCGATAATATATACTTCTACTCACTCTGAATGCAAAATCCATACTTGCAACCTCTCAATCGAAATCTAATGGTTGACATCTACATCCTGGTAGAGAGAACGTTTCTTTTTTGGAAAATTATCAGTTATTGGATGAAGGCTGGCGAACAAAAACATTTGTACTCATTGGTGAAATGTAAATCATGATTAGGAGGACCAGTAGATATGTACCAACTTATAGGCAGGTTCATTATATTCTGACTATATATATATATTAGACACAATGCTGAATTACAAGAATAATCAATTAACAATGTACTACGGGCAATTTGATTGTCGTAAAAGGAACGTTTGGATGAGGGATTTGAAAGGAGACATTTAAAATACTTTGTTTATGTGTGTAATGATCATGTAGTGCATTTCAATATCTATGTCTACTGCTTTGTAGATGAAGTCCCTCATCCAAACAGAGTGAGAGAACTAGGAGTTTTAGCATACATAAGTCACACACCGTGTTATCTGTCGACGTGATAACAAAAGTCCCTCACCTCCACTATAAGGGCTTGTGACATCATTATGTGTGCATTATCAGATTCCTTGCTTTTCTGTCTATGATAACCTCTGGGAAGACTATGAAGACCCTGACAACAGAATATCTCCGCATCAAAATCCAAAAAGCCCCATAAGCAAAGCATTTTCAAAATTTCAGACTATATGAGCACAAGCATTGCAGGTGATGCGGAACGATGTGTCAAAACCTGTTTGCGACGTCTACATTAAACTCCCGAAAACAATGGTCGTATTGTAGGGTCCTCACAGAACAACCTTGATATAACAAACAAGTAAGGCAGACTGTGCTGCCCTTGAATAGAATACCAAGTATCCTTACATATATGCACATATCTTAGATTAGTTTATGTAGAAAGTATATTCATTTCGGACAAAGTACCTGTCGATTGATCTATCAATAAAGTTAGCAGCATGTGCTGCCCTTCAAGAACAAATTCCCTGGTTGATCCTGCTGAAACGGCCAGAATAAGTTACTTTCAAAATACGAGGACCTGTAAATAATCTTGAATGTAACATAGATCTATCAATTAAAAGGCAAAAGAATACCTAAGTTACAAGACTAATCAATTAACAATATACCACAGGCAATATGATTCTCTTAAACGTAAAGTTGGGATGAGAGATTTGAAAGTGTCAAGGGCTTAAGGCTAAATTAGTTGGAGGGATATGAAAGACTAGATGCAATGCATCGAGAGGGATTTGTAAATGACTGCTTGAAAGGATACATTTATAAATACTTTGTTTATGTGTGTAATGATCATGTAGTGCATTTTAAATGTCTATATCTAATGTTTTGTTGATTTCTAACAAATTTATCCTAAATTGCTTGGTACTATCAAACCCTTCATCCAAACATAGGGTGAGAGAACTAGGAGTTTTAGCATACACAACTCACTGCCATAGGACAATACAAATTAAGGCAAAACAAACAGATGTCAAAATCCAAAATGCCTTACCTCTTTGAGTCATTATGTGTGCATTATGCCCTTATCAGACTCCTTGCTTTTTTTTTTATGAAAACTCTGGGAAGACTATGAAGATCGTGAGGAAAGAATATCTCCGCATAGAAATCCAAAAAGCCCCATAAGCGAAGCATTTCCAAATTTCTGAGTATACGAGCACAAGCATTGCTGGTGATCCTGAACCATGTGGCAAAACCTGTTTGCGACGTCTACATTAAACTCCTAAAAACAATGCCCGTATTGTAGGATTCTCACAGAACAACCGGAGATATAGAGCTCATGGTTCAGATTGATGCCTTGCATTGGTCCTTCGGAAACCCTGAAATAAAATTAGAAAAGGAATCTTGTGACTTATTGCTCTTTTCTTAATTTATTCATATTTGTCCAGCCAATCAAAGTGGTAACAAGTTAGAAACCTTGATTCTAAGTTCCAAATGTAGAATATCAAAGCTCATAAGAATTAGAAACAAAGAGAAGATTTCAGAGAGTTTTACCTTCACTGGTTTTCTCCAACTCCCATTATTTCCTTGTCAAATGGGGAAAAATCATGTTTAATCCTTTCTTCTCATCGCTATTGATAGTATTGAATGTCGATGTCAACTCGAGCTCAACCCTTTTCCATACCTCATCTAGAAAAGATGGTCCTGATTCAAAGATGAAGAAATAATGATTCATAAAGTGATCTTAATTACTTGTGCAAGTTTGACAATCTGGACCTTTTCCTTTTGTTATGATTCACGCATATATCATGAAACAAGAAAAGAAAAGGAAACGTAAGTTACACTCCAGTATTCAACAACTTACGATGGACTCTGTAAGAGTGCAGCAGCCAGCCTAATTCACACGTTTTTGTGCAGAAACATATGTAAAGATGACAGATGCAATGAAAGATGAGTAAGCATTCCACCGTATTCGTGTCATAGCTAGCCAGAGCACCCAATAACTTACTTGGTATTGTACGAAGTAATTTATGTAAGCAAACACTTGTTGCTATTGGATGATATTGTCCTGAAATTTAATTGATTGATTAATTAAACACAGTAAAGCTGACAGTAAACAATTGAAGTGAAACTTCTACAGAATCTGAATCTCGTGTGAACGTACCTGACATTGACTTGAGATCTCAATTGATGATGACTTGGCCGCCTATCTGGATGCAAGGAATGTGAGCTATCTTGCTCCACTCTTCTCCCGTCGTCTCCTGACACCTCTTCATCAGAGAACATAACCCGAATTCCAGAAAAGAGAGCGATGCCGGCAAACCCTCTTTTGGCAGGAATTCCAGACTATCACACTCCCAAATTTGGAGCTCTTGAAGAGAAGTGAGGTGTTGAATTCCCTTTCCCTCCAAAGATTTCAGACTTTTCATTCCCAAGATTTCGAGAGTGTGAAGAGTGGTAGGGAGCAGCTGTTCCTTGAGCACCGTCTCCAACACATCCTCGCTTCTCCAGATCTTAAATGTTCGAAGGGAGACAAGTCGTTGCAAACCCCAGTACTCCACCGAAGGCCTCAGTTTCTCACAACCACAGATTTCAAATGATTGTAGGTTGGGAGGCAAACCTCCTTCTGCAAATGACTCTACATTTGGAAGACCAAACACCTCCAAATCTCGAAGGGCGGTGATGGTGTGTATTCGATCGGGCAATAACTTCAAATTCTCGCATCCCCTGACTGTAAAACGAGCCAGGTTGGGAGTGGGCAACCCCCCGTGGGGAAAAGAGACCAGATTTGGACAATAACAGATGGAGAGAGAATCGAGATGAGTGAGATTTTCATGATCAGCTCCTTCTCCAATGGAAAGGGATTCTAGATTTTTACTCCACATGATATCAAGAGATGAAAGTTTGGGGAAAACGCCCAGCGGGAAGGACCTCAGTGAATCACAGCTATTGCTCAAATACAAAGTTTGAAGGGATGACAATTTGGCCATCATCTCATGAGATAGGAATTCTAATCTCCTGCATCTTCTTATATAAAGCGATTTCAATGTAGTGGGTAGACCATTTCTAGGGAACGACAAGAGGGACCCGCAATTACTGAGAGTCAAATTTTGAAGACGACTGCTCAAGTGCGGCTGCAAGCAATCTGTGCGACTAAAAATTTGAATCTCAAGTGTGAAAAGCGAGGACAGCGACTCCGTCTCTAGTAACGACGAGAGACCAGGGCATCCTGTTATTTCCAGATCCTGAAGAGATTGTCGCAAGGATTCCGTGTTAACAATGAGAGACCAGGGTATCCATCTACTTCTAGTAGCCCTTTCATGCAGAACCCCGCATTCGGACACTACAAGTTTTTTCAAGCAAGGAAGATGATCGGGCAAGTTTCCCCTCAGCTTGGGGCAACTGTCTAAAACCAGCTCCTTGAGGCGAGGAAAGTCTGGGCATTGACCTTTACCTGGACTTGGCAGCCATTCTTCCCACTCTGGCATCTCTCTAAATTCCAGCTTCTCTAAACAACGAAATGGCTGAATTAGACAAGTTCCATTGACACCGTAAAACTCAGCACCAATACTCATAACACATTTCATGTTGCTAATATAGAGCTCCTTAAGAGCAGGCAACTGCCCAACTGGTGGCAACGACCAACAATTACTAAAACCACTGAGGCGCATGACTTTTATGTTGGAGAAGGAAGAGTCTCCCAACCAATTCGGAAAGCTTGTTCCACCATAACATCTGATGGTCAGTTCCACCAAATTTACAGAAGGTTGTAAACTTTCAAGTACACGTCTCTCCTTCATGGAATCATCTGCATCCCCGTTACCCCATGCCAACTCTATTTCATTGAGATCTTTCTTAACCTTCAAATTGGCCCGCAAGGCATCCACAGCATCGACTACATTCTCTAGATTCAAGATAGAAAGTTCCCCTCCAAGATTGGGTAACTCCCCCAATTCCCCAATGCCACCAGACCTAGTAGATGTCCCCAACACATAAGCAGTGAGTGTTCTCAAACTTTTTAGTCTACCCATTTGCACCGGCATCTCTTTTATACCAGTATATCTAATATCAAGATGGCGCAAATTAATCAGTTTCCTCATGTCTACAGGCAATTCAACAAGATAGGAACAACCTACCAACAATAGAGTTTGCAAATTGTAGAGACTACTCACGGTATCTGGTAACCTTTTAATTGCAGTGTAAGAGAGGTCAATGTAGCGCAAATGTATGTGGTTACCAATGCAATCAGGTAAGCTACTGATGTTCTTATATCCTGCCAATGATACTGCCCGTGAACATTTTAGTGTTGGCAACAAATCATTTGGAACCTTACTACTTACATAATCCCAATTTGACTTCCTTAAAGACATGGGTAAGAAGGTGCGCAAATATTTAACTCCATTTAATGGTTGAAACTTTTTAGCGGCATCAAATCTTTCTTTTGCATATGACAAATGTCGAACTCTTTTAGGAACTTCATGTGATCCTTCCTCATCCATCCTAAAACAAAATTCTCTAGACACAAACAAAGCCAAGTCATTAATGAGATCATGCATTGTGAATTCATGCTCCTTAGTTCTTGATCTTTGAATTAGTGATCGTGATACTAATTCATTAAAATAGTTCTCGCCAACCTCCTCCATTATTTCCTCGCCCTCCACTTGTGAAATTAAACCCACTGCCATCCAAAGTCGAACTAAATTATCCTTCTCAAATTCATAGTCCTTGGGAAAAATTGAGCAATAAGCGAAACATTGTTTTAAATAAGTAGGGAGGTAATGAAAACTCAATCTTAAAGATGGAAGAATACTATTCTCTTGTTGTAGCTCCCAAAGATTGCTATTCAATATATGATTCCATTTCTTGTGGTTCATGTTGCAACTTAAGAGACCTCCAAGTGTTTTCGCAGCTAAAGGGAGACCATTGCACTTACGTGCAATTTTTTTTCCAATTTCTTCCAAGTTTGGATGTGCACTAGCGTTTTCATTTCTAAACGCATGTTTTGCAAGTAACAACCAACAATCATCATGCGACAATTGTTCTAAAGAGTGAATAGGAACAGTGTGCACGATGGATGCAACACTTTCGTTCCTTGTTGTCACAATGACCTTACTTCCCCTCGCCCCATAAGTGAAAGGAGCTTTTAGAACACTCCAATCGTTATAATTGTCATTCCAAAGGTCATCCAACACAAATAGAAATCTCTTTCCCATTACATGTTCCCTAAGATCAACTTGAAGCAAGCTCATATCTGACTTATCACTTGGTTTTGAAGCAATTGACTGAAAAAGGGTTTTAGTGACCCTAAAAGCATCAAAATCTTCGGAGACACACGCCCAAGCTCGAACATCGAAATGCTCTTTCACACTGTCATTATTGTAAAGGAGCTGAGCAAGGGTTGTCTTACCAACTCCTCCCATTCCCACTATCGGGATTACAGATATACTGCCGCCACTTGCATCATCAGATAGCAGCAGTGTTTTCAACTTCGCTTCATCTTCATCCCTACCGTAAGTAGAGAATTCATGCTCAACGAAGGAAGTTGTGGGAGTTCTTTGTGAAACCTTAACCCCGACACCTCCTCTAAGACCGAGCACATCTGTCTGTTGTGCAAGGTGTTCCAACCTTTGAAATAAGGTTTGTATCCTACCATTCATGCCTTGATAAAAAGGATTAAGAGAAGTAGAGAGGAAGTTCCACACCTGGGTTTTCTTAGTTGAAAATTCAGCTTCCACCTTGCTTCGCAATACTTCAGTATCGATCTCGTCCAGCAGGTCCTCGGCATCGAAGACAGCATGTTTGAGCTCGTCAAGCCACTTTCCCACACGGGGTTTCTCCATCTGCTTCTCCTCTGCATCATCAAGCACTGCATCAAGGGCCAGAAACGTCAGCTTCAGTTTCTCCAGGAGTGAATGATCAAGTTTTTTTCCCCGGAAGAAGTCCATCAACTCGCCAGAACCGATCTTGTCGCACAACGTCTGAATGGAAGCAGAGAGGAATGCCTCTCCAATCAAAGCTCCTGCCATCTCTCTCTGTTTTTTCTTTTCTTTTGGAACAGAGCATAAATTTCAAAGAAGTGTTCAGGTGAGGAACTATAAGAGCCTTTTATGGTTTATTGTAATCTCAATTTTGTTTCAGAAAGAGATGTCTTGATTTATTTTAGGTCAATAATACAGGGGGCCTCCCACGTAGTTTTTTATATAATTTAATAGGTTGTCTTGTTTTGTTTTGGGAAAGGTAGTTTCCTAGTAGTTGGTTTGGAAATTCTGGGTTGGGTGACTTTTGTTTTATTCTTCTTGTATGTGTTTTTCATAGATTCTTTCCAGGAAATTCTGGGTGGCTGACTTTTATCTATAAATTTTTTCTCTCTAACATTACATTTTTTACTGCTGCTCCTTTGAACACTGCAATGTTTTCGTATGGACTTCTTTTTCTGGCTTGCATAGGTTCAGCAATCCAAGGCTGCTGAGATAATCATCACTCGACTCGTGTTGATTTCTTTGAATATATAGTGGCAAGGACCTAACTAATGGCTCTTTATGTATAAGATTGATTGTTTAGCACTCATAGCCTCGCAAAATGTATTACGTCATATGTCAGTGTGTATGCATGCATTTGCATTTTTCTCTCCTTTAGAACCATTAAACAGTTTATGATGGCAAAGTGTCTCTGTAAACTAAAACAAAGAACTCGGTTCGTAATCATATACTCAATCCATTATGTCTTCTCACTACTCGAGCTCAAAATTAATAGTTAATTTATGTGCCTTGGGATGTTAATTCATATTTGAGTCTATACTAGAAGTCACGTTCGTGTATGATTTTTCATTTAATTGGATTTGTTTTTGCTTACCACTTTTAAGTTGTGAAGAGGTTAGGATGTCCGGAATACGGAGCAGAACAACATATGTTATTATACAATTAAAAGCAATTTTTGTAAGTGTTTCTTCAATTATGTAATGACGTATGATGTTCTTCTAATTAAATAAATAAAAGGGTTCACTAAATAAAATAGATAGAAATAAAAATTCTTGCGTGGTCTCCGTATTCTAACCAAATAAGTAAAGAAAAGGCAAACGGAACCAGTAGCAGGAAGGAGGAAGCTAACAATCGACATTAATTAATCCATATTGCCACCGATTTTCCAATTAAACCTACCAACAAAGCAGCTTCCTACTTACTACCTTTCCAATGTGAATGTGATAAAATAGAAGGATTAAAGTTGATACGAAATTTTATCTCTTTTTCATTGCAACTCTATTTGGTTAGACAATTTCATTTTTTTTTTTATTGATGCGTTACTTTTTTGTATACTAAATGTATTCATAAATCTGGTGATCTAGATGGGCCAAATCATTGTCACATCACATTATTATTAGTTAGGAAAAATTTAGCTATAAATATTCACTTTTTTTTCTTTTCGGTTACATAATAAAATGATTCTCTTGGACACATCACTTTTCTTTCTCTTTTTCTTTTTCTGTGAGAAAAATAAAAACAAGTACATCACGTAAAGCGTACGGATAAAACGCAATTCCTTTTACATAAAAACTTATTAATTAGCTCTACAAATCTGCACGAAATCAAATTAACCACTAGTATGCCATCAAATGTACATGTTTGGATTTTTATTTTTATACAACAACATATATACATTATAAATCGACACAAAAAAAAACCCATAAAACACCATAAAAGAATGTGAAGCACATAAAAAAATGCTTTTCTCTCTGGATCAGGATCCTCTCCTGAGCAAATGGAGATGATCCTCCTGACTGTGTCCATCGGACCGTTCAAATGTTATCCAACGGTTACAATTATTATAACTTTTAGTGGAGCCCCCTGTCTGTAACCGTTGGATAAATTTTGAACGGTCCGATGGGCCAGGTCAGGAGGATCCTCTCCATTTGCTCAGGAGAGGATCCTGATCCTTTCTCTCTACCTACGAAGCAGTTTCCTAAATACTAACTATTTTTCGTTGTGATCGGAATACGGTTGGTACATCATGTGTTTTTATATAAGTAGCAGAAAATTTGATTTTTTAAGTTATTAAATTTTTAACACATATATCTCATCATTTATATAGTGACACGTGATGTACTACCCCATGTACCGGTTACACTGAAAAATCTTTTGTGAATGTGGTCAAGTTGAAAGATAGGGGCTGGGAACTACATTTCAAAAGTAGATATTAATTTAAGGGTAATGTTAGGAAAGTTAAATTTGTAAAGTAAATTATATGAAAGTTAATGATTATATTATTACATGAATGTTGATTAACGTGTTTACTTTTTAATAATGACACATTAATTACTTTACAAATTTAATGTCTTCACATGACTTTTAATTTAAAGGAGATGAAGTTTCATTGCAAGCTGCTACTTACTACTTTCGATGTAATAGCCACGACCGATTGAAAAATATTGTTTGTTGGCATGCGATCTTTAATTTAACAAAGAATTTGTCTTATTAATTTGTTTTGTTTTACTTTTTGGAACTTTTTGTTTCTCTTACCAGCGACCGACTCATTATGATTTGTCTGTATTTTTTTAAGTTGAAACATCTCATATATAAGTTGAACAAAGTTTATTTTCCAATGCATTTGAAAATTTGTTTACTTTTTAGGTGTAACTTTATGATAGCACGGGAGGCTGAGTGGGTTGGGCAGATAGGGTTGTGGACCGACCAACCCTAGCCTATAATATAGGTCAAGTGTAGATTTGTAGGGCTCTAGGCATTAGGTGGTAGGTAGCTTAGGCAGAGATTGACCGTTTGGCTGGATTGATTAGTTAAACCTATTTACGCAAACCCTAAACGCCAAACCACAAATCCAACTTTCAAGTATGAATCATGTCAAATGTCCCAACAGAGCTGCCCTTCGACATTTTCCTCCATCCCAAGGATTTGGTAACACGCCACACCAGGATCCTCTCCTATAAAAATACTAAGCCTGCTGAGCAGGCGATCGTGGTCATTGAAATTTAATCTAACGGCTATAATTATTATAACTTTAGATAATTCATCTGTTTGTAACCATTAGATCAAATTTCAACCACCACGATCGCCTACTTAGTAGACTTAGTTTTTTAAGATCAGGAGAGGATCCTGATCCTTAAAAAATCACAGCTTACACCCATTTTTTTTTTAATTTTTGTTTTTAAGTTTTCTTTAGCATCCAACCAAATTGAGCATGAACCCAATAATTTAAAAGAAAAACTAATGAAAAATGCTTGAAAACTTTAAGTTTTAACGATAAAAATAAAATAAATGCTAAAATGAATAATATCAAGATTGACTTTTTAGTGCAAAAATATGATTTTTCGTTAAAGTGAACAGTATCAGGAACTTTTCGTTAAAATTGCCTAATTTAAACGACAGCCCGTCGATGACACTTGCACAATACCGTAGTGCAATAAGCAACATTTTTTACGTAGCATATATCAACATTTATGAACAGACATCAAGACGTATTAACTTAAAAACAAGGCTCATACCAAAATGTCTTCGGAAATTACAATAATAGACATCAAAACGTATTAACTTAAAAACAAAGAATTTCTCTTTCTGAACACACATTATTATGTCCCTTGATTGATTATCTTTTGACTGTTTCAATCCAAATGTAAAAAACAAACAGGGAGCGCGTGCGGGAAGATTAAGGCTGTGCAAGAATCACTTCCCCAGACTTCTGATCCAACTATTCAGAAGTTGGCTTTGTCCTCCGATTCGGCAGTGCCACACAGAGAGAAATCATAAGTAGGAAACGACTTCCATATAGGAGTTTTATGCATAAACTGGGGCAACCTCAGACTGGTAACTTGGATGTAAACCTACTTTGTCATCTGATGGCTAAAAACTCTAATTAGTTTCAGGACATGAGCTCCATGTTTTCTTCAATGCTTTCGCAGGGTCTAGGAAACCTGCATGTTTTATTCATTGCTTTCAAGAGTCTGGGGGACCTGCAAGTTCTCTTCATTGTTCGCAACCAAGTTCTGGAGGGCCTCTGGCTCCTCGCCGGTTCTTGCCTGCAAGCTAAGCAAACGATTAATGCATGAACAACCAGTTTCCAGAATGCATGGCCATAAGGCTGTAATTTAACAGCCTCACATATTTCCTGGCAAGGACATAAGTCAAAAATTTCTTGTTGGGAGTGAAATTCACTTAAAGTGCCACTTTTCCCAGTATATTTAATGAACCTGCTACTGATTAGGACTATCATGGTTTAGAGTTGTTACCAAGAAAATTTCTATCATATGACATCCTGTGCCAACCCTCCTCAACCAAAAGTAAGCTACGCTGTATCATTAATTTCTCCATGGCATCTTCCTCTAGAACAGTTAATGAATCGGATGGTTGCCTCCGTGATGGACGACCCTGCAGTATCAGATAATAATAATAATCTAGGATAATTCCCCTGTTTTCTCTCTGCATCAATGAAGTGGCATACGTTAGTCCCATCATGTTGTCCTGACTGATAAAATATTTGAATGCAATATACAATAAGTGTGATGGGTTTCTGAAATACATGTGACATATTGACAAAACCCTCGTGAATTATTCCCTCACTAACTAGGGGATAATTTAGCTAGGATTATATCCATGTGAATACGACAACCGGAGTACAAACGATCTGATTGTTTTTGCATCCCCAAAAAACCAAAAATCCTATGATTTCATCCAAAAACAGTCCATAATATTCATTTAAAGAACTTAATTATAAACGAAGGAGATCCATATGATTTTACAATGAAGCGAAATTTGACAAAATAATTCATCAATTTACATGAGTAAACATGTTACTATTGCAGCAACTGAAAGTTAAAGTATCACAAGACGCCTTACTAGCTCTGTTGTCGTCCATTTTGCTAGTTGATTCTTCCAACTATTCAATATTCCGGCCTTCCAATCTATTGATGGTCTGGTCGACTCAACTAGTAAATAAAATCCTGGCATTAATTATGACACTGCAGAATGTGGCAGGACTTGTATCTCTGGTTTGTTCATCTTGTTATATATATACAGGTAGAAAACACTCGATAGCTGACAAAACATTCCATGGATGAAGTTCACTTAAAGTCCCCCTTGTCCCCAGTTTATATGAAACTCCAACTTATTAGGGTTTGTATTGATATATGCAATAATGTACATGATCACACAATTATGGTTCAGAGTTGTTACCAAGAAAATTTCTAACATACGACGGCCTGCTCCAACCATCCACCATCAAAATTAGGATAAAGGCGTATCATCAATTTCTCTGCGGCGTCTTCCACCAAAACAGTTCATGAATCAGGCAGTCGCCCTATAGTGGACGATCCTGAAGAATCCAATAAAGGTACTTTAATAGATTTTCTATCAAAGTAGCATGTCATCACACATATAGAAATTAGAAAACGTACCTTTTTGTCCAGCTACAACTTTAGATATTCAACTGATTGCTCATAAAATCCACAATGGTAGAGAAGAATGTTGTAATCTCTTAATTCCTTCAGATCAGCTTCTAGGAGAATAAGATGTCCACAAGCTGTGACAAAGTAGCCTTAACAGATGCAAACTGAAAACCACTAAGAAAATACAAGGTATCCTTATATATATGCACTTATCTTAGATTAGTTTATGTAGAAGCTACATTCATTTTGGACGAAGTACCTGCCCTCATTTATGTTTTATCTATCAATAAAGTTAGCAGCATGTGCTGCCCTCAATAACAAATTCCCTGGTTGATCATGCTGAAATGATCAGAATAAGTTACTTTCAAAATGTGAGGACCTATAAATAATCTTGTATGTAACATAGATCCATCAATTAAATGGCAAAGGAATACCTAAACTACAAGAATAATCAATTAACAATATACCACAGCCAATATGATTCTCTTAAATGGAACATCTGGATGATGGATTTGAAAGTGACAACGGCGGGCTTAAGGCTTAATTAGTTAAAATTCACTACAAAAGATTAGATGGAAGGATATGAAAGACTAAATGCAATGCATTGAGAGGAATTTGTAAATGACTGCTTGAAAGGAGACATTTATAAATGCTTTGTTTATGTGTGTAATGATCATATAGTGCATTTCAAATATCTGTATCTAATGTTTTGTAGTTGATTTCTAACTAATGTACCTAAATTTCTGGGTACTTTCAAATCCCTCATCCAAACACCGGGTGAGAGAACTAGGAATTCTAGCATACACAACTCATTGACATAGGACAATGCAAACCAAGGCAAAAAAAAAAAAACAGATCTGTCGACATGATAACATTAAGTCACCTCATCTCCACCAAAACACCGGGTGAGAGAACTAGAGCTCATGGTTCAGAGTGAAGCCTTGCATTGGTCCTTCAGAAACCTGAAATAAAGCTAAAAAAGGAATCTTGTGACCTAACGCTCTTTTCTTAATTTATTCATATTTGTCCAGCCAATCAGAGTGGTAACTGGTAACCAGTTAGAACATTGATTCTAAGTTCCAAATGCAGAATATCAAAGTCCTTTACATGATTGATTAATTAAACACAATATAGCTGACAGTAAACAATTGAAGGGGTGTATTCAATTGGAATTTTGAGGGATTTTAATTCTTTTAATGAATCTAGGGTATTGAATAAATATTTTAAATGATTCTCTGAAATTCAAGGTATTCAATTAGAATTTTAAGATAGTTTATTAAAATCCTTAGAAATCTGAATGTATTCAATTAAGATTTTAAAGAAGTTTATAACATTTTAGTGTATTCGATTAAAATTTTATTTTAAAGAATTTGAGAAAGTTGAGGAATTAAAGGGAATTGGAGAGATTTCGTAGTGAATTTTAAGCATCCACAAATCTCACATCTCCACATGAGATTTCGAGGGAATTGAATCAAAATTTTATATGGAATCTCTACAAATCAATTAAATTCTATAAAAATCTATAGATTTATAAATCTATTAAAATCTCTCAAATTCTCAATTGAATACACCTCTGAAACTTTTAGAAAATCTGAACCTTCCACGAAAAATGGTGTTACGTACGTACCTGACTTTGAGTTGAGATCTCAAATGATGACTTGCTCGCCTATCTCGATGCAAGGAATGTGAGCTATCTTGCTCCACTCTTCTCCCGTCTTCTCCTGACACCTCTTTACCAGAGGACAGCTATCGATGCTCAGAAAAGAGAGCGATGCCGGCAAACCCTCTTTTGGCAGGAATTCGAGACTATCACTTTGTTATATGTAAAATGTACTACTTTGTTATATGTAAAATGTATCTATTTTTTTAATGTGAAATCTATTTATTTATTTATAAGGAACTTTAACGAGAAGTTCTCGGTACTGTTCTCTTTAACGAAAAATCACATTTTTACACCAAAAAGTCAATCATGGTACTATTTACTTTACCCATTATTTTGTCCTTATCGTTAAAATTCAAAGTTTCTAAGTCATTTTCATTAGTTTTCCTTTATTTATAATGTATACATATTTTATAATAAAATGTACCCTTTTTCAATTTTTTTTGAACATTATGGGCACATCCGTTTGACATTTATTATTTCAAAGTTATATTGTTACTTGTTTTTATCTATTTATTCAATTAATTTTTTTGAGTATTTTCTTTTTTTTGTAATTGTTTTTAATTTATTTGGGATTTTAAATCCTATAACATGTTAAGTAGTTAATATCAAACATATGAAAATACATATTATTAGCACTAATGAGATATACAAAATCAAGAGATGAATACCATTAAGATTTTTACTAAAAAATATTAATAACTAGGGTCTGGATCTAAAGTCTCCCTATAGTTTATTAAAAATATTAAAAAAAATTGACAAATAAAAAAAAAACCCAAAACGTATTTGCTCAAGTAACTCCAATTACTAGGACCCTAAAGTGCAAACCACAAATCCAACTTTCAAGTATCCCACCGAGCTACTCTTGGACATTCTTTTGCCAACAGAATCCTCTTCAGATCTTTGGTGAGAATCTTACAAATTTATGAATCGTGTTCGATCATCGTATATCGTGTGGTCAATATCAGAAACTGTTTGTGTTTAATTTTAAATAAATTTATTTAAAATGATTTCTAACCTTATAATATACAATGAACGGCTCACAAAAAAGATTCGACGAGGATCCGGATACATTCTTTTGCACTCCATATCCCAAGGATTTTATACCATGCATGTGTGTTTAGCAATCATAGTATACACCCAAGTTTTTCTCTTTCATTTTTAGCAACAACCATAACGAATGTGATATAAAAGCATGATAAATCACAACATAAGCCCATGTTTTTTTTTTTTGTTTTTGATACCCTGCCATTCCGAATGAGAAAGAAAAGCCGTGCAAAATCACGACACACCATAATTTTATCTTTTTTCCTCACCAAGCGCCTTTTTTTTTTTTTTGAGAACTTTAACGAAAAGCTCTCGGTACTGTTCATTTTAACGAAAAACTACATTTTTACACTAAAAAATCAATCATGGTATTATTCATTTTACCTTTTATTTTGTCTTTATCATTAAAACTCAAAATTTTCAAGTCATTTTCATTAGTTTTTTTTTTATTTTTTTTAATCATTTTCTTTAGCACCCCAAATTGAGCATGGGCCTGGTCCCAATAATTTAAACTCGGGCCAACCCATCGACAACACTTGCACGATACCGTTGTGCAATATGCAACATTTTGGATCTAGCACATATCACCATATATAGATGATGAATCATCAAAATGTTTTTTTAGGACAAGTACGATATTCATTAGTACGAAAACTATGTGTATATATCGGAGGATAGGGTGCATATCAATGGGCCTCAATAAAAATCTTGCCGGGAATTTCAACCCGATCGAAGGAAAAAAGAACGTCCCGCATCAATCAAATTACATAGTTGTGCTATCCTAAAAAGAACAAGATCTGAAATTACATATGGAGGTTCCTCAAACCAAATATGTTGATGTTCTAATGTCAATCCCAATTTTGCTAATCTATGAGCCACTTTGTTTGCTTCCCTGCAAGAATAAGAAAGTTTCGTGTAGGGATAGAACACATAAAAAAGCGGGCATCTTTCACAACGTGCCCCACTGAAGAAGGATCATCAGCCTCCTCCTCGCCCGTTCTTGCCTGCAAGTTAAGCAAACAATTAATGCATCAACAACAAGTGTCCAGAATGGATGGCCATAAGGCTCTATTCTAACAGCCTCACATATGTCCTTAAAAGTGCCACTTTTCCCAGTTTATATTAAATGAAACTCCTACTGATTAGAATTTGTACATGAAGCGCTACCATGGTTCAGAGTTGTTATCAAGAAAATTTCTATCATATGCTGCCTGCTCCAACCATCCTCCACCAGAAGTAAGCTACGCCGTATCATCAATTTCTCCAAAGCATCTTCTTCTAGAACAGTTAATGAATCAGATGGTTGCCTCCGTGATGGATGACCCTGCAGTATCCAGATAATAATAATCAATTATTATTCAACCACAAATAAAGTAACAGTTTGTTAGTCACTCAAAATAGAAATAGCACGTTAGATCTCCCCAATTTACAGAAAGAGTGAACTTGAACTTGCCACTACAGCACTTCAAAGTTATAAGTATCACAAGCAGACGATAGCGCCTTACTAGCTCTGCTGTCATACATTTTGCCGGTTGACTATTCCATTCCTTGCACTTAATTGCTACACCATTCCTTGTTCCCTCCATCATTTCAGATTTCATGCATCATTACTTTGAATCATTTCATCACCATTCCATTT
Organism: Malus sylvestris; assembly: GCF_916048215.2. Classification (NCBI taxonomy): domain Eukaryota; kingdom Viridiplantae; phylum Streptophyta; class Magnoliopsida; order Rosales; family Rosaceae; genus Malus; species Malus sylvestris. Next base: position 34,483,902 of record NC_062261.1, read on the forward strand.
TACCCATGCTTTGCATCATTACTTCACTTTCACCTTTGAATCATTTCAACACCACTCCATTTTACCCATGCTTTGCATCATTACTCCACTTTCACCTTTGAATCATTTCAACACTACTCCATTTTACCCATGTTTTGCCTTGCATTTCCTCTATAAAAGGAAGTGTGTGTAACATAAATGGAGTTCATATTTTTTTAGATCATTCACTCCCATTTCAATACAACCTTCATCCAAACACATCCATTCATATTCACATCCATTCCTCCATACAAACAAACCTTCAAACACTCACCAACACCTTGTGTCGTAGCAAAGGAAGGAAATGAAAGTGCTTGGACGTGCGTGCTGTCAACTTGGATCGTTGGAGCGTTTAAGTGTTTTATTTCTTTTGTTTCCAATATTAAATTCATTTTTTGATTTTGTTGCAATTATGAGTGGCTAAACCCCCATTTAGTTAGGGGGAAGTTTGAAGCCATGAACATGCTTGAGATATGAATTGATTTCTTCCAATTGTGATTTGATAAGTTGTGATTGCAATTCAATTATCTCTTTTATTCATAACTGATTCTTGTATGTTTATTAAGGATGCATACTTAATTTTCATGCATGAATTAGATGCTAGAATATAAATGAGTTTCACCTAATCGTTACAAGTTTATATTCATGAGTAGTGAAGGTTGTTTATCACAATCGCGTTAATTGAACTCTTGGCAATTGTATCATGCATTCATAGTTATAATTGCCTCGTCAACACTTATGATTTTCATTGAACGTAATGATCTCTGATTGTATCTCTATTATGCATTCATATAGGGGACTTTTAGAGAATGATTTGGGTTGTCGCATGCATTCATCCAATTCAATGAGTAAAGGAAAATATGAGGGTTAATTTGTGCATCACGGTTAATCTAGGGTGTTGAGCATAATAGTTTATTGAAAAGCAATTGGAAATCGATTCATGTACAAGTGTGTCACGTGTGAAGAACGGACTTCTAACTAATCCATTCATCATTTTATTTCTCAAATTCATTTTATAATCTGCCTAGTTTTATAACTCGCTTGTTTATTTCAAATTCATCCAAACCAAAATCCCCTTTTTACTTTCTTGTTTTAAAGTGTTAAATTTCTGTTTTGTTTGTATTTTTGAGTGTTTTGATTCAAGCCAAAACACTAAATTCGTCCAAAGTTGATTTAGAGTTCAAATCTGCCAAGTTTGTGTTTTTAGGCAGTTTTGAGTGTTTTTAAGTTGTTTTGAATTTTTAAAATCTGTTTTGAGTCCCTTGAGTCTATTCAAACGTTTTAATTTTGTTTTTATGTTTTTGAGTCAGTTTAAAGGTTTTAGTAAGCCCTCCTAATCCCTGGTTTAGAACGATCTCTACTTGCATTTATACTACAATTTGACAACAAGATGGTTTAATTTGAGTCCTTATAATATACAATGGACGGTTCACAAAAAGGATCCGACGAGTATCCGGATACATTCTTTTGCACTCCATATCCCAAGGATTTTATACCATGCATGTGTGTTTAGCAATCATAGTATACACCCAAGTTTTTCTCTTTCTTTTTTAGCAACAACCATAACGAATGTGATATAAAAGCATGATAAATCACAACATAAGCCCATGTTTTTTTTTTGTTTTTGATACCCTGCCATTCCGAATGAGAAAGAAAAGCCGTGCAAAATCACGACACACCATAATTTTATCTTTTTTCCTCAGCAAGCACCCTTTTTTTTTTTTTGGAACTTTAACGAAAAACTCCATGTACTGTTCATTTTAACGAAAAACCACATTTTTACCCTAAAAAAATTAATCATGATACTATTCACTTTACCTTTTATTTTATCTTTATTGTTAAAACTCAAAATTTTCAAATCATTTTCATTAGTTTTTTTTTTTTAATCATTTCTTCAACATCCCAAATTGAGCATGGGCCTGAACCCAATAATTAAACTCGGGCCAACCCATCGACAACACTTGCACGATACCGTTGTGCAATATGCAACATTTTGGATCTAGCACATATCACCATATATAGATGATGAGTCATCAAAACGTTTTTTAAGGACATGTACGAGGATAGGGTGCATATCAATGGGCCTCAATAAAAATCTTGTCGGGAATTTCAACCCGATCGAAGGAAAAAAGAACGTCCCGCATCAATCAAATTACATAGTTGTGCTATCCTAAAAAGAACAAGATCTGAAATTACATCTGGAGGTTCCTCAAACCAAATATGTTGATGTTCTAATGTCAATCCCAATTTTGCTAATCTATGAGCCACTTTGTTTGCCTCCCTGCAGGAATAAGAAAGTTTCGTGTGGGGATATAACACATAAAAAAGCAGGCATCTTTCACAACGTGCCCCACTGAAGAAGGATCATCAGCCTCCTCCTCGCCCGTTCTTCCCTGCAAGCTAAGCAAACAATTAATGCATCAACAACCAGTTTCCAGAATGGATGGCCATAAGGCTCTATTCTAACAGCCTCACATATGTCCTTAAAAGTGCCACTTTTCCCAGTTTATAGTAAATGAACCTCCTACTGATTAGAATTTGTACATGAAGCTACATTCATTTCGGACAAAGTACCTGTCTTCGTGCTGCCCTTGAGAACAAATTCCCTGCTTGATCATGCTGAAATGGCCAGGAACGTGTCCTTCAAACTTCTTAAAATCTGTAGATACAGTAAACATGAGACCATACATTGCTAAGATTAAAGGCTTGGACTGTTCGCGGACCTTATCCAAAGTTTACTAAATATGTATGTATATACAATTACATAAATACATGCACAGACACAAATTACACAAGGATGCATACATATATTTGATAATCTATACTTCTACTCACTCTGAATGCAAAATCCAAACTTACAACTTCTCAATCGAAATCTAACGGTTGATATCTACATCCTGGTAGAGAGAACGTTTCTTTTTTGGAAAATTATCAGTTATTGGATGAAGGCTGGCGAACAAAAACATTTGTACTCATTGGTGAAATGTAAATCATGATTAGGAGGACCAGTAGATATGTACCAACTCATAGGCAGGTTCATAATATTCTGACTATATATATATAAGTTACGTTCAAAATACATGGACCTGTAAGTAATCTTGAATGTAACATAGATTGCATTGCCATGACCAAAGATAAATTAGACACAATGCTGAATTACAAGAATAATCAATTAACAATGTACTACAGGCAATTTGATTGTCGTAAAAGGAACGTTTGGATGAGGGATTTGAAAGTGCCGAGGGCTGTAGGCTAAATTAGTTAAAATTCACTACAAAATATTAGATGGAAGGATATGAAGGACTAGATGCAATGCATCGAGAAGGATTTGTAAATGACAGCTTGAAAGGAGACATTTAAAAATACTTTGTTTATGTGTGTAATGATCATGTAGTGCATTTCAATATCTATGTCTACTGCTTTGTAGATGAAGTCCCTCATCCAAACAGAGAGTGAGAGAACTAGGAGTTTTAGCATACACAAGTCACAAGTCATGTGTTATCTGTCGACGTGATAACAAAAGTCCCTCACCTCCACTATAAGGGCTTGTGACATCATTATGTGTGCATTATCAGATTCCTTGCTTTTCTGTCTATGATAACCTCTGGGAAGACTATGAAGACCCTGACAACAGAATATCTCCGCATCAAAATCCAAAAAGCCCCATAAGCGAAGCATTTTCAAAATTTCAGACTATATGAGCACAAGCATTGCAGGTGATCCGGAACGATGTGTCAAAACCTCTTAGCGACGTCTACATTAAACCCCTGAAAACAATGGTCGTATTGTAGGGTCCTCACAGAACAACCTTGATATAACAAACAAGTAAGGCAGACTGTGCTGCCCTTCAATAGAATACCAAGTATCCTTACATATATGCATATATCTTAGATTAGTTTATGTAGAAAGTATATTCATTTTGGACAAAGTACCTGTCGATTGATCTATCAATAAAGTTAGCAGCATGTGCTGCCCTTCAAGAACAAATTCCCTGGTTGATCCTGCTGAAATGGCCAGAATAAGTTACTTTCAAAATACGAGGACCTGTAAATAATCTTGAATGTAACATACATCTATCAATTAAAAGGAAAAAGAATACCTAAGTTACAAGACTAATCAATTAACAATATACCACAGGCAATATGATTCTCTTAAACATAAAGTTGGGATGAGAGATTTGAAAGTGTCAAGGGCTTAAGGCTAAATTAGTTGGAGGGATATGAAAGACTAGATGCAATGCATTGAGAGGGATTTGTAAATGACTGCTTGAAAGGAGACATTTGTAAATACTTTGTTTATGTCTGTAATGATCATGTAGTGCATTTTAAATGTCTATATCTAATGTTTTGTTGATTTCTAACAATCCTAAATTGCTTGGTACTATCAAACCCTTCATCCAAACAGAGGGTGAGAGAACTAGGAGTTTTAGCATACACAACTCACTGACATAGGACAATACAAATTAAGGCAAAACAAACAGATGTCAAAATCCAAAATGCCTTACTTCTTTGAGTCATTATGTGTGCATTATGCCCTTATCAGACTCCTTGCTTTTTTGTTTATGAAAACTCTGGAAAGACTATGAAGATCGTGAGGAAAGAATATCTCCGCATAGAAATCCAAAAAGCCCCATAGGCGAAGCATTTCCAAATTTCTGAGTATACGAGCACAAGCATTGCTGGTGATCTTGAACCATGTGGCAAAACCTGTTTGCGACGTCTACATTAAACTCCTCAAAACAATGCCCGTATTGTAGGATTCTCAAAGAACAACCATGAAATAACCAAGAAGTATGGCAGACTTCCATAACGAGCGGAGATATAGAGCTCATGGTTCAGATTGATGCCTTGCATTGGTCCTTCGGAAACCCTGAAATAAAATTAGAAAAGGAATCTTGTGACTTATTGCTCTTTTCTTAATTTATTCATATTTGTCCAGCCAATCAAAAAGTGGTAACAAGTTAGAAACCTTGATTCTAAGTTCCAAATGTAGAATATCAAAGCTCATAAGAATTAGAAACAAAGAGAAGATTTCAGAGAGTTTTACCTTCACTGGTTTTCTCCAACTCCCATTATTTCCACGTCAAATGGGGAAAAATCGTGTTTAATCCTTTCTTCTCATCGCTATTGAATGTCGATGTCAACTCGAGCTCAACCTTTTTCCATACCTCACCTAGAAAAGATGGTCCTGATTCAAAGATGAAGAAATAATGATTTATAAAGTGATCTTAATTTTTTTTTGAAAAGTATAAAGTGATCTTAATTACTTGTGCAAGTTTGACAATCTGGACCTTTTCCTTTTGTTATGATTCACGCATATAATCCATCGATAATGATCATGAAACAAGAAAAGAAAAGGAAACGTAAGTTACCCTCCAGTATTCAACAACTTACGATGGAATCTGTAAGAGTGCAGCAGCCAGCCAAATTCACACGTTGTTTTTGTGCAGAAACATATCGGCACCTATGTAAACATGACAGATGCAATGAAAGATGAGTAAGCATTCCACCGTATTCGTGTCATAGCTAGCCAGAGCACCCAATAACTTACTTGGTATTGTACGAAGTAATTTATGTAAGCAAACACTTGTTGCTCTTGGATGATATTGTCCTGAAATTTAATTGATTGATTAATTAAACACAGTATAGCTGGCAGTAAACAATTGAAGTGAAACTTTTACAGAATCTGAATCTCGTGTGTACGTACCTGACATTGACTTGAGATCTCAATTGATGATGACTTGCTTGCCTATCTTGATGCAAGGAATGTGAGCTATCTTGCTCCACTCTTCTCCCGTCTTCTCCTGACACCTCTTCATCAGAGAAGGACAGTTGTAGATGCGCAAATAAGAGAGCGATGCCGGCAAACCCTCTTTTGGCAGGAATTCGAGACTATCACAATTGTAAATTTTGAGCTCTTGAAGAGAAGTGACGTGTTGAATTCCCTTTCCCTCCAAAGATTTCACACTTTTCATTCCAGAGATTTCGAGAGTGTGAAGAGTGGTAGGGAGCAGCTGTTCCTTGAGCACCGTCTCCAACACATCCTCGCTTCCCGAGATCTGAAATGTTCGAAGGGAGACAAGTCGTTGAAAACCCCAGTACTCCACTGAAGGCCTCAGTTTCTCACAACCACTGATTCCAAATGATTGTAGGTTGGGAGGCAAACCTCCTTCTGCAAATGACTCAACATTTGGAATACCATATATCCACAAATGTCGAAGGGCGGTGAGGGTGTGCATTCGATCGGGTAATAACTTCAAATTCTCGCATCCACGGACTGTAAAACTAGCCAGGTTGGGAGTGGGCAACCCCCCGTGGGGAAAAGAGACCAGATTTGGACAATGATAGATAGAGAGAGAATCGAGATGAGTGAGATTTTCAACATCAGCTCCTTCTCCAATGGAAAGGAATTCTAGATTTTTACAGCCCTGGATATAAAGAGATGAAAGTTTGGGGAAAACGCCCAGCGGGAAGGACCTCAGTGAATCACAGCTTTTATATAAAGCCAAATCTTGAAGGGATGTCAATTTGGCCATCATCTCATGAGATAGGAATTCTAATCTCCTGCATTCTAGTATAGAAAGTGATTTCAATGTAGTGGGTAGACCATTTCTTGGGAACGACAAGAGGGACCCGCAACTACTGAGAGTCAAATTTTGAAGACGACTGCTCAAGTGCGGCTGCAAGCAATTTGTGCGATTCAAATTTCGAATCCCAAGTGTGAAAAGCGAGGACAGCGACTCCGTCTCTAGTAACGACGAGAGACCAGGGCATCCACTTATTTGCAGATCCTGAAGAGATTGTCGCAAGGATTCCGTGTTAACAATGAGAGACCAGGGTATCCATCTACTTCTAGTAGCCCTTTCATGCAGAACCCCGCATTCGGACACTACAAGTTTTTTCAAGCAAGGAAGATGATCGGGCAAGTTTCCCCTCAGCTTCGGACAATACTGTAAAACCAGCTCCTCGAGACGAGGAAAGTCCGGACATTGACCTCTACCTGGACTTGGCAGCCATTCTTCCCATTCTGGCATCTCTCCAAATATCAGCTTCTCTAAACAACGAAATGGCTGAATTAGAGAAGTTCCATTGACACCATAAAACTCAGCACCAATACTCACAACACATTTCATGTTGAATATATAGAGCTCCTTAAGAGCAGGCAACTGCCCAACTGGTGGCAACGACCAACAATTACTAAAACCACTGAGGCCCATGACTTTTATGTTGGAGAAGGAAGAGTCTCCCAACCAATTCGGAAAGCTTGTTCCACCATAAGATCTGATGGCCAGATCAACCAAATTTACAGAAGGTTGTAATCTTTCAAGTACACGCTTCTCTTTCATGGAATCATCTGCATCCTCTCTACCCCATGCCAACTCTATTTCATTGAGATCTTTCTTTTCCTTCAAATTGGCCCGCAAGGCATCCATAGCATCGACTACATTCTCTAGATTCAATATAGAAAGTTTCCCTCCAAGACTGGGCAACTCCCCCAATTCTCCAATGCCACCAGACTGAGTAGATGTCCCCAATACATAAGCAGTGAGTGTTCTCAAACTTTTTAGTCTACCCATTTGCACCGGCATCTCTTTTATACCAGTATCTCTAATATCAAGATGGCGCAGATTAATCAGTTTCCTCATGTCTGCAGGCAATTCAACAAGAGAGGAACAATGAGACAACAATAGAGTTTGCAAATTGTAGAGACTACTCACAGTATCTGGTAACCTTTTAATTGCAGTGTAAGAGAGGTCAATGTAGCGCAAATGTATGTGGTTACCAATGCAATCAGGTAAGCTACTGATGTTCATATATCCTGCCAAAGACAGTGCCCGTGAACATTTTAGTGTTGGCAACAAATCATTTGGAACCTTACTACTTACATAATCCCAATTTGACTTCCTTAAAGACATGGGTAAGAAGGTGCGCAAATAATTAACTCCATTTAATGGCTGAAACTTTTTAGCGGGATCAAATTCTCCTTTCAGATATGACAAATGTCGAATTCTTTTAGGAACTTCATGTGAACCTTCCTCATCCATCCTAAAACAAAATTCTGTAGACACGAACATAGCCAAGTCATTAATGAGATCATGCATTATGAAACTTGATTTCCAATTTAATGATCTTTGAATTAGTGATCTTGATACTAATTCATTAAAATAGTTCTTGCCAACCTCTTCCATTCTTGCCCCACCCTCAGCTTGTGAAATGAAACCCACAGCCATCCAAAGTCGAACCAAAGTACGCTTCTCAAATTCATAGTCCTTTGGAAAAATTGAGCAATAAGCGAAACATTGTTTTAAATAAGGAGGGAGGTAATGGAAACTCAATCTTAGAGATGGAAGAATACTATTTGCTTGTGGTAGCTCCCAAAGATTGCTATTCAATATATGATTCCATTTCTTGTAGTCCATGTTGCAACTTAAGAGACCTCCAAGTGTTTTTGCAGCTAAAGGCAGACCATTGCACTTACGTGCAATTTTTTTACCAATTTCTTCCAAGTCTGGATGTGCACTAGTGTTTTCATTTCTAAACGCATGTTTTGCAAGTAACAACCAACAATCATCATGCGACAATTGTTTTAAAGAGTGAATAGGAACAGTGCGCACGATGGATGCAACACCTTCGTTCCTTGTTGTCACAATGACCTTACTTCCCCTCGCCCCATAAGTGAAAGGAGCTTGTAGAACACTCCAATCGTTATAACTGTCATTCCAAAGGTCATCCAACACAAATAGAAACCTTTTCCCCCTTACTTGTTCCCTAAGATCAACTTGAAGCAAGCCCATATCTGACGTATCACAGTGTTTTGAAGTAATTGACTGAAGAAGGGTTTTAGTGACCCTAACAGCATCAAAATCTTCGGAGACACACGCCCAAGCTCGAACATCGAAATGCTTTTTTACCATGCCATTGTTGTAAAGGAGCTGAGCAAGGGTTGTCTTACCAACTCCTCCCATTCCCACTATGGGGATTACGGATATATCGCCGACACTTGCATCATCAGATAGCAACAGTGTTTTCAACTTCGCTTCATCTTCATCCCTACCATAAGTAGAGAATTCATGCTCAACGAAGCAAGTTGTGGGAGTTCTTTGTGAAAGCTTGCCCTTGACACCTTCTCTGAGACCGAGCACATCTTTCTGTTGTGCAAGGTTTTCAAGTCCTACAAGTAACTCTTGAATCCTACCATTCATGCCCTGGTAAAAAGGATTAAGAGTAGAGAAGAAGTTCAACACCTGGGTTTTCTTCGTTTGATATTCAGCTTCCACCTTGCTTCGCAAAACTTCAGTATCGATCTCGTCCAGCAGGTCCTCGGCTTCGAAGACAGCATGTTTGAGCTCGTCCAGCCACTTTTCCACACGGGGTTTCTCCATCTGCTTCTCCTCTGCATCATCAAGCACTGCATCAAGGGCCAGAAACGTCCGCTTCAGTTTCTTCAGGAGTGAATGGTCAAGTTTTTTTCCCCGGAAGAAGTCCATCAACTCGCCGGAACCAATCTTGTCGCACAGCGTCTGGATGGAAGCAGAGAGAAAAGCCTCTCCAATCAAAGCCATTTTTTGTTTCTTTCTTTCTTTCTGGAAACTAGTAATCTGAGAGAAGCGTTTTGTGATGGAAACTCAAGCTTAAACTCTTATGAAATTCACATCTGAAACGACTAGAGATTGTCTTGGTCAATAATTCAGTGGACCACGCACATTAAAGCATAAAGAGAGAATTTGTGCCCGTGCTTTGTTTGCGAGCGGAAAAGTAACAATTGTAACGTCGGTGCCACAGACGAATTGTCATGTGTTCACACAGTATGGTGTACATCTCCGGATAAAACTAGATATCTGTATGGACGGAAGCATGTTAAATAATAAGGTTGCAAATTAAAAAATTAAAAAATTTAATAAATAAAATACTTATATTTATTCATTGATTTTTTCATACAACATATTACAATATCGTTTGGCGCATTTTATATTTTAAAAACGTTGCATGACAACTTACCAAATACCATCAAATCTTTATATATATAAAAATAATTATGATATCATTCACCAATTAATTTTCTATCTGATTTCTCAATCAATTCTTCAAAATTTCACAACATTTCAACGTTGATAGTAATAATTGAAAGTTAATATTAATATCACAAACAAATAAAATAGTAATACATATTACTAATGTCACAAGATTTTTTTAACAAAAAAAAAAAAAATGAGCTGGCCAATAATTCAGTGGAGTACACACGTTAAAGCATAAAGAGAGAATTGGTAGTTGAGCTTTGTTTTGTGGGTGGAAAAAGTCTAGGTTAAAAATGTGTCGGTGTGATGAGTGATGGTTGCTTTCGTTCTACTTTCCTAAAGCAACATCGGTGAAATGGACAATTGTCATGTGTTCAGGGATGGGTGCTTTCTTTCTACTTTTGCTAAAGCAACATCGGTGCGATGGACGATTGTCATGCGTTCCACTAATATTTGTATGTCATTTGTCACTCTTTATAAGTTCCACTAATATTTGTCTGTCCTGTCACTCTTTATAACTTACGAGAGTTTCTATCGTTCTAGAGTGGAAGCATGATACTGCTGAATTAAAAACTGAAATCGAAATGGTTACGAAACGGACCCTAAGTTTCTCTCCTTATTGAGTAAATTTTAGTTAGGTGTATCATGCATGTAGATTTACACATTATGTAGATATATGATTCCACATAATTTTATTATTACTCAATATTATTACTCAATCACAAATGAGGTAACAATTTGTTATATACATCAATTTACATAAGAGTATCACAAGCAGATAATAGACCCCTTACTAGCTCCGCTGTCGTACATTTTGCCGGTTCATTCTTCCAATATTCCGGCATTCAAATTTACTGATGATCTGGTCAATACAATTACTACATAAAAAACTGGTACCAATAGGAAAATGCAGAATGTGGCAGGACTCATATCTCCGGTTTTTTTCATCTTGTTATATACGGATAGAAAACACCGCATATCTAGCAAAACTTTTCCAGGAAGAAGTTCACTTAAAGTGCCACTTTGCCAGTTGACATGAACCTCCTATTGATTTGGGTTTGTACTGCTATCTGCAATAATATATACGAAGACTACCATGGTTCAGAGTTGTTACCAAGAAAGTTTCTAATATATGACGGCCTGCTCCAACCATCCTCCATCAGAATTAGGTTAAGGCGTATCATCAATTTCTCTGTGGCATCTTCCTCCAAAACGGTTAACGAATCAGACGGTCGCCTCCGTAGTGGACGACCCTGAAAAATCCAAATGAAGGTACTTAAAATAGATTTGCTATCAAAGTCATACGTCGATATACATGTAGAAATTAGAAAACGTACCTTTTTGTCCTGATACAACTTTAGATATTCAAGTGATTCCTCATAAAATCCACAATGGTAGAGAAGAATGCTGTAATCTCTTAATTCCTTCGGATCTGCTTCTAGGAGAATAAGACGTTCACAAGCTGTGACAATAGACACAATGTTCAGATAACAATATGTGGACATAATATGTGGCAGCGGGCACAATATGTCCAACAGTGACGATAAAATGAAAATTTCAAATTGAAGTACAAGAATTTAACTTGAAAAGTCAAATCCTACCATTAACTAAAAATCACCACGGGACCTCAAACAGATTAGAGATGCTTCTACAACTTTATTTAAAGATGGCTATGGATAACATGTTATTTTACTTGAAATGACTTATTGGTAAGGAGTCGGACCCTGTCCTCCAGAAAATGCAACTACAATTGTCCGAAAACATTCCCGGTGACATCTCAATCTATGTTACCGCTTCAACAGCTTCAAGAAGCATAATCTATTGACTTTGACATTACCTTCTTGACACTGGGATTAAATAAGATTCAATGAATGCGTACCAGATAGGGCACGCCTCATATCCCCAAAATGTACACTAGTCCAAACACCACGATCTAGTCTATGTTGAGCAGCCTTCGCAGATGCAAGCTGAAAGCCACTGCAAAAATAGAAAGGATCCTCACATATATGCACTTAACTTGTATTAGTTTTCAGTTGAAACTACATTCATTTCGGACAAAGTACCTGTCTTCATTTATGTTTGATCTATCAATAAAGTTAGCAGCACGTGCTGCCCTCAAGAACAAATTCCCTGGTTGATCATGCTGAAACGGCCAGAATGCGTCCTTCAAATTTCTTAAAATCTGTACATACAGTAAACTATGAGAACAGATATAGCTAAGATTAAAGGCTTGGACACACGTCTACACACCTTATCAAATGTTAACCAAATATGTATCTATATACAATTCAATGCCTTAAAAGGCAAAGGCGTGGGCGAGACGTTCTGAATGGATAACCCCACCTTCGCCTCACCAGACCTAAATTTATATATATATATATATAATACTTTGTAAAACAAATATTCATTGTCATTCAAAGATGCACAAGTCGCAAACAAGTTTAACTCACATCATAAACAAGTTTAACCAAGCAATCAAATGTACACAAAGACACAAGCGTACACACAAATGTACACAAAGATGCATGCATATAATCGATAATCTATAGTTCTACTCACCAAAATCTATGCTTACAACTGCTCAATCAAAATCTAATGGTTGAAATCTACATCCTAGCAGAGAGAACGTTTCTCTTCTTTAAAAAAAAAAAAATTAACAATCGTTGGATGAATGTTGGTGAACAGAAACTATTGTACTTATTGGTGAATTGTATATCATGATTCAGAGGACCTGTAGATATGGTACCAACTCAGGTCCATATCCATAATATTCAGACTAAATATATGGTACCAACTTAAGGCAGGTTGGTAGTATTCTGACTAATTATACAAGTTACTTTCAAAGTAGGAGGACCTGTGGGTAATCTAGAGCACATGGAACCAATTTGAATAACATAGATTGCATTGCCATGACCAAAGATAAATGACAAAGGAACTAATCAATTAACAAAATACCACAGGCAATATGATCATATCGCTCATTTAAAATATCTATATCGAATGTTTTGGGGTTGAATTCTAACTAATTTATCCTAAACCTCTTGCCATTTTCAAATCCCTAATCCAAACACAGGGTGAGAGAACTAGGAGTTTTAGCGTACACAACTCGCTGACATAGGACAAAAAAAATTAAGGCAAAACAAACAAATTTCAACATGAAAACATAAGTTACCTCCACTAAAAGGGCTTGCGAAGTCATTATGTGCACATTATCAGATTCCTTGCTTTTCTGTTTATGATAACCTCTGGGAAGACTATGAAGATCATGAGGAAAGAATATCTCCACATCGAAATCCAAAAAACCCCATAGGCGAAGCATTTTCAAAATTTCTGAGTATATGAGTGAAAGCATTGCAGGTGATCCTGAACGATGTGTCAAAACCTGTTTGCAACATCAACATCAAACTCCTGAAAACAATCTCCATATTCTACTGTTCTCACAACCTTGAAATAACAAATAAGTAAGGCAGACTTCCATACCGAGTGGATATATAGAGCCCGTGATTCAGAGTGATACCTTGCAATTGTCCTTCGAAAACCCTGAAAAAAAGGGCAGATAAAAAATAGTTAGCGAAAGCAAGAATTTTGCAGCGAGGGGAAGAGATAAGAAGATACACAGATCCTGATTTATTTAAAACAAATGATAGCTTTTCTGCTACAAAGTAATTGTTTCCCGATATGAAGCTTATCTTAGTTTCTCCCTGCCAGATTCCTTCAACATTATAAGTTCGGCACTTTTGCAACACAAAGGCTCTCAACCAAGCTAAAATTTAGTTAAAAATAAAACGAATCCTTAAGAGTTTTTAAGTTCAACTTTGAATCAACTACAAAGGAATAATAATCCATGTTATTGCAAACAAAAACTCTATCAATCAACATACCTTATTTACGTACAAATAGTTTTCCAAACTCTCCAACAATTTCTCTGGCGAGGATCTAAATGAAGAGTTGTAGTGAGAACAATAGTCCATGGAAAGATCACCAAACCTACTAATAAAAGCATCCACCGGAAGCGGAACTGAAGAATGTGACACAAGGGAGTCATCTTCTGCTGCAATGTAAAGAGCTGTTTTCCCCAAATCAACACATCTATTGATGGTAATGCTGGTTTCCCTCTCTATATCAGACAGATGGCGAATTTGTGAGCAGAACCCCTCCCTGGCCTCCTGGTTGTTTCTCAATTATATATCAATCAAAATCCAAACTAAGTAAACCCCATTGCAAAATCAAGGCATACATAGTCTTTACCAAACAAATACAAAAAGACATTGCATCATAACAAAGTATAAAATTACTCCCAAAAGAAGTGTATCATTTGACCTATGCACGAGAACAGTTAATCCAGCAAATGAACATAATTATCCAATTGACAGTTGCGATAGTCTTGACCTAAACTGGGTGGTCGGAAAAATGTATTGTGCAATGTAATTTACAAGGTGTCTAATATGATACAAAACAGTTTTGCATTAAAGTGGGAAAACCAGAAAAGTACGGAAAACAACTTATCTAAATTTTTGAGGTAGGTCACGATAAAATAGTATATCATTTTAAGAAACAGTTTATACCTTGCACCTCAACACGCCACATTACTTTAGAAGGCTTGGTACTCTCAACCTCTCTTGACTCCTTTTTTTTTTTTTTGAAAAGAAACGAAAGAATTTTATAAAACGAAAGAATTACAAAAAAGAAAAAATAAACCACGTGGAAAAGATATCCACCTGGAGCTAGAAGAGAACTAGCAAGGACCCCTAAAGAAAACTAATTGAACAGAGGAAAAGCTAGACCAAATCAAATAACGGCTGCTAACAAATCCCTAAAAATAGAAGAGAAATTGTAATCTTTAAACTCCACTGAAACCGAAGCCCAAAGGGCTGCCCAGTGTTTTACTCTATCCCAAAGCTCCTCCACCCCCACTCCCTTGTAATCCTCAAAGACTCTTTTATTACGCTCCAACCAAATGTTCCAGAAGAGGGCCATCAACAGAGATCCCCACAAAGTTTTGGCTTTCCTCCCTTTCCCTAGGCCTTCGAACTTAATGCTTAGAAGCTCAAAACATCCCTTTGGGGTGACCCATCTTGCTCCGGCTTCCTTAAGCAATTTCCACCAGAGTTGAATGCTATACGGACAATGGAGGAAAATATGGTTGACGTTTTCCTCCCCAGATTTGCACAAAGTGCACCAATGGAGGGAGAAGCAAGCAAAAGGCATTCGTCTTTGGATTTGATCACAAGTATTAACCTTCCCGAGCGCCACTAGCCACACAAGGATTTTGACTTTTGGAGGCACTTTTGCTTTCCATATCTGAGCGAAAGGGGGAAATTGATGCATAACATCATTGTTGCAAAGGAAAGAGTTATAGGATTTGCAAGTGAACTGGCCAGAACCTTCTAAATTCCATCTTCTCCTGTCTTCTCTAGAATGGCACAGCCGTACGGACTCCACCTTCTGCAGTAAACCAGCCACCTCTTCAATCTCCGACTCTCTTAGGTTTCTCCTAAACTCTAAATTCCAGCTGACCGGCTGTAAAGAAGAAGCTATCAAATTGGAAATACTTTGGTTTTTTGTCCTTGATAAAGAAAATATTCTAGGGAATTGCTCCTTCAACGGACCGCCCTCCAACCAACCATCCTCCCAGAATCTCAGCCTCTCTCCTAGAAAATCAATAGAACCTAAAATGGATGAAACACTACCATACATAACTGAGAGAAGCTCATCCGAAACTAGAGCTAGAAACGCCTTATTTCATTTTGTTTAGCTCGCTGTTTTTCTCGTTCTTTCCCCCTATTAAAATAATATAAAGGGAAAACTTGTTTATATTATTTCATCAATATGCTTCAATTGTACCTACCGAATGCAATGTGAAGTTCCTTGTGTTTATTTTTCTTTCCGCTAGACAAATTAAAGACGATGTTCTCGTTAAAAACTAAACTCCAATAAGAATGGCATGGTTAGCATTCTTTGTTAAGAAATAACGGAAATAACGAAAACGACGATAACATGTTTCTTGCATCATCATGGTTTGATCATTTCTTGAAATTATTCTCACTATGATACCTCAATTTCATTTCAATTTATTATGCAAATTACCCATTTTTTATACATTTTGTAAATTATAGCCAACTAAACATAGGAAACTGATATATGATTATTTTCCAGCTCAAGAAATGAAATGGGAACATATGCTGAACAATTACATTAAAAATTGGGGGGAAAAAAACTAGATTAAAGTGAAACTAATGCATTCATTTCATCAATTTAAAAATAATAATTAAAAAGTTAAAATGAAAAGAAGAACAATTTATAATTTATCAGGAAGAAGCAGGTAAATTTCTTACTCTGGCGAGGGAGGTGAGGGTTCCGGAAGAATCGAGAGCATCGTGGAGCACGAAATTGAAGTCACTGCCGACGTCGGATTGGGAGCGGCACGAGAGGCGAAGAGGGCGAGGTGATGATTGGTATTTCGAGAATTTTGAAGAGGAAGAAGAAGATGAAGAGGTTGTGGATGTTGTGAGAAGCGAGTTCCTGAGAATCCATGGGGAAGAAGAAGACGAAGCACCCAACCAAGTCATCGTTTTCTTTTACCAGAAAATTTCTGAGATATCGAGTCGGTTGGTGTTTGTTTCTATATCGGATTTATTTTATTTTATTTTTTGGTTGGATAATTTCTATATCTGATTTATCGAGTTATTTTATGGGAATTATCTGTCTAATTTGGACCACTTCTCTTGTTTGGGGTTCTCTATTAATTAATTATTTATTTATTTTGAGCTTTTTTTTTTTCCTCAAGAGGAAGCTCTTTTCATTAGGATGAGTTTTTCCTCAATTTTATTTCGGGACCCATTTATAAATCTTCGGGATACTTCGATGATCTTTAAATCGTTTCAAAATAGCAGTAATATACCATTTTTTGTAATTTCTTCCTATCAAAGAATTGTATAAATGGTTGATTTCTTCGTAATACACTTTACTTTTGATTTTTTTAATCATTTGCTAATATTATACATCACTATTTAAAAAATCATTTATGCAAAAAATCATTAAAACATGAGATTATTTAGTCATCAAACTATATAAAATATGATTGATGAATTCGGAAAAAACATTATGAATGGTCTATCTATTTGGTATAATTGATCGACTGAACGACGTTTTATTTAATTTTTGCAAAGATGGACTTTACATATTGATTTATAATATAAACGGCCTCGATCATAATCAAGAAGTTATGTGAATCGGACATGAAATAAAATGAAGAGGAACTTCTCCTCAGGCTCCTTTATGAAAAAGATAGACCATTTGAACTTGGGACACAATATTTTTTTAGCTAAACTCTCCCTACCCTTAGTGTAAAAATATCAATGTACTAAAAAAAAAAACTTAATTATCAAAATGGTTCATGTGTTATAGTCATTTGGTCAATTTAGTTCCCGTGTTTTCAATTTGGCCAATTTAGTCCTCTTGTTTATCTCTGTTAGCCAATTGAGAACATTTCATCCAATCTTTGCTAAAGAATTTACAAAAAAGATATCATAACCTATTACAAAAAATAAAAAAAAACCAGTTAAAATAGAAAGAAATATAATTTCAAAATGAAATAAAAAATTCAACAAACCCACCCTGCCATCCGCCTTGTCATTGACCAAAACCCCAACCCTAGCCACACACGTAGGCAACTCAACGAACCGCGTGAGTTCCTTCATCATAGTCACAAGAAAATTAACTATGACCACATCACCTCCGATTGCGTTATTGAGAAGTAGACCGCAATTGTTAGAGCCATATATTAACCTTTCTCTTTATTTAAATTTACTATAAAAACGCAAATCAATGAGAAATATCACGATGACTAATTGACCTAATGACTAAAACACATACCATTTTAACAGTTAAGCTTTTTAGTTCTAAGAAATCTTTAATGTTTGAAAAAGACTAAAAAAGAAAAAAAGAATACTTTTTATTTGTTAAGAGTTTTTAAAAAATCTTGTTCCTTCTCAATCAAACACCAAAAAGTAAATCGAGTAAGGGTTAAAAAGAGGGCAAGGGGTCTATGTTTTTGTTCCTTCTCAATCAACCCTGTTTGGCATCCAACTTTTGTGTTTTTGAAACCCATAAATACTAAGTTGCTTTCACCCGTTTTGAAAACTACAGATTTTTTTTTCAAACTGAACGTTAAACAACCCTCAATATTTGTTGGATGGATATAAACAAAGTTTCAACCTAAAGATACAGTGAAACAACGAATTCCTGAACAAAAATGATTACAGGGGAACAAGCCTAAATAGACAGAGTCCCGTTACTCCGTTGACCCGACTTTATCTTCGTCTGCCTCAAAGGCCTTCCTCATTTTCTCTTCATCAGTCTCGAAAGCCTTCCTCAGCTTCTCCTCATCTGTCTCAAAAGCTCTCCTTGCCTGTTTCAGCTCCTCATTCATTGACAGCAATTCTCTACAGCGATTGAGTTTCGGAAAATCCTGGGGAGTTTACCACATTTACATCAGTGTTTAAGTCAGATTCTTTTTACGCTACTCACACAAAATTGACTGAAAATTTAAAAGTGGACGAAATTTACATAAAATTGATGATCAGTAAGTGACAACATAACTCTGTCAAATAACGTAAACGTAGTCATGTTCAGCCATCAATATTATAAAGAGGTCCTGTTAGTGTCATCCTATCCATTCAATGAGTGGTTTGTGTTTCTCTTATGCTAAAATGACAAAATACAATGCCATGTTCACGTCTTCCTGTTTATTTTTCTCCTATCGTGTTAATCAAAAGCACAACAAATTGCAAAGACCTACATAAAGTATCTCTGCCTAGTGATATAAAATTACTGACCAATCGATCACAAGTAACTCGATTTTATGCCCGTAACATGAAATTCCAAATGGCATAAAACTATTCGCACACAATCAAAGTATGCAGTGGAAATATATACAGAAGATACCTTGCGAATTAAGTACAGAAAATCATCAACTGATAACCTTCCCCTCTTTGATCCAATCTCCTGGGCTTTATGCACCTGCAGTAGTGTTGCATATTTGGGTTTAATAATTAGCATACTATCTCATTTGCATGATGAATAGTAAGTACCCTTGAGAAATGCTTACCAGATCAGTCACATATTCCACAACGATGTCTTCCATGAGTGCCACACTCTCTGGAAGAGGCTGAAAGCAACAGAATCGGTTAAGTCAATTTTATTTGCAACAGAAACCAAAGAATAAAAGAACCGCAGGTTAAGCTCCAACCGAACCACAACAACAAGTGGTATATCCCAATATCCAATTACCCGTCACAGCCCAAGAAAAGACTCCAAGTCCCAAATTAGATGGTGCTACTTACATTAGGATCGTCTCCAAAACCATACATCATGTGCTGCACTGTAACATCCACAACACATTGTGCGTCAACATTTTGAATAAAACCCATAAACACTAGCAGAGTAGTTTTCTAAACACAAAGATTATAACTGTAGACATACATTCTTTTTGAAATACTCCGCGTTTTCGCTTATTTGAACTTTCAGATGGCTGGGAGCCACCCGCTTTTGATTTTGATGTCGTCCCTCCAGAAGGGTTACTCATCTTCTATGCAAACCTGCCCCGGAAATCACTAACATCGCAGAACAGAGCTATTACTGAATCGAATTCTTCAATTTAATAATATGGAGAACGATAAAATTGACAATGCGGGCAAAGAGGATAACAGCAACAAAGAACTATATCGACCCAGATTTCAAACCAGATCAATTGAAAAAGCTAGAATCTTCAAAATTCAAATAAGGGAAACCCTAGGCACTGCTTGGTTGGAACGAAGAAGGGGGCAAAATGAGATTCGAAAAGAAAATTTTACCTGTTGAGATCTTCAAAACCCTAAAGTCAGATTGCGAGAGGAGCAGAGAGCAGAGAGAGACGTTGGATCAAAGAAAGAGAAAGGCGCCTATCAATTTATATCGAAATGCCCGATTTTTATATCAAGAGTTCCACTTTCTAAGACCCCGCAAGGCCTCTAATGAACTAGGATAAAGGAAACCAAATCCTTATTGAATAATGAAACATAAAATTACTTTTGACAAAGAAAAGAAATGGAATATAGTATTGTGCACTGTGCGATGTTACTAGTCTGTTAGACACTTGAAAAACTTCCAGGAACAATTTGAACCAACCAACCCGCCGCGACTAAAACCGAAAAGCAAGCTCAAAATCGTAAAGCAAGCTCAAAATTGAGGGCAATTTTATGCAACATATGAGAATCTAATATCATTGAGGGCATAAGTTGGAAGAGAAGTAAAAAAACGAAGAGGGGTTAATGCAGGCAGTAACAAAAGCACAAGAGAGAAAGGACACCCAAAATCCATGACAAATCATACTCAAAATTAGTGTATTGAAAACCCTAAATTCAAAATATTTCTCTAGTTTTCCGTATTTTCTCATCAAACAAACAAAAAAACAATTCGTATAAAATCAGAAAATAGAAATTACCAGCAGTAGCGTGCTCCGTGGCTCGTATGCGGCGTTCCTCCGCCCGCAACGGCGCCGAGGTTGCTTTCGGCGGCGATGAGAGGCGGACACGGGATCAATAGTCGGGTTCTGAGAGGATCAGCTGTTCCCAATTCGCAGCAGAAATCGCCGGCGAAAGAGTGAGAGAATAGAGAGACGGAGTGCGTGAGGAGAGTCCAGAGACCGAAAGAAGAGAGAAGAACAAAGTTGGCTATGGTGTGGACAATTCCACAGAATGTTGTATAAGCTCTCCAAAGACCAATAGAATGCTGACATGTAGTTTTTTCAGAAAGGTACGATTTGCAAATAAAGAAACTGAAACCGTTAGTTTAGAGAACGGTACGGTTTTGTACTGAAATCGAAAAAAACCGAACCGTTTGATACGTTACGGTTTTGATTTTTCAGTTTCTTTGCGCACCCCTAGTTTTTTTTTTCTTTTCAAATCATAGAAATTTTGATTAAATTCGAATCGAAATGTTTACATCAGAGGCTAGAATGTTGAACAATAATTCCAGTTCAAACTTATTCCAACTATGAAAATCACTTTTATTAAACACAAAATATGTCACTAAATGCACTGCCTTATTACAAACATAGAAAGTAAAACGAAATTATAGTGACCTCAGTTGTTGTTGTAATTGTCTTAATATCAAATAGGATACCTTCACTCATTACCTCCGGTTGCAAAGTACCATTAATCATCTCTATAAGATTCAGATTCGACATGTACATCCAAAAAACCGTTCTCCATAGAAGCGACAAGGGCCGTCCTAACTGCATTTGCTTCTGCTATGAACACAAGATGCGCAAGGGTAATTTCTGATCCCAGCAGTTGCACGGAAAATTCCGGCAAAGTACCTTGCCACCCACCCAAAACAACCTTTTTCATTCCTCCATGCACCATCACAATTCATCTTAAGAATACGGAAAGGAGGGCGCTCCCACGAGGACTCCGCAGCAGCGGTGGGAGTGGTCACAGGCCGCCGCAGCTCGTCAACCCTTGCTCACCCCTAGTCAATTATCTGTATTTTCTCTTAAGTTTAGCCGCTTTTCCACAAGTATTTATCAATAATAGCCAAAATTTAACACATATATTCATAAATGTCATTTTTTAAAAAATATTTCAAATATAGCATAAATACCACTTAAAAAGAACTAAATACCTTGAAAATTAAAACCAAATAAACATAAGAAACAAAACTCTATTAGAAGTTCAATCTTTCCAAAGAAATCCAAACTAAAATTGAATTTCCAACATGATCATAATAACAGACTTGTATAATGAAAAGTGTGATCGATTCATGGCATCCATTCGCTTTGGGTATAAGAATTGGGACGAGTTGAGATCAACAATTTAGAACTTACAAATTGGTGTTGTAGATTAATTAGATTGGCGGGGAAGATAAGAAAGAATAAAGTTGGAATGACCCCCTTGTGAATTAGATTGGAACTTGATTCCAATGAGTTAGAAGCCTCAACCAGTATTATGTCTGCTAAATTGATTGTACAAAACATACTCTTTTAAGACGATTTTGTATAAACGGTAACGATTGAGTTTTAGACATGAGTGACAAAATTTCAAGTCCGTACTCCATTAAATGATTGTTGAACAACACTCGCAATTGCTCTACAACATTTATCAACTCCTCTTGCGGCCTCGCACTTTGAACAAAGATGTAGAGGAGATCTATTCAAGGGTTTTGGCTTTTTGTGTAATTAGGTTTTGGATTTTTAGGGCATTTATGTCTATTTACATGGGTTTTCGCTACATTTGAATTTTTTTTATAAAAAATGACATTTAAGAAATTGAGTGTTAAATTTTAGCTATTAATAATAAAAACTCATTTGCCACACCCATTTTGTCCAACATCATTACCTTTTTATTTATTTTTCCATGAAGTGTTTTCAACTTTTTAATATGATGTTTTCAGTTTAAGGTCGCGTTTGGCACACCTTATAAGGCTTCGAATGGGAATATATAATACGAATACGGTGGTTGGCGAACTTATGTATTCGTACTGAGCTTGGCTCGCATTTGGCTCGTCTAAATATGTTGCTAAATAAGATTATATTTAATTTAAGCAAATCATTTCCACGCCCCGAAATCAACGGACTGAAGCGATACATGACCAAGGTACAAATCCTTTAAATGTTGCTTGCACAAACCAATTCTCCTTCTATTCAAGCTGGGATGAATGCAACTTGAGAACCCTGTCTTCCACCCCGGAAACTTCTGCCTTTCCATCACATGAAGTGTATAAACACTCGGCGCCGAAGCCATACACCCGAACACAAAACAATTGCATGGCCGTGACTCGCTCACCATTCTTGCAAGGGAGAGTACACACAAGCCACTGTAAGAAATTCCATACATTAATGCCTCATCGTTTTCAAACGCCTGAGTATCTGATGTCTCATCAACCATCTCTTGTTCTATTTCTTGGGTAGACGGAATCCTGCTTAGTTCTGTGTCAAAACGTCTTTCTATCTCATTTTCATGCACACGATACTTCGCTGCAAGAGTTCGGATGCAAGATTTTCTAACTAGATCCGAAATCAACAGCTTTACCTCATTAAAGTTTACACACTCAGCATACCATCTCAGCCAACGGCGAACAATGCCTGAAAACCAGTCGATGATTTGGTCTTTATCTTGTAAAACAAGCAAAGAGGATGTACGGGGATAACCATCAGATGTGATCAATCCATATCGTTGGAGACGCTTTTTAACGGCATTAACAGGAGCAATTATCTCAGTGATGACGACAGATTCAGTGGAAGAACCGGCATTTGGCAAAAGGGCAAGAATAGAAGAGGTCTCAGAAGAAACATACTTTTCCACCTGTCTCTGAAATTCGTAAAAGGAGTTTGTTAGCTCTTCGGGTAGAGCTGGTTCTGCTACATGCTTAGACAGGACAGCTTCCTCACTCTCTTCTGCTTTGGCATTGACGTCTTGCATCCATATCTTCAACAAGTGCTTGTACCAATGATCAGTTTCCATACCAGACTTACGGAAATGGGAAATTTGGCTCAGAACAGAACTACTGTCAGCTAAATGCTTGATCTCTGACTCCTTGACCTTCTTCAAACCATGACCTAACCATTTCTTCCCTATATGAACCGTCCCAACATTCCAGGCCTCTTGTTTCTGTAGACCAAACAAAGCAACTTTTTCCTTCAACTTGTGGACTGCTTTTGTGGCAGGACTTTCTATCACATTTCTTCTAACCAAAGTGCCTAAAAAGCGAATCCCATGCGGTTTTTGACATGGCAATAATTCTGTTTGATCATCGACTTCCAAGTGCAAAGACTTCTGCAAGTAGTTTAGGACCTCAGATTTGAACTCAAGAGCGACATCCTTAGAACCAGAAAACGAAAAAAATATCTCATCCATGAAGCGACAAGAATGGACCCTTGCGCTACAACTCTCTTCACCCACACAGCCAAGATCATTCTTACCTTTCAGGTGTCTCCTAAACCAGCTGCGCAGCTTAGACTGGGAATTTTGATCATTTTGAGAATCTAGACTGAGAGCTTCATATTTCATCGACAATCTGTAAAATTCACGGTCAAATTGGTCGAGATATATATTCATTAATATAGGGGACAATATTCCCTCCTGTGGAAGACCATGACCTTTCGGGAAACCACCAAACTCCAAGTTGAGCACATTGGCATGAAACATGTTTTTGATCATATCAAAGAGGCTGGGGTCTACTATCTTGCCCTCCATTGCTGTTAAGAGTTCGCCAAGTATACAAGCATCTAGCTTTTTATTTAAGAGCACTGTAAACCACCAATCAGGATTCGAAATCTCCTTGCTAATGTACTTCAGAGCCGTGGAATGCCCCCTCCCACTTCGATAACCATGTGAAATCTTAGAGAAGTCGGGCTTGTAAACAACTTCAAGAACAACTCTGATGGCTTCTTGAATGACCTTCAGATTTAGATTAGGAAGTACTAAGACTTCATTCCTTACACCCCTTTTTGAGATAGAAAAGGTATTGGCATTAACATCAAAACTCCCATGACGCATCTCTTCAGCCATAGAATCAAAAGAGTTTTTCGCATCACTTAATGCTATATCAACATTTGAGTTGAGTCTAATACAATCATAAGCATCTTGAAGAGTTTCTGGATTGGCAATTACTTTTACCATTAGGTCTCGAAACTTCCCATTGATGTATTGTTCCTTCACTCTCTTCTTTATGCGCAATTCAAGACACCTCTTGAGTTGCATTCGGCCCTTGGGTCTTCTCTCATTGATATGAGAGGACTCCTCTACCAGACAGGCTAAATTCTCTGCCAATTTCATTTTACGAATGCCACTATTGACACCATCAGCGGCAGCACTGGCAACAGCACAATGATCTGCAGATTCTTGTACTCTTTCCGAAGCTCTATCATAACCAGCTGCTGCAGCGGTAGTAACTTTTTCTGTGTTTGAACGAGTGCCCGACTCCACAACCACCTTTTGTACCTTATCGCAGAGGCGAGCAGTGAGAGTGGCAGCTTTTCTGGCAACAGCAAGCCTTTTTTCATAAGACATAGAAGAAAATGTTGCTTGTGCTACTCCAGCTGCTTGCGAGTCATAGCCGTTTCAGAGATTTACGAGGCCCTCTGCAAAAACAAAACATAGGGCGGGTATTCAGTTACAGTGAGAAGGATGGGCAATTGCGATAGTATGTTGAACATTTTGTGGAAGATGTGGCGTGCATTGGGCTATAGGGAGAAGCACAATGTGCAGCAGTGCAGGTGCATATGCATATGAAGCATTTCGTCGAACATTTGGCGTGCATCGAAGGACATTGACATTATCAAACTTTAAGCATGAACTAACCTTGGGAAGTATCTTGGAGCAGCTTCGAAGATACTTCACCCAAGCAATAAGATTAGCAGCTGCTCCGGCAGAGAGAGAGAGAAAGAGAGAGAGAGAGGAGGAGGAGGAGGAGACGGAGGATGATTGGTTGGGTCGCCGGTGGTGGGAAGGGTGGGTGTTTTTCACAGTTAATGAGTTGTGTTTCCCTAAGAAATGTAAAACTTGGCTCCTTTCATCGTTAAAAATGAATGCGATCGTAACCGTTTATAATTGTTCATATTTTAAATTATTTTGTAATAGTAAATATATAATCGGTTTATAATTCTTTAATTATAATCATTTTTTTTAAATAATTCAATAATTAAGTCATCTTATTTTAAATTGATTTGTAAAATTGACTTTTACATGGTAATTAATAATATAAACTATTTTGATTATACCTCCGAACTTCCATAAATAAATAACAAAGCATTTGAAGCAGGAATTCGTTCTCATCTATTGAGAAGTCAAGTTAATTCCTTAATTGAAATAGTTCCTGCAAGACTTTTTATTATATTATTATTACAAATGATATGCAACACTAACCTACATGAGAAAATAATATTTGAGCCCAAAATGTTACGTATTAAAAGATAAAAAATCTAACCGCCAAGACAATTCATCACTTACACTTGTTTTAAAAAATTAATTATTACTTTTATTATTCTTTTTAATCAATTTCATATTGTTTTTCTTTTTGAAATTACACCACCCAATAGCCCGATCACTATTGCCCGTGAAGTGATTTCCAAATCCATGGACTCCTCCCCAAACCTTTGAAGTCCCTATAGGCTATAGCTAGAGCCAAACCGGCTTTACCCGAATTGGTTCGGTTTCTTTATCATCATTGCCAATGTCAAGAACCGAACCGATTGTATCCTTCGTTCGGTTCGATTCACGTCAAACTGGATAGTGCCCACCTCTAGTTGCTAACTATTGAGCATGTGCACAATTTAGGTTGGCTGCTATCGAACACTGAGACTCATGCTGCCCTTCCAGTATTTAGCAGAAAGCAACTGAATATTTTGAGGATTTCCGGTGTTGGGCTACGTAACCGTTGTATAGTTTCCGGCTATTGCGAAAAACCGGGACTGAAGCGGAACCTAAATCTTGTGAATATAAGATGTACATACCTCATTATATCTTATGATACAAACCATACAAACAGACCTCAAAACCTACATCTTCTGAAGTGCTTTTTACAGGACATCATATCCATTCCGAAAATGTTGGTGCTTTCAGGGATAGGCGTGTATACCACCAACATATGTTGCTTCAACTAATGCAGATTATTCAGCCACGACATCATCCCACGAATCCATGGACAGTATGACAAAGTCTGCCAGTTTGCCGGGGCGATAGAGATCCCTAATCACTGTCAAGAAAGCATGCGCGAGCAGCTGAAAGAGCACCTGTCATGATTGTGAATGTATCATGTGGAACTGTAAAACACTGGTAACTGTAAGAGAGATGAAACACGAAACCGTGTTAATCAGTCGGGTAGCTTGATGCATTCTGGGTGACTTTGGACTGGGACACCAGTAAGGAAGACGTGAATAGCCTAAGTAGCAGTCTAAAGATGAATTATGTCAACGAATAGATGAAATCTCAAGGATCAAATGATTCAGCGTTCCCTACCCCTTCAATGCCTCGTTCAAAGAAAGTTTTTCTGTGGGAATCCAAGCGGTATCCCAACCATGGGGAATCCTTTTCATTGCTGTCTTAATACCACCTAAAGATTAATATCCGAGACCTGCGAGAACAGCACCAATCTAAAATTATAATGTTAAACACTAAATAAAAAGTACAGCGGTGAGCCACGTGCATGATTATGAGTGAAAATATATCTACGAGAGTCGTTATATTTATAATTACTGGAAATAGGAACCAAGATTGTCCATTTCCATGTCCACTCAAGACATACCTTTCGAAAAACAAATATTTTGAGTAGGTTCTTTTTTAAACCACAAAAGCCGGGCAATCCATGTATGCAAGAATGAAAGACTTCATCCCTATGCAGAAAGCGATGCAAATCGTGTAATCAAACCTGTACTGAAGCAACAGTCCCAAGTTCCCTAAATCGAGATTATGGAGTTCATTTGTGAGGTAGCAGCCACCAATCGAACTGGAAGGTTCTTCTTGGCAGATGAGATTCTTCTCTGTATCTTCATAGCCATAGAAATTTGGTGAATATATTCTGTCGACGTTTGTTTAATTCAATGTTTGAGAGTCAGTTTTGAGTATTTGTGCATGTCACACATTTGATCCTCCAAAGGTTTTCAAAGTGAAATCACTTGTTTGCTTGGGAAGAGAGGATGGAAACAACTGGAATTTTGGGAAGCTCTGTGCTTCTGGTTTTCGTCGGGCAGAGGGAAGACGATGAGGGAGAGGAAGAGAGATAAAATATTAAGTTCAATTGTAATTTTTAATATTTTTATTTTGCTAGTTGAGGGTCCCATCTGGAGTATTTTTGTTTTTTGAGAATATGTAAAGAGTCGGATGGCGATAGCATTTCCCAAGTTCCAAATTAATGTAATATTTATATTATTTTAAGTAGACAATTAAGTGAATTAATTGTTTTTTTATTTGTAAACAAATAATTGCTTACAAATAATCAATTTAAACAAAAATAATTGTTTACAATAACTATAAACATTATTGTAAAATTTAATTTATATTTTTAAAGAATTGAATTGAATTGAATATCGTACTGTTTATGTGTACCCTCTGACGAATGGTACTTTAGGTTACTACCGAATTCCGTACCCGAATCGAACCATGAACTCTAACCGAACCCATATCTGGCAACTATGAGTTACAATTCAAGTTAAAGATGGCAAGGACAGATTAGTACGGATGAGAGAGAGAGAGAGAGAGAGAGAGAGAGAGAGAGAGAGATAGAATACATAGCATAGAAGCAAAAGATGGGAAAATATATCGACTTTATTAAACTTGAATCATGGTTTATACATGAAAAACAATAAGAACAACTTATATGCTCTTTGCCTATGAACAAGCCTCAAATCTTTTCTTACACTCCGAACTCTAAATCATCTTCTCAAATATATCTAGATGCTGTGAATTAGTTCATCTACTTCTTGAAACCACTATGCTAACTCCTCCGCAACCGTTTTCTTTGACTACCCTCTTGCCTGCATTTAGCATGCACTATAGGACCCAACTTTGACCTATCCATGCCTTCTGTTGATCCCTCCGGTGCATTCAAGTACACAGCATCTTTATACATCCATTCCTCTCTCTCATGACTATAAAAATCATCAAAGCACTCTCTACATAACACGCACGAAGTCTGATCTTCTTCAGCAGGAATAGCCACTTCTTCATCACTATTCTTCTTTTCCACAGTGGTCTCAGCAGACATAAATTTAGGAGCTGCATTAGTACACAATGCCTCTGCAGCAATAAACCACAAGCTCATATTCACAAACCATTTACGAGAGGGCTTCAGCTTACGGCTTTTAGACATACGGTTCTTGGTTACATGCCAATCCATATGCTTACTATGCTCTTCTTGGCACTTGAACCTACGGCCACAGGTTGTGCATTGTCCTGGAAGATCACCGTATAGAGCAGTTATTACAGATTCATGCCGCACCTTGAGAAGGTTGGCCTTAAACTCAACTCCTAAAGAAACCTTGGGAGGGGTTTGATTTGTCACTGAGATCAAACCTTGGGCCAAGAGAGAAGTAATCAAACCAGAATATGCACTGATGCCGGGCTGGTTGCTAGAGGCAACAGGATAAGGGTTCTGAACTGGAAGTATGTCTTGTGGGTAAGGAGGGGGACCTGGTGGTAGAAGTGGCATGGCTTGTTTTACAATAAAAGGGCCTTGATTCCTCTGGTTCTGCTGCATAGATAACGTTGAGTGCACAGTGGGAGTGGGAGGGCGAGAATTATGCACGTTTACATGAGGCCTTGAATCCACATATGGCACCGGCATGAGAGATTGAGAGTCCACACTAGAAGTAGAAGACGGCACTGATATACGAGTCACCACAAAAGGCATCTGGAAAGGCATAATCGGGCAGGCTTGCTGAGGAGGGTAGTGAGAACCCAAATTACGATTTGCCTCAGATTGGAATTGAGCAACCCTACTACCATCTTTTCCATATGCGCCCCTAGGTCTCTGATTTTCAAGTCCTCCATTACTGCGGTTATTATGACATGCAGGTGCAGCACAAGTAGTAGTGTCAAACCCTAACCCTAGCCCTGGCCCTTTTTGACTACCATCAAAATAGCATAACCTAAGAGAGTCGGAGATTGAAGAGGTGGCTGGTTTACTGCAGAAGGTGGAGTCCGTACGGCTGTGCTATTCTAGAGAAGACAGGAGAAGATGGAATTTAGAAGGTTCTGGCCAGTTCACTTGCAAATCCTATAACTCTTTCCTTTGCAACAATGATGTTATGCATCAATTTCCCCCTTTCGCTCAGATATGGAAAGCAAAAGTGCCTCCAAAAGTCAAAATCCTTGTGTGGCTAGTGGCGCTCGGGAAGGTTAATACTTGTGATCAAATCCAAAGACGAATGCCTTTTGCTTGCTTCTCCCCCCATTGGTGCACTTTGTGCAAATCTGGGGAGGAAAGCGTCAACCATATTTTCCTCCATTGTCCGTATAGCATTCAACTCTGATGGAAATTGCTTAAGGAAGCCGGAGCAAGATGGGTCACCCCAAAGGGATGTTTTGAGCTTCTAAGCATTAAGTTCGAAGGCCTAGGGAAAGGGAGGAAAGCCAAAACTTTGTGGGGATCTCTGTTGATGGCCCTCTTCTGGAACATTTGGTTGGAGCGTAATAAAAGAGTCTTTGAGGATTACAAGGGAGTGGGGGTGGAGGAGCTTCGGAATAGAGTAAAACACTGGGCAGCCCTTTGGGCTTCGGTTTCAGTGGAGTTTAGAGATTACAATTTCTCTTCTATTTTTAGGGATTTGTTAGCGGCCGTTATTTGATTTGGTCTAGCTTTTCCTCTGTTCAATTAGTTTTCTTTAGGGGTCCTTGCTAGTTCTCTTCTAGCTCCAGGTGGATATCTTTTCCACGTGGTTTTTTTTTTTTTTTTTCTTTTTTGTAATTCTTTTGTTTTATAAAATTCTTTCGTTTCTTTTCAAAAAAAAAAAAAGGCAATCATAATTGGGTCCCTCATCTTTCCGACCAATTGCTCCTCCATTAAGTCTACAATCAAACACAGATCCAGACGGAGACGGGGATGCCCTAACAGATAACATATCTGAAATCGAAACCGAAACCGAAATTGAAATCTCGCAGTTGTAGTTTACTCAGTTATCTGTTTTGGGTCACAGAAAGAGAAAGCAATAGGCAGCAATTTTACTTTCCAAAAATGTGAGCAATATATATCGTAACAATCAATTCCCAATTCTAATAGGAAACCTAACTCTACTGGGAACAACAGGAAATCCCAAATCAACTAGGAATAACAGGAAATCCCAAATCAACTAGGAAAATCCAACCAAACCCTAAAAGAAATCGCAAAATTATATAATTGAAGTATAACAAACAAAAAACGAAATCCAGAAGCTTTGAATAAAAGAATTCAAAATTTAGAACGTATCTTTGATCGCCGACGGTTGTGGTAGGTTTTGATGAAATCGCCGGCCGTCTCTCACGGCACGGAATGGGCAGCCACGGCGGCGGCAAGATAAGCGAGAACCAGGGGCCGGAATCGAAGACGACGACGTCGTTTGTAGAGAGCACAAGGAAAGGGAATCGATGGAATGGAAGAATGGAAGCGTAAGAACGTGGAAGAAGACTGACGAGAGCAATTGATATATAATGCGCGCCTTCCTTCTTTCACCCAAAAAAAATGTACGCGCTTTTTCTACAACGGTAACTTGAAAAAAAATAAAAAAAAAATTTATTTTTCAAATTTCAAACTGTTTTGTTTATTGGCAGGTTAGATAAGGACTCCCGGACCACAAAGATGTTAATCCTAGTAGTTGGGACTAAGCTGAATTGGCTTAGCATTCAGTAGTTGCACAATAGAAGATCATCAAGACCCAAAATTCAACCTATTTCAATTTGATTGGCCATATATTTAAACGAAATCAAGATTTAGAGGCAATTTTAAAGAGAAATCATCTTAAAAGATTACAAATGCGGCGCCGCCCTAGTTAGATTCATTCTCTACTCATCTCCCACATTGGGGACATATCCAGCATTCAAAACCTGGGTGAGCTGAATTTTGAAGGTATACGTGTAATTAGATGTTTTAGTTGTGCAGCCACTTAGTACTAGTGGTATTTCTCTTCACAATGAGAGGTCTTAGGTTCGATTCTCGTCAAAGGAAAATTTGAACCACATTATTGCTAGTCTAGTGTGAGGCTTAGCCCACTCCTCTCTCAATAGTATAGATAATATCATATGTTCCAAAAAAAAAAAAAAAAAGAACGATGTTTTGGTTGGGCTGATGGGACTTTTGTATAATTATTAGCTGGAGAGTCGAATTATCAGTTGGGACCATAGAAAATGAATCTGCTAATAGAAGTTATAGATTCGATCAAGAGGAAAAAACCATATCCCATGTCTTGAACATGATCATGCAATAAGCCCTTTAAGGGGATCAGTCTATAGCCCAACTGAGCCAGGGCTAGGCATGTCCCTGCCGATTGACATCGCATCTCTCCCATCCATTATCTGCTCATTGCTCACACCATCATCCATCGCACCCACCCTATGCTCATCTCCCACATCGATCGACGTCTAATCCCGCTTAATACCGAGCTCACAGGCGGGATTAGATAACTCCACTTAGTAAGGCGCGGGGCCGGTGTTAGTCTGATCTAGTCTCATTTAAACTAGTCTCGGCCTTTACCAAACGTGGGTTATCGGTCTTAGCCAAGGTAGTCACACTTTACACGGTGTAACAAACGGATCCCAAGAGTTTGCATTATCTTGGTTTTGATTGTTCCCGCATTAGACTTGGTATTATTATGTAGTTCAATTTCTTTGCATTTTTCTGCAGTCTATCTGAGTTTAAGTCACCATGGCCTTCAATCAATTGCAACGGAAGCACCCATAGACAACTGAAGCTCGGGTTTCATAGTCGTAAGCCGCCAAGGCGCGTTTTGATACCTGGCAAGAGTAAGATTTTCGACTTGAGAAATGGCGAGTCCTTTTCCGAGAGATGTCATCAGTAAATATGCTAGCCAAAGAACGAGTACTTTCTCAAACATCAAACAGAGGTTGTATAACGAACATGATCCACCACAAAAATGATAAAAGAAATATTGATTATTGAATAAAAATGATTCATAATCAGCATATTACAATCCAAGTTTTCCTTTATATTCTCCAACAAGCTAACATAGAGAAGGAAAACATCTTTATTTCATAACCATGTAAGTAGATTGTCAAGCATTCGGTACTTTAGTATTGAAGTTGAGATTTGTAGACGTCGAGGCCAGAGGTTGCTGGAGTTATTGGGCACAGCCTGATTGAGAATGAATACGTAACAGCAGGAATCAGATACTCGTCGTGGACGCAGGGGGACCAACTATCATCCCCAGCCAGGCCCATGTGCTTGTGATCAAGATGAACCTGTAGCACCATAAACCGTAAGCACCCTAAACCGTAAACCATTCTTTGTATATACTCGTATTAAATACAATGGACATCTGAGACAAATCAACTCGTACTGAAATGAGAGGTACTAACTAAAAACGCAGAAGAAATTACCTCAATGTCATCTCCTTTGACAAGGTCGTGATTGTGTGTTGCACGGTCAAGCTCAGCTGTGGTGTAATAACTTGCATTTATTTGCATAGGTGGAGATTTGCCATATATTGAAGCATAGATTCCGAAACCATCCTTGTTTTGAAATGTCACCCATCTAACATCCGCCCTACCTGAACATTCCCCAGGAACTATGTAAGGGACATGCATATCACCCACATTCTGCTCGTAGACCGCAACATGAGCAGCTGCTTTTCTGTCCGGATAGCATTCAAACGGTCCTCTTCCATACCATTTAATCTGGTCCATTGACTTATCCAAATGGAACTCAACTCCAACACGTGGCAGAGGTGGAAGGTTCGAACTTGGTCTTGTATTGCATTCAACGACAACATCTCCTGAACTGTAAATTGTGTAAATCACACCAATCTCAATTAATGCGCTTTCCTCCTTGGATAAAGAACCCTCCTCACTTTTGGGAACACCAAGAAAAACAGCAGCTACTCTCACAAGATGGTCAGTCTTAGTTTGTATAGAACAGCTTTTGGTGATATAATTGAGGCTATCAATACGAGCAGCTTTCCACAAGGAGAAATAACTACTGTCACCTCCTCCTTTGTCATTATCTGTGGGTGCTCTCCAGAAACATGGAAATATGCCTTTCGTCATCAAAGAAACTCCTTCAACCTACCATTTTTTTTATTTTAAAAAATAGGATTCAGAATGAGTGTTAGCGCAAATTGAGAACTACAATCTAAGAGGCCCGACATAAGAAAAGTTTACAACCCTCAATCTACACGAGACAGAACATCCTTTGCTGAGAAAACAAATAAAGTAATACAATAGTTATCCTAACAAACAGAACAGTAACTAGGCAAATACAATCATAAACCCTAAGATGCAACAGCTTCAGTCCAAGTTTACAAGAAAGAAGGAGCAGTCACGAAACTAAGAAGAAACGGATCCCAAATCATTAGAGACAGGTGGAAAATAGAGATGGTAATGGAATGATCCATTATTAATGTATTCTAAAAAAACTTGCACTAGACACCTAAGCCTTCTTTACAAGTCTAAATGTGATAATGAAATGTTCTCAATCAAGAAAAGGAGGGAGGAATCCTATGGAATTTGAAAATCTACGGCGGGGACAAAGAAGGGAACAAAGATGCAAGCAATAGAAGCATTATTAAACCAAGAATTCCTATGGAGACGAGGAAAAATTGCACTAAAACAGGATTCCCCATCCCAGATATCTTCCCTGAAATGACACCTCTAGTCTGACTATGTAACAGAATAGAGGATAACATGAAAAGGCCACAACAGATGGATTTCCATTTCTGACCCATGATAGAGTCCCACCCGTTCACATGTAAACCGTATGTACTTCATACAACTAAGTTCCAAATAGAAATAGTCTCAGTATGGTAAGAATGGATGCTGGTTTATCGGAAACAGGAACGTGACAACATAGTATATAATGTATTATCCAAACACTGAAGACTTCTTGGAGGGATGGATGAAATCATTATCAAACAATTTTTGTAAATAAAAAATAAAATGTGTTTTCACCAAGAAAATAGAAAAAGGTGAGAATACCTTCCAGCTTTCAACTGCTCCCGTTTTAACATTCAATATTATCTCCCAAAGGTTCTGCTGACTCACTTTAATTGTATCCCCAAGAATTTCACTGATGAATGTAGCTTCTTTAGTCTTGATGACCTGGAAAGCAAGGCCAGTTGTAAAAATTGTTTTATATGACAAAAGCTGTAAGATTCATTCTTATCACCTAACTAGGAGGTATTAAGAAAAAAACAATTACATGAGGAACAATTTCTCTCTTGGAAGGCAACTGGACTTGTGTAGATGAGATGACATGACCAGCTTTAACCCACTTTGTGGAATGCAAAAGCTTAGCAGTTATTGTCAGAAAATATTCCTCCGCAAATGATGAAGTCCATAGGGGATACCATGGAGCTGACTTCCACTCAATAGAAAAACTCTTCTGAGGTTCAATCAAAGGAAGAGACAGAATTCCAGATCCAAGTTTATATCCATCCCCATGAGCAGACCAGCTGAACTCCAATCCTTGTGTTGTTTCATAAAAGTGCGTATTTGTTATCTGCGAGGTGATATCGGTTACAGAAACATTTAATTAAAAGAAAGAAAAAGAATAAAGCAAACACAAATATGTGAAAAGTACCTTTACTGCTTCTTCCCTGTATGAAACCTTGATTGGTTGGTACACATACTTGACTTCTGAAGATAATAATCAAAGCAGCGAGCAATGATTTAATAGATAAATGACGAACACATGTTATCTTAAAGAACTTTGAGGACAGTGGTATTTGTAAGTTTATCGTAAATTATCAGCTTACCATGCATTGCAGGATGAGGAGTTCGATCTGGCCATACAAGGCCATTCAAACAGAAGTTTAGATCATTAGGAACATCTCCAAAGTCACCCCCATAAGCCCAATGCTTACTACCATCTGCACTTTCCTTCAATAGACCCTATATACAACGATAAAAATCTATTATCCCCTGATGGAATTCAATATTTAACATAATGTTGATGATCATCAGTATATTTCTTATACCAAGTATACGTTACCTGATCAACCCACTCCCAGATAAAGCCTCCTTGGAGACCAAATGTGCTATCAATTGCTTCCCAATATTTATGTATATTGCCACTGCTGTTTCCCATTGCATGTGAATACCTGCCATTATTTTATCGTGGTTTTAAGTGAAGAAATTTGATTTCTATGAGCATAAACTGAGGCACCTTGTATAACTTTTCAGAATAAATAACATGTTTGATATAGAACAATTATTGGACTATATCTAATAGCTAAAGCTTTCCGGAGTAGTGGTAAAGCAACAAACTTGATCATAGTATTAGACCAAGCAATCATCAGTGTAAATCCCCATAATTGCAACCTCCCTAAATAATTGAATTACACATGTTGGACTCCATTAGTGAAGAGGCGACATAACTGAGGACAGATATAAATATAAGTTGACTCATGTTCTAACTATGGTAAAATCAACTTATCTCAAACAACAGTAAAAGAAATAGTAATTTTACGTACTCGCACAATATCAAAGGACGTGTTTCATTTGGATCTTTCGCAATCTTCACAATGTCCCAGACCCGCATATACATGGGACATACAATATCTGTGGATGGAGTTCTGGATCCACCCCCTTCGTAATGTAACAGCCGTGAGGGATCCTTGCCACGAATCCAGCCTACGTTCAAGATTCAAGTATCGTAAACAATGAGTGGTAGGAAAAGGTTGACGAATAGAGATGCATTGGAAGCAACTTCAATTAAATTCCAAGGACAAAGGTGATCTAAACTTTTTTTTTAATAGGAAATGTTAACATTTTAAAAATTGGATAGGAAAGTATAGATAGACAAGGACTGTAACATAGACAAAGTGATCTTGATTGGCTTACCCAACTTTTAATAGAATTTTAATATTTTCTGAATTATTCAAAATTAGAGTGCATGCTTCTGTCTTTCGACAAACTTCATATTACTAGTGTAAAGCCCCTTCCCAAATGATTGCTATTACTTCCTTATTTACAAAATTATTGAACGCAAGTTCATCACCATTATTTCAAGGTAAACCTATTAAAAGCACAATGTGATTCCCAATAGCCTATTTTCAAAGAAAGAATCATTTGGGAATCGTATTGTGGATTTAAGAAGTTTAACTAGAAATTTAAGCTACCAGCTAATTCAAAACATATAATTCTTGAACAAGTAAGACATTCTCTATATAAGTTCCTTTGAAGCTCGACCAAAATAAGCATGTTTAAGGAAAATGGTTACCAGCTGAAGCAGAATGATTAGGTCCATATCCCGCTTCATTTCCTAGGGACCAGGAGAGAATGCAAGCATGATTTTTGTCTCTCTCAACCATGCCTATCACACGGTCTATCATTGCAGTAGCCCAGCTTGGTTCTAATGTAGGATGCTTCACATGCCCAGAATAATCAAAACCATGGGTCTCGATGTTGGCTTCATCTATCATGTACATGCCAAATAAATCACAAAGCTCGTACCAACGGGGATGTTGGGGATAATGACTGTTTCTCACAGCATTGAAATTATATTCCTTCATTAAAATCAAATCCTGTACACAAAACAGAGATGAAAACTTCATGAACGTAATAAACAGAACCACCCCCTAAAGTTGCTGATCAAATAGGCAAGCAGAGAATAAACGAAGGAACTAAAATATGTGTCACCTTAACCATGCAGGATTCTATGTTTGTTTTTCCCAGACGTGGATGATGCTCATGCCTGTTTACACCCCTTATTATTATTGGACGCCCATTAACAAGCAGCTGTTTGTGGGCTTTTGATACTTGTCGTATGCCTACGAGGCATGATTCACAGTCCACAAGGTTACCAGATGCATCTTTCAATATAACAGCAAGTGTGTACAGATTTGGCTGTGGATGGTAAACAATCAGTTGAGACACTAGGATGCAATACATACATACATGCATACATACATACATACATACATACATACATATATATATATATATAGAGAGAGAGAGAGAGGATAGAAGTCAAAAGCGTTCAAAAGCTGTGAAACATAAATACATAGTCGACAAGCTTTATTCCTTTTACTGTCTCAAATCTGGTCATATACTTTCTTTCTAGCATAAAAGAGAAGTGGAATGACAGCAACTAAAATTGAACCACAGATTTAAATTGTTTAATATTCAGTACAGCATCACTGAAAGCATTAGAGGTTCTTAAAGGCGATGATATTAAGAAAGACAGACTTTACTACAAACTCATCTATGGCCAATGTATAGTATATATTAATTGTGATCTGCTCTATCCTCCTGCCCTATTAAGAACTCTCTTAGAGCATCCCCAGTCAGGGGTGTTTACTACTGTGCTCAAGTGATCTATCTGCTTTATGCTTAAGTCGAACGAGAACTTGACTACCATATAGGAAAGAACCAATGCCACATTCTCAACAGAACTTGAATAACCCTTAATCCTAACTCATGTTTAGTTGAGGCGTGCTGAGTAAGGGAGAAGGTTGTAATCTCTAGTATTCACAAACTCTGGTGTCATGTGAAAAAGAAAAATCTACTTATCATATAAAAAGGTCGTACCCAGTGCACAAGGCTCCCGCTTTACGCAGGGTCTGGGAGAGGTGAATGTCGGCTAGTCTTACCCCCATTTATGGAGAGGCTGCTCCCAAGTCTCGAACCCGAGACCTACTGCTCATGGGCGAAGGCACTTGCCATCGCACCAAGTGCGACCTCTAAAAATCTACTTATCATATAAGCTGTTATAATTCAACAAGACATTTCTTCCAACATATCTCGAACAAGAAAGCAAAGTAAGTTATATAACAAAAAGGTGCAGCACACACAAATACTACACGTCAGGTTAAAATATTCACAGTGCCCGGGTACTTCCAGCACTTGACAGACATTTTTGGAAATCATCACTCAATGAATACTAGTAAGTAAAAAGGTATATATAACTTAAAATGGTCTGCTTTTAGCTTAAGAACAGGACAGGAAGAAACAAAATGAAAGAACAAATGAAGTGTCCTTACTTGCTCAGCAGACCAAAGCCTCGGCATTTCCAGTCTCCCCTCCAGCCAATAACCATGAAATCCAAGGCTTGTGCTGGGTGAGGGATTAAGCTTTAAACTAGCCACATTAGATGAGGCCAGATCAGCATATCCATCAGTACTGTACCAGCTAGCCGTGTCAAATAATGAAGCTTCTATTGTGTAGTTGGGAAGAATACTATCTTTAGATGTTTCTCTGGAGTTATCTATTTTCACTTCAACCTGGTAAAAAATGCAAAAAGGAAATAAATAAATAAAGAATTAAAAAAATTTCCATGTAGTTAAATTGCACTAAGAAGAGATCATAATCCCATCATATTGATAAAAGGGTATATTCCAAGAGCCTGACAGATAAATCAGTTACAGTGTAAACTTAACAGACATTGTGATAATCAAGGTAAAAAGTGAGCATAACAAAAATATAATCAATAAGAAACGTCAATGGGTTACAAACTATTGTCCAGCAATGTGCAAGAGGTTCATCCAGACAACACTATAAAACATTGTTTGTTTTTATTACTCATTAAAAACAAAGACATCCTTCCTCGATTAGTAGATACTTGCCTGTATGTCTGCATAAGAAAAATCCTCGGCCAGAGTTGATTTGAAAAAATAGTCTGTGATGAATACCTGCACATCAGTTATACTTTAGGATTTAATGTTATGCAATGCTCTAACTTATGTTAGCAGCAAATAGCAGTTTGCATTACTCAAATTAATGAGGAAATAGTTGAGATAATCCTATATGTGTAATCAAAGTAAAATATGCGTTAGCAAATTAATGAACTAGGTCATGAC
Source organism: Malus sylvestris (assembly GCF_916048215.2). Lineage (NCBI taxonomy): Eukaryota > Viridiplantae > Streptophyta > Magnoliopsida > Rosales > Rosaceae > Malus > Malus sylvestris. The sequence goes on from NC_062261.1 coordinate 34,523,414, forward strand.
TGCGCACACTGACATGCGAAGAGAAGAGATGGAATGATCTTATTGTAGAGAAGCAGCCATGCAAATCATCAATGCATACATGATTGTCCCCAGTCTACCGCTATGTAATAGCTCCAAGAAAAGCCAATCACATGGTATAATGGTATTTAAAAGAAAAGAACACAAATGCAAGAAGATTATAGAACCTGTGGCTTGGAAAGGAGAAGCACATCACGATGAATGCCGGATAACCACCAATGATCTTGATCTTCAAGGTAAGAGCCATCACTCCATCTGAAAACTTGAACAGCTAGTACATTTTTCTTGTCCGTACTGAATGGGTAACAATAATCGGTGATTTCAAATTCAGCAGGAAGTCTGCTGTCCTGACTGACCTAGCACGAAATAAAGCTTGTTAATGTATTTGATAGAGATTCCTATCTAACCATGCATCCCTTATAAGCACAAAATGATCTTCATCTTGACATTGCTATGTTCTGAGTGCTACAATCTACAAGATCAACAAATGCACTTATTGCTAACTGATTAAAAAGCCATTAAATAATTACCTATATCCTATCGGGACCCCATTCACCCACGCACAGAAAGCAGAATCAACAGCTTCAAAGTGCAAAAAAATCCTGCGGCCTGTCAAATGCTAGTCACATGTCAATATGTCATACAATTACATTTAAAATGGTTACTTTTAAAATATTACCAAAGTTGAAAGTAAGACTATTTCAAAGCATACAAGTTATAGCACGGTACAGGTTTGATATAATACAGATCAGGAAACAAAAAACAGAGGGAAACAAAGAACAAAAATAAAAGAATTCAAAAGCATCACTGATCAGCAATACATTCAAATTGATCATACCATTCCATTCTTTAGGAATGTCAAAGTATGTCCTATAACAGCCAGTAGGATTGTCCACATGAACAAAAGGTGGATCCAGTGGAAATGGATACACAACGTTTGTATAAATAGGCCGATCAAATCCATGCATCTGCCAATTTGAAGGAACTGTTCCATTAGAGAAAAAAAAAACGTAATGAGTCAGATGAAAATTGCATTTCCTAGACATGGAGCAATCATGATCGGTGAATAACATAAACAGGAATAAGGATATAAACAACTAAGAATATAAAATTATTATTAAACTTCCTATTCTTTTAAAAATGAAGATGAAAAGATAAATATGGAATCATGGGCGTGATCCTAACCCTCTCCCTAAGAGGTAGGTCCTTAAATTCTGGGTAGTTACAGATATACATATATCTTGACAAATTTTCTTGGTTTCCCATTACTCCATAGAACTTGATTGGATGCGAGCCAACTATGACTTATACACTCCAACACAACACGCCATATAAATATAAAGAAGAAAAAGTGAAAGATCATATATGCCTACCAGGCAAAGTTTCCCACTGTATATCATGAAATGCAGAGTCATAAAAATTTAAGGGAACATTTTTAGGACTGGAAGCCAAGAAGAATTTCCAATAGCCTGACAAGGACTTGACAAAAGGCAAGCCCTTGACCCAAAGAGCCGCGCTGTCAAGAGCTCCAACAACAGCATCATCATTCCAAACAGCAGAGTTGGATACCACAAAACTCACTTTGTTGCGTTCATACCAATATTTAAGAGACCCTGAAAAACATAAACAACGTCAGATATCTTCTAAAAGTAAGCCATACAATCAGAACTTAGATGATGGTGCTCCTGAATCATGCACCCAAACCTCTCAGTCCGACATTGAACCAAGTAGGTTCTGCGGTTTCTTTCCCATGTTCCTAATCCTACCCAGTTACGTGTACTATCATGTGTAATGCAGCTAGTGCCCCCAACCTACCATTGGCAATATGCAATACCATGCTCATATACCAAACCATGATACAGTTTATGAGAGATGTACGATAATACAAATCTGCATCATAACCATGCTCCAACAACTATTCACTCAAGATATTTGAGAAAAAGCATTTACACTGAAAACCTTATGTATCAAAACTTCAACAAAAATCTTAGTCCACATATGTTAACCCAACTGATGAGCTTGCATATACATACATATTACAAATACTCAAAGCCGTGTGATTCTACATGAAATCACTAAATCATCATCAGTTACGATATGTATTGCGTGTAGAACCTCAAATTCAGAGTAAACAATTTAGCGAAATGTATTCGAACGTTACAACATCCAAAATGCAATGTGAATCTGAATCAAAGAATTATACTTCGACCATTCATCAGTAAACCCCAGCAAAAAAAAACAATTCCATCGGTCAACCAAGAACTAAAAATTACAAAAACCAAATTCAACAAATCAATTTTAGAAAATCAAAAATCAAAGCAATAAGAAACTGAGATTAAAATGCCATGAGTGGTTTACCATCAACTGATTCATGGCAGCGTAAAGGGACATGGGCGTCTCTCTTCCGCCACTTGATGATCGACTGGTCCTCCCACACATGATGCTGCCCATTCTCTAACAGGGAAACGAGTTGACCCGGCAAAGAAGAAGCCATGGCCGAAGCTCAGATGGTTGGATCAATCAGATTGGAGTGGAGTGGGAGAGTGGAGCTCATGAAGAGTAAAACATCATGAAAATGGTGACTTGGTATTAGATTATTGTATTTGGCTATTTCCCTCACAAAAAGTTAAAATAAAATAATGGATAATTGGATAACCTTGCACGTTTCTCTTTCAATTACATCGTGCCAGGTAGCGGTGCCCCGATTAGCCGGTTTGGTTTGGTTTGGTTCGTTTTGAAGCACATTATAATTTAAAATCTACGTTTAAGACTCAAAGTTTGTGGGTTACTTAGTATTATGATCTAGTGTTTTTTTTTTCACTTGTAAATGAGGTCTTCGGTTAGATTTTTGCCACATGAGAGTTTGAACAACATTACTGCTAGCTTATTGTGAGGCTAAGTCCACCCACTCCTATTAGTATATAAAATATCGTTTGTTAAAAAAATTTAAAAAATTTGATTCTCGCCAAAGGCGATTTTGAGCGACATTACTGCTAGCGTATTGTGAAGCTAAGTTCACCCTCTCTTAGTATAGAAAATATAGTTTGTTAAAAATAAAAAATAAAAAAAAAAGACTCACGCTAGTGGCATTGTCAAACCAAAAGGTTTAGTAAAGGAAGCTAAACCGTTTTTTTTTTCTTATACACACTCTTTTTTAGTTTAGCTATCAAACTGAATGAATTAAAACGGGGAATAATTAGAGTTTGTCGCTCTATTTCTCAGTTTTTTTTACTAAACATTTGTAATTTTTCTGTTTTTGATTAAGCATTATAAGTTTAATTTTGAGCACTTTGACTTGTTTCCAAGTCAGTTATTTAACCCTAATCATATTAATTGTGTTGGGAGAGTAACTTTTTAGATTGTATCATCAAATACGCTCTCTTAAAATGAAACAAATGGACATGATTAAACAAGGTTGTGTAAAATGAGGTTATCATTTTTCTCTTTGTAAGCCATTGAGAAAATATTGTTATATTACCTCAAATATATATAAAAGGAATTTCATAATGTAAATTCAAAAAGTAATATACTGAGACTCAGAATTTTTTAGCTAAACTACATCAAATTCAAATGAGTTTATGACTTTAATCTTTTTGGTATTAAGGGTTGAATTAAAATTGGGACAACAAATAAGGGGAAAATGCAAAAGTGTAAAACCAAGTAGGTGGTTCTCATTTGGTGTAGTTTGGTTTAGTTTAAGCGATTTTCAAATAAGGCAAAATAAATCAAATAAAATGTGGTCCGAGTTTGGTTTGACTTGGTTCAATTTACACATTATTGGGCAAAAACCAAACTAAATAGCTCAAATTGGTTTAGTTTGGCCAGTTTCTTACCTGCCTCTAGTAAGAGGAATCCCAATTACGCCACTCCACACTATACATATTTGAACTGTCTATTTTCCTAAGGTCAAATTCAATGATTTTGTTTCTCAAAAAATAAAAATAAATAAATAAATAAAAAATAAAACTCAATGATTTTGAACAAAATGAGTTCATATATTTGTATGATCAATTTTTTATGTCTCAATAATCTCTTATTTATCTAATTTTTTGTACAGATAATATATGAATGAAACTTCGAAAATTAAATGGTTTAGAATAACAATTTCATTAAGTTAGCCGTATGAATGGTAAGTACACATTCATTATCACATTATTAAAACAAAAATTCTACGGTGCTCCAGTGTATTTATACCCGGGGCTTTTTGATTGTCTAGATAGAGAGACCAATATCCATCAATTCCACATGTTTATTTCCATTTGCAAAGATATTCATCATGGCCCGGTTGTAAGCATTAATCCTATATCACAAGGCTGTAAGTCGGCTCAAAACAGCTCGAGCTTGAACCGGGTTGGGCTCGTGTTTAGCACGTCGAAGCTTGAGCAAATTGATTTGGTTTGTTTACATCCATAATCATAAGCACTAAAACAGAAAAAATATAGAACATTAAATAAATAAAATTCCAAACCAGAAGCATAATAAACTGAGCAATGGAAGCCATTGAAGGCCATCGACAAGACTTCTGCATTTCATATATAAACTTAATTTTTTTTGCAACTGCAACATAAGCAAGCAGCTTGCTTTTCTCCCAGTTCAGGGTTCAGGTTAACTGCATCCAGCAGCTACCAACTAGTTAACTAATCAATGCTCTCAGATTAAACATAAATCAACGAACGAAACGCTGGATTTGTCAGGAGCTGCTAACGACTGCCTAGTATATACAAATCAAAAAGTAGAGGGGCAGAATGTTCAAATCTAATTACATCAGAATCTCAAAACGACCGATGCCCCGGAAATAGCCATGCCCTATTGTGTCTCCTCGTTCCCAGTTTGCTCTGAAATGGGGGTTTGACTTAGAGTTTGCTCTGCAATGGGAGTTTGACTTATAGTTTGCTCTGCAATGGGAGTTTGACATGGAGTCTGTTCTGGAATGGGATATTGACTTGGAGTGGGGTTTCGCTCCCGATTCCCTCCTCTCCTAGTAAAATACTTGCCTATGAATGTTTCCGCAACATCAGCATACTTTTCCTTAATGTAATTCTCCAGGCATTTTCGATATGAAAAATCTTCCTTGTGACCATCTGTTGTCACAACAAAAAAGCATCTGCTGTCCTGGAAACTGCCGTGCCTATCAACCTGTCATCAATGGCCGATGTAAATTAGGACAATATGCGACCAAATAAGTCCATTAACACACAAGCCAAATTCATTCGTAAACAACAAAGCTTCGGAAACTTGTGTTTCTTTTGGTTTTTGATAAGAACACAACATAAGCAATACAGGGTTTGTTATTACAAGACAAGTAGTTCTTGGGAAAAGGTAAATAAGATGAGGTATTCCATCCTGGCTATGTTTCCAAGAACTATGAAAGAAAACCCTTTCCCCGTCATTACTAGTCCAGACTTAAAAACCCTTAAGACAGAGCATAGTCTTAATTCGTATTTAAAGACAAGTATATACTTCTCTAATGTCTTCTTATCTGAAAGATTAGATCCCCTCAACCAGCCTTGGCAGGGTGGGAGCTATGAGTAAATAGCTAAACCAATAGAGAAAAAAAAATGGTTTTCCGACTAAACCCCGTCTAGTCATCTTCCTATGTGTAACAGCCCTTTGCTAAAAACTAATTATTGACATAAAAAACGGTTTTGAGAAGCAGAACAAATTTAGGCATGCAACAAAACACATGGAAGTTTACCTCAATGGACAATGTACAAAATTCAGTATAAACGTTATAGTTCAGTAAAAAATAATATGAACATTAGAATAACCAATATAACAATGGAATCAGTCACAGAATCCAAGCATAATGTATCAAAAGTGCACTGAAACATAATTCTAAATAAAACGCAGTTAAGCAAGAACAGGGTAGATAAACATACTGTGAGATGACCAATTCCAGAACCCATTTTAACAGCTTTATCCGGGTGGTAATTGAGAACATTATCAAGTATAAATGACTGGTCGTCAGCTGACAGTGGATCCCCATCATTGTACCTGGATAGAATAATTTAAAAACCGATAGTAGGTTAGAGGATTGTCAAGCACCAAGCAAAGATGTTGCAACAACTAAAACATTCAAAAAAGGAAAGAAAGAAAAAAAAAAGTTGCAAAATTAGGCACCAATAACATACGCAAAGCGGATATAATGCCCCAGAATGAAATCAATTCCTTCATATGGAGATCAGTGAAAATATGATATCCTTAAGACATCTCAAAAGGAAAGTCAACTGTAACACGTGAATTCAGTAAGTTATCAGATGCATTTCCTTTATAGTTCTTATGCTTACTTTTTATATAAAGATAGACTTTAGACTTCATACATCAAAAGAAAACAAATAGTAACTAATATGAATGGGAAGTACAATCAAAGTGGACCAGCAGTCCACAAATATGCTGCCCACAAACTGCAATAACCAAGATATTAAAACTATGACAGTACAGCATCCAACAACGCAGAAAACAGAACCAAAACCACCCACACTACAATCAGGACAACTACGACATAGCGGCTTTCTAGTAGAAATTGAAAAGAATGGGCAACGGCAACCATGATACACACCAAAGCCCACAGAGAGGTGCCAAAACCCAACCCGTATCTCATAAATAGTCCACAACCTCCAAACTTTATCTTTAAACTTGGAGCCCCAAGAGTTTGAAAACTAACTATGTTCTACGATGATGTTTTGGGAGGGACTTCAGTCTTAGACTCAGGCTCAACTAGAGCTTTGACAGGTGAATATGAAACAACATCGTTGCACTACATGCGAGTATAACACTTCAAATGTTAACGCATTATTTTCGACTGAGGGAGGATTTCGTCAAGAAATTCCCTGGATTTAAATGGATTCTTACTTCAGACAAGACATCTCAAAGTCAAAATTGTTAAGAAAGAATATAAACAGAAAACTAACCCAGTTAATTTGAAAAGTATCATATACTTTAGATAATTCGATCAGTCTAGTCCTAATTGTTAAGAAAGAATATAAACAGAAAACTAACCCAGATTGATGCATTATTCTTCGGATAGAGCGCATAACAGGTTCAATTTTAGAAAGAACGTCTTGCTCCTCGCTAGGGAACATATCCAATCTTTGTCTTGTTGCAGTATAGAGTCCAACCACACTAGAGTTATCATTCACCATACCAGGTGGTTTGGCAGGACGGTTCTTATTCTTCCACTCCCCGGGACTAGAAACCCAACTCTTTGAACCTTCAAAACGACTTTTCTTGTTCTGCCCCCATTGGTGATGTCTTTCACCAGTATTACCATCTCCACTAGGTGAATCCCACCCAGACAAGCTCGCAGGTTGAGTTTCTGTCTCAGGAGGATTTTTCTGCCCCCAAGAACTGGTAGAAATTTCGGAAGATTTTTTCTGTTGCCCACTAGACCAAGCATTGTCATTCCCTGATTCTGTTTCCCCAGATGAAACAGCACCCCAAGGTTGAGTTTCTGTCTCAGGAGGATTTTTCTGCCCCCAAGAACTGGTCGAAATTTCAGAAGACTTTTTCTGTTGCCCACTAGACCAAGCCTTGTCATTCCCTGTTTCTGTTTCCCCAGAAGAAACAGCACCCCAAGGTTGAGTTTCTGTCTCAGGAGGATTTTTCTGCCCCCAAGAACTGGTCGAAATTTCAGAAGACTTTTTCTGCTGCCCACTAGACCAAGCATTGGCATTCCCTGTTTCTGTTTCCCCAGAAGAAACAGCACCCCAAGGTTGAGTTTCTGTCTCAGGAGGATTTTTCTGCCCCCAAGAACTGGTCGAAATTTCAGAAGACTTTTTCTGTTGCCCACTAGACCAAGCATTTTTCTGCCCCCAAGAACTGGTAGAAATTTCAGAAGATTTTTTCTGTTGCCCACTGGACCAAGCATTGTCATTCCCTGTTTCTGTTTCCCCAGAAGAAACAGCACCCCAAGGTTGAGTTTCTGTCTCAGGAGGATTTTTCTGCCCCCAAGAACTGGTCGAAATTTCAGAAGACTTTTTCTGTTGCCCACTAGACCAAGCATTGTCATTCCCTGTTTCTGTTTCCCTAGGAGAAACAGCACCCCATCCATTGTCCTTTTCATCTACGGCTTTTATTGTCGGCTGGAGGTCTATTGGTGCAACTTTCTCTGCCACTCTACCACTCCAATCATTTTCACCTCCCTTACTTGCCCCCCAGGCAGAAGTGGTAGGCTCTCCAGTTTCCCCCCAGGCAGATGTGGAAGCTTCTCCAGCAGTATTTGCCCTCCATGCAGGAGTAGTAACTTCTGCTGCCTTGCCTATCCCCCATGTAGATGTGGCAGGTTCTTTGGCTGGAGTTTTATCCCACGATGATGTATCATTTTTATCCCACGATGATGTGGCATCTTCTCTTGTACGATTTGTCCCCCATACAGAGGAATCTTTTTCCCAACTTGATTTTCCAGGAAGAGTTTCTGATTCCTCAAATTCTATAATATCTTCAAAGACGGGCTTATCTAAACCAGAGTCAAGTTCTGGCGACAAGCAGGAATCTGCTAATTCATCTACCACCATAAGATCATCAACTTCTGCCCCCAGTGCTCCTGTAGTTGCTTCTTCTCCATTTGCTGTGCTCACCATATGCAGAAAGTTGAAAACATCTAGTCCACCCTCTTGATTCAATCCTCCCTGAAAAAACAAAATATTAATATTTAAATTAAATGGCACGGAACATTCCAGCAGCAGATTAAACTACCATACAGCTGGGAAAAACTAGAAGTATGTTAAAAATCATATTTACCTCTCTTGTGTCCCAGAGGATATCAAACCTGGAGCCAGTACCAACAGCAACGTGTTTACCCCATGAACATGATGCAACTATGCTTGACAAAGAATCCATGTGGCACTTTTCAGCTGCTCTCTCAAAGCACCTTCTTGGTGTCTACAGCCACATGTAATGAAACTACAATTAGTTGTGATTGTAGTTCATCTAACAACAAACTATAGGTAAATGTCATTTATAGAATTAGGCAAAAGAGTTCAATTACTCACAAAAAGTGTTGCTTCTGTAAATGGTACTTGAATATTCAATGCTCGAGATAGTGCTTTATATCCACTAGAATTGAAGCCAACAAAATTTCCAGCACATGTCATGCTATTCGCCAGGAGGATAAGATGCTCTTTCAGGACACCTTTTGCCACCATTGTAACAGCTGTCGCGAGGCGCTGCGTAATAAAATCCAAAAATGAATTCTTAGTAGAAAAGTACAATACGTATCTCATATCACCCAGTGTTGGTCTAATATGATCCAATTTTCCTTGAAAACTAAAAATGTTAAACTTCATAAGATGTACATGATGATACAGGACTAAAAAAAGGTGGCATGCCCGAGGAAACCACAAATGCAGCACGCAATTCAAAAAAAAAAATTCAAAATTCAAAATAAGGTCCATGCTAAATGAAGATCAGTCACATGAAAGGCTGAACCATAACTAATGGTGAAATGATACAAGTACAGAAAATAAATCGTAGTATAATAAATATACATCCAAATATATACACAACTGATGTGATAAAGTATGCCGAACAACAACAACAAAAAAGCCTTATCCCACTAAGTGGGGTCGGCTGTGATAAAGCATGCCCACTAGAAAATAAATAAATAAGGAAGCAAAGAGTTAACCAGTGAAGTCTAGCATGTCAAACACTCCAAAGGGAGAGAAGCTTATTAGACACACAGAAACTACTGGACACTATAGGTGATAATTTCCTAGTAATGCAGCAGCATAATATGATCACCAAACACAATATTACCGCGATTACTCAACGTGTATCTGAATTTTATCTACTCGTTAACGAACGATAAAAAGGTTGAGCTAGTATCAAACAGTAGATTTTGACACAAGAAACTATTTAATTGGTATTGTATGAGGAAAATTTCAGATTTTTTCCTGTGTACTTCTTGATTGGTATTATTGAATGAATCTCTCTAGAATCAGGAGTTTTTTCCTAGATTTTCTTGCATATGGATTGAATGCAATTTTCACATGAAAGGTGTATTGAATTATGAGTAATGAACTTGGCTTGGAGACAACTAAGTCCATGTCTAAAATTTTGAGTTTCAAGCTGTATCAAAACATAAAATGGCTAATAAAAATTGAGTTAGTGCCTAATACTAAATGACACACAAAACATGATATACACAGCCCTATAACAACCCATAATATAAACAGCTAGCCACAAAAGCTAGCATGGCTTCTGATATAGGATCATAAAGTTCAAGATTCGCAGTAGAAAGAAGGAAAATTGTGAACCTCTGATTTTACCTGAACTGCTTGATCAAAAGCACAAGACACTCCCAATAGTTCTTGAATCTGTTTGATAGCATACGGGATGGAACGCCTGGTGTCAATTAGGTGAAGCACAGGGAGGCAAGAATCGAGAACGATTCTCCATGCATCACCGCTTTGCTTGACAACAGATCTCTCCAGAACAACATCCAAGGCCCATTCACCCTTTTGAGAATTATTTGGACTTCTAATCCAAGTTGTTGTATCGGGATCAATCCAAATTATATTTGCTGAGGTAATCCGTGGGTCACCTGTCCATTTTAGAGACATTAAGACTTTACTAATAGAAGAGTTACAATATAGTTTCCAGCAGTAAACAACATGTCCACCATCTAATAAAAACTACAATAAGTCAAATAAAAAACTGCTTCTATCACCAGCATCAAAAGTCCAAAGATCAGCTAACTGCACCCAATCTGATCAAGAATCATGAAAGGACTATCTCTCAACTCAGGCATTACTAATGCTTAAAGCTAAAACGTCAAAACCTTCACTCTATCCGTCAAGGCCACTGCACCTCTCCAAACTTTTCCTACAAATTTCTAGCAATAGAATCCAGCTGAATCCCACCCCCACCACCAAAAAAAAAAAAAAAAAAAAAAAAGAAGTCATCATACCCACAGTTCCTCTAAGCTTTTACTTGCCTCCTCAAAGTACAATGTTTCCAACTAATACATTAATTACTATACAAGAGGATGAAAATGCACAACTCAACCTAGAAATAAATTATGAATATTTCGACTGCATTCTTGCAGAGTTTAACACTAAACTGTTGATAGGCACATATTTGGCCTCTTACGTTGGATATGATCACAAGTAATGGCCATCCCATACGCAACTAACACAACAAAAACGTGTACCTTGGGATGGGATGAAAAAAAAGTAAATATGAGGTTCATGAGACAGAAGAGAAGTAGGATTTTTCTATTAAAAAAACAAATAGAAGTAGGACTTCAATAAGACAGACAGAAGCAAAACACACAAATTGCATATAATCACTGACATTCCTGTTTTAGATGTGAGTTGGCAAAACAAATCAAAAGACCAAGATTCACTGGAAAACAAGGAAACTCAAATAATAAATTAGTATTTCACTCTTTAGAAAATCACTCCAAAAGCTACCTTTTATTATTGTTTCTAAAAGCACAGGGCAAATCAAATCAGCATAGTATTGCGAAGTGGTTTCCAACTCTTCAGTAGCTTGAAGGAAGAACATCAAGCACGGGGAGTCAGATCCTTTGTCTGCACAGGAATGATGAAAAGAGCAATGCTCACTGCAAACAATGAAGCATTTATCATTAAGTAGTTTAAAGCGGAGACACAAGTAAACTTAGGAACACAATAGGGGAAGGGGAAGTCATACAAGTATGAACATTGTATATGATTATGATAGTAGGCAACTGCCACATGCAAATGATTTTTGAAATACGAATCTTCTTTTGACATGAAAATTTCAGTATCTCTAGCGCTCTTAAATCCAGTAAACAGTCAGGGTTCCAGAACACAAACAAATACAATATATATATTTATAATCTTACACATATTTACGTTTTATGGTAATAACAAGAATGATCTGCCCATGTTACTATGGTGGACTTTGTACTGGTGGCGTTTCTCTTATCAAGCTATTATGTTTTCACCTCCCCTTTCCTTTCAGAACTTTTTCCTTCCTTTATCTTAGTGAAGCATAACTAAAAGGGCCAAATAAATTCAAACAAAAAACCACTATAAAATAAGCAAAGAATAACAGCATAGCTCATAATGTTCCATAACTTTCTTCAGTAAAATTTATTAATATCATATTGACCAAAATCAATTGAGGCTGTGTCCTCGCCTCATTAGGAAAACATAAATGATCAAGTCAATAAGGCAATTGGTAAACATAAATATGATCCAATCAGAGAGGGGGGGAAAAGACCTGGCAAACAAAACTGTATTTTTGAAAAGATAGCCAATGTTGAACTTCTTCTTCCCAACTCTCTTCCTCCGAAATGAATTAACAGTTTCTTGGCATTTTTGTTGAATCTCGTCTACACCAACATTTAACTCCCGTAACAGCTCCTGTTCAATAAAGCTCTCGTTATCCCAAACTATGAAGTAATAGCAACTTCGTAAATGAAAATATAAAGAAAACATTCCAACACAGTGAACTATGCAAACCTCATTGAGATGAATATGGCCAACTAGGCCTGCATCATTTACCATACTTCCCAAACTAGAAAGCTGATTGCTATATCTGCATGTAAAACACAAACTTTTTCAAGCCCACACATTAATTTTATACCACTGCAAATAAGTACAAAGTGTAGTAGATGCAAAACTCAATTTCTTGTCAATGACATGGTGACCAAATAATATGTTGGTAGTAACAGAGAAACATATTCTCACAAAAGTGGAAGTGAAGATTACACTCTGCTATTATCAGGTACACAACTATTACTATATTGATCAGCTCTTGAGTATCTAACTATTATTAAACTGGAACTTTGCATGGTTAACCCAAGCTATGCAAAAAGAAGCTGCAGACTGTTAAATATATATTTCAGCAAAGGCAAAACCTTTCCTAGTTAGCAAATCACACATTTATAGACATAAAATGAATTACATCCACTTATTCGCATAACAAATAATTCTTCCAGAATTCTTAAAGCATAATCTCCTGAGAAACATGCAAGAGTTTCTAGAAAACAAAACCACGTATTTGATCTGCAGAACTTGATATTGTTGAGAATATCGCGTTTAAGAATGGGAAAAACAAGAACAAACTCCGGAAATCGAAAAACAAATAACCAAGATAAATAACACCAAGAATTTACATGGTTCGCAATATGTGCCTACGTCCACGGGGCAGCAACAACAATCTTTCACTATATCAATAATGAGTACAACCAATAATCTTGCCAAATCTCTAGAACTAGGACTTGACGAAAAACCTGAAAGAACAAGAACAAGAAATATACTATCTCTTTTCTTTTCTCTCGCACACTTTACAATATTCTCTCACTCTAATCCCTTGAGTGGTATACAATTTATTGTTTTGCTCCCTCCAATTCAAAACTAGTACAATAGCCCCTTTATATAGACATAATAAAGGTCTTCTTCAATAAGGATTATTAATCCTAAAACCTAATTGGAATCTAGTTATAAAACCTACTCCAATTGAGAAACTAACTCCAATTGGGTAAACAATTTAATCCTCTAAGACCATAATTACTTATAGACTTAGGACAACTTATCATGGGCTAGAAAAACCTAACAGATATCAACAGATTCAAATAGATACCAAGAGAGCTGCAAATAAATATTAAAATTGCAGGTAGTAGTGCCAGTGTGGTGGGAGACGGAAAAAGCATGTCAGCATAGAAAATAACTTAAAGCACGGAAGAGGTAGTAACAGGTACTCATTTCCAGTTCAACTGTGGGGGGGGTTACCTTTCAAGAAAGGTTGATGCAGATAAAGCAGGGAATATGACAACTGACAACTTAATCAACATGAACTAAGGGATTGAGAAATTCCTAGAAACATACTTAAATAAAACCATATGTGAAAGTGTTGCCAAAAAAATAAGTATGAAGAGGCAGAGCATACTCAATCATGAATTCGACTGCAGTATCTTTAAGACTGACTTTCTTCAACTGATTCTTAACCAAACATGCTGCACGTTCTCGGCAGTACTTTCTTCCACAACCACAGTTATTCAAGTACAAAATTACACGGCGATCAATGAGCTCATTCTTAAAATTTACTTTGCAAAGTAGAATTTCCTGAAGAACAGACGATGTAAATTCAAGTTACGATAAATATTTATGCATGTATCTTCATCAGCTCAAAAAACATTTATGCAAAAGAAAACATAAAAGATCAAAAACATGAATTGAAAGGAAAAACACCATCATAATCAATAGCCAAGCCAACTACCTTCATCAGCTCCCATGAAGAGTTGCTGCTTGGGGTAGAATCAAGAACTGCCTTGTACGCAGGATTTGACATTGCAGTGGCAGCTAACACACCAACAGGTTCACCAGCAGGGAAAAGATTCGGGGGCCTAGATCCAGCATTGACTCCATACTCAAATTGGATAACTGAATTGCTACAAACATTTCTGACTGTGCCATCATAGCAAATAACCACATCACGAAGAATGGCCATTAAATTTTTAAATAAGGTCCCAGGTTCAGTCAATCCTCTTGAGGACCGAACAATCACCTCTCGTGTAGCAATGGAGTGAACTATTTCCTCGTATGGATCTAACCCATGGAAGAAACAACTTTGAACTAGGCCATATTCTGCAGAGGGATACTCCGAGTTAAAAGAATATTTGTTGTGACAGAGAGAGGCCACATCCTCAACCAATGTCTTTGAGTAGAATCTTCCCTTATCAGAGAGTTGTAGGCCTAGGAACCCAATTTGTTGTACAACTTTGTTGATTGCCGAATCACTCTTGGTGTCGATTAAATCACCGAATGCAGATGACTCCAAGATAAAATTTGAAACTGGTACTTTCAAGCTTTTCATTCGACTCTCTAGCTGAAACTCTACAAATTCATTGTAGGTTGACCTCAGATGATACAACAAATCTGAAGTACCCTGAATATTCTCCTTAATATCTTGTATGGATGTCTTTGACATGTAAAAATCCTCCAAGCCAACACTGAACCCTTCTGAAAATATATTCTCCATCAGCAAGGGCTGTAGAGAATCAAAGAATTTAAGGACATCCTCGCCCCCTTTCTCAAAAAAAACTGAAGTAGCAATGTCATTCATCACCGCTGAAACTGCACTTGTACTGAACTCAATTTTCAGTATCTCACTTTTATTGACTAAGTACTTTTCCCCACAGTAGTCAAAGTCAAGAGGCAATGCAGTCTGTAATATCTGCAAAGCAGTCCAATATGAGCAAGCAGCATTTGCTTTCAATAATGCAGGTCGTGGCAACAAAGATGAAGCAAACATGGCCAGTTGCTGAGCTGCTGATTTATCCAAAAAAAAGTTCTTAAACATCATCCTCAATGACAATAGTGAATCAGTGGCCATTTGCAGATTTGGTTTTCCACTATGAGAGCTAAGCAGCTGCTTCTCCACTGAAAAAAGCTCCAAAACTTCTGCTTTTGCAGCAAGTGATTGCGGATAGAACAAATGGATGCAATCACCATCAAAGTCAGCACTTAGTGGCCCACATATCAAAGGATTTATTTTCACCACATGGTCATCATGCACATACACTTGTAGTGCTTGTAGGGAATGTTTATGGGTAGTTGGGGGCCTGTTTACAAATACAAGGTCCCCATCCATAATCCTCCGATGCACCACTTGACCAGGCCTCAAAAAAGTGTGCCCCTTTGAACCTTCCCTAAGTGAGTAAGTTGATGATCCATCCCTATAGGTTAGGCACAACTTGCTATCTACCAGCTGTTGTAAGTACCTAATGTTATGATCATTAACCCTCTCCTCGAAGGTGATTCTTTGAGCAATTTCATAGGGGATGCCAACTTCATTTACCCTTCTAAAGGCATCCCCAGTGATTACTGAGCGAGAAGAGAATCCTGAACCCTTTCTAATGAACAGTGTTCTCATTTTTTCAAGCCATGCTTTAGTGGAAGAGGCATTCAGCTCCTTGTTTACCCCAAACCTTGCATCTATATCCCGTGATGCCTTCCCAGTACCCCTAACTTGAAGATACTGATCCACTATGGCTTGAAGTTCATTAGCTTCAACAATTTGTGATTCAAAGTTTGGGATGCCTGACCTTGAACTTCTTATGACTTCAATTTGCTTTAGAACTTTTCTGAGCATTGAAATTGACGGATCCGCAGACATAACACTAACACCATCCGAAATTTCAGGAACAGATAAACAGTTTGGAGGGACAGGTATATGACGCAAGATGTATCCATCTTGAGGAAAATACCCTCTTGCATTAAGTTTCTTCCTGGTGTCTTGAGGGATACGCTTTAGCATCTCCATCACCTGGTAGTCATTACCAAAATAATATGTATCAGGAGAACAACAATTACAATCAGCAGAAACAGGAAAGGCCAACAGAATTATATAAGATAAGTATGATTTTCATTATGAGTGATTGGCAATAAAATCATTTGGTTAGAATCTACTTATACACATCTGGTGAACTAAGTTAACCATCAAACTAGTTAGTGAATGAAATAAATTGTGCCAGTTGAAACCACATGGAGCTGTACATCTGGCCAACTAAGTTAACCATCAATTTATTTTGTAAACAAAATAAACTGTGCCAGTTGAAACCACAGGGAAGACAACAACACCCTCTGATCAATCCATTCAATGAAGAATCCAACAGTAAGATGCTAACTTCGCCAGATTACTGTGATAAGGGGGATGATTGCATGTGGGTAAGAACTAGATTTAAGACGTAGTGATCACAGTAAACCAGAAACTTTTCCCACAAATGAATTGGTGTGCAAACAAGGACTTCAACTAATTTAGCCATCAAAACAATTAGTGGAGCTAAAATCAATCATGAAGGTTGACACCAAAGGAAGGTGGCAGAAGCAATAGCAACCCCTGATCAATGCATACAATAAAGTAAGACAGAGGAATCCAAAATAAGGTGCTCACTGTGTCAATTTCTGTGATAACTGATAAGTGAGGATTTCTTTGTATTTGAGTCAAATTAATAAATTAGAAATAAGTTCTTAATGGAAAACATCAAACTTTTCCACTAATAAAAACACCGTAGAAATAACAGTGAACTATGAGCAAACAAAGACTTCAATACACATAACTGGACAATAAAATTCAATTCAAGTTCCAAGAATGTGAGATGATAGGGATTCAGTCAGGAAGCAAGAAGCATACCTCACAAGGAAGCAAAGTACGTATATGATCATCGCCATAACGAAAACCATATCGTTCGAGGAAATTCCAAAAACCAGGTGGTGTTCTTGATTTAGAAGGTCGCTTCAATTGCAAGGAACAAGAGCTATCTGTTGGTTTAGTCTCTCCAATACACACTTGTGCAGCATCCTACAGAAGGAATGAGAGGGCATAAAACTAGTAGATGGAAAATGAAGAGAGATGAAGAGAGAACATATCACAAAGTATTCCAATTTATATAAAATTAAATGTAACAGACTTTAAAAAAAAAAACAAGTATAGCATTTCTTGACGGTTGACAAACAACTTTATCTAACTATAATTTCAATCTTTAAACATAGTACTCCAAATGAAAGAATCAAACCTCTGAACACCTAATAAGGGCAGGAACATCCCAAGAAAGGAAAACATACGAGATAATAACACACATAATGTTCTAGAACACATAACCTAATACACAATTGACCTTTTTTTACAAGAATTTAGGGAAAACAAAACAAACTAAACCAGGATTACTGACACCATCAAGATTTCAAGTATTGATCTTTTTTGCGAGCTCATGGAATGTAGTGCCATTCCAAATAAAACTTTTAGGAAACTTGAATTACTAAAACAGAACTTCAATAAACCAAAGATGCACTGGCAATTGAAACATAGCATAGTGAAACATTTCTAACTAGAAACTAGAACCATGTAGTGATAGTTGTGCAACTAAGGTTCAAAAACCATGTATTTGATTAAATTAGAATTAGTGGTTGGGTGAGAGGGTGTGAAAGTGCTTGTGCGCCCGTAAGGAAATCAGAGAGCGATAAATCCACAAAATTTCTAGATACAGTGAGCATACTTCACATCATGAAAAATTGAAACGATTAATTTATACGTACCTCACAACATGAAGCTAACATTCTTTCTGCTAAGCCAGTATTCTTGGTTGGAAACTGAATAGTAAAAAAATGGATACAGAATATAAGGCTATAAGCACAGAGATTTTTATGATAAGAAAACATTGCCAGTTAACTATATAGTTTTTAAAAATAAAAATTTGCTACTCAAATACGAAGTGTTCTCAACCACTTTACAGAATATAGAAATTGAAGGGCAACCCACAGTCACAGACAATTTTTCCTCCAACGACATGTTAACAAAAACAAAAATATTGTGAGATTGTGGTCGACAAAGAACTATTCACATAATACAATCGTGGATTCTGTAGAATTAAGTTCAAACTTCAGACTCTTTTTGAGAAAATTAGGAAAATAAAGCAAACTTATAAGATTTAAAAGAAAAGAAACAAGATCAATCCACAGATGACAAATACAGTGCAATAAAGGGCACTTGTACAAAATGATAAATTAAAAAACAAAAAGGCAGTTTAGTAATGGTTGGATTGAATGACACAGTAAATAGGTTCAAAATTCAACTGCTTCTTCATGTAAAATTGTAAATCATTTTATTCTTTGTTCCTCAGCTGAAACTATAACAAACACAAATCTGCATATCTTCCCTTAACAGACAACAAAAGTCCAAATAACAAGCTAACCAAGGGGATATATTGCCTCTGCTTAGTAAGTGATGATCATAGCAGCAATTATAAACAATGAAAAACTCAATCAGGTGGTACCTTGTTCTTTTTCATTTTCAAGCATTTCAAGCACAATAAGCTCAGCATCCGCTTCAATTCGCTAACATGATTGGGATGAAATATTGGTACTGGTAACTCAATATACCCAAAATGACCTGAAAAGGGATAAAGGATACACTTTCTTACGTTTCCAATCATACTCTTTCAAATTTCAATGTATAATATGTTTCTTACATCTGACTTGTTTGGCAACATTGTATATTTTAACTCACTGTACCAAAGGTTGAGAAATGAAATTTATTTACCTTCACATTTCCCAGGTTCGGAAGTGCCACAAGATTCACACTTTCCAAACTCAAGGGGCAGGCCAAGGAATGGGTTGGAAAGCTGGCTTGCATGGCTGATAGAGCAATCGCTAATAGATGCTGTACACTGCCAAAAATGTAAACATAAAAGTATAAACAAATTATTCCAAAGGTTGATTTTCGTAGTAAAGAAACAAATTGTAAAAAACACTTTGCTGGAGGTGATTTTCTAATTTACTCTCCCATAGACACTAGTCACGAGTTAGTTGTGAAGGCATCTTTTACTTTATTTTTTTTAATAAGAACAATACGGGGAACACGTTGCTGAAGGCATATTACATTTGACCAATGGAAAGCCATAATTTTCATTTGGCCGTAAATGGAGCCTTATATGAGCTTAGAATGTGAATATTCAATATGGACTCTAAAGACCACTCCCTCCAAGAAATGAATCAGAATTCTCCCTCGAAATCCTATCCCATGAATGCAATTTTATTTTTTAGAAACAAACTAATGTAGTTAAGGCCTCTCAGCTTTAGATGGCATAGACTCAATAACTACTCAAATTAAATGTCAAATTTCTACTTACAATTTCTTGATGAGTTGCTAAACCAAATTTGATTCCAACGATCTCCCCATCCAAAATATTCGAGGTCGAGACCTCCTCCATTTCCTTTAAGAAACTGCCATGGAAGAGACAGGGAAACATATATAAAGTAAGACAACTGTAGCTATTACAGCAAAATCAACATGCAAATATACCATAGACAAAATTATTAAGCTAGAAACTTAAGAAAAAGTTAGTTTGTGGGAGGTACCAACCTCTAAAACAATTAAAATTAATAATAAGTTAAAGGCAAACGATATACAAGAAATCTGATGGTTTCTAAGAAAAAGGAAAGAATTAAAAAAGGCCAGCAGAACTCAGCAAAAAACCTAAACAAGGTATAAATTTTCATCCAATTCTCAGCTACCAAACACAAAATAAACATGCAGCAAAAGGAAAGAACAAAATTACCAGAGTCTTCGGGTCTGATCGTACTTGGAGCTACGATGCAGGCCGGAAAAAAAAAAACCCTAACTGGAACCTAGAAAACAAAACGCAGAGCAAATGTATTTAGCGTCACAGTTAGATACAGAGAAAGAGGGGGGAGAGAGAGAGAGAGAGAGGTCCTTTTGGTCACGGAGAAACTGAGAGAAAATTAACCAATGTGCAACATTTTCCCCCGTTAAATTTTCCAAGCAAAAAAAAAAAGGCCCATTAAAAAGTCCCTCATTTTCTCAGCAACCAAACACCAAATAGCAAAATGCAAACAATTTAGAGCAAAAATTACCACAATTTTTCGATTCCTCCGTACTCTGAAACCGGGGGTTCAACTCCAAAATCCTAGAATAAGCCCTGAAACCCCTAAAAACCAAAAACCCAAAAGGGTTTTTCAACGGAGTGAGAACTATACTCCAAAGCTTTTGAAACCAAAAAAACAATTTCAGTAAAAAAATTCGCAAACGACACAAAAATTGGCCGGCAGAGGGAGCTTACCCTCGCAAACGGCGCCGTTTTCCTCTTCCGCTGTCGCTTTCACTCTCTTCCGAGACTCTGATGACCAGAGAGAGAGAGAGAGAGAGTGAGATGGTGGGAGAGTGAAATGGGTTTTTGCATGAAGAAAGGGGAATTTTGTTGAGGCCTGGGGAATTTGGACTTTTTGGTCTTTTCACAGATCAACGTGGGGTTTCTAGAGGAAAAAAAATAAAAATCAGGTTGGTTTTTTTTGAAATTTTGGAGCCGTACTGCTTTACCGGGTGTGTGGTGTGTGAGGGGTTTTGGGGAGAGAAATGACAGGAAGGGGCTCGTTGACCGTTTTATTTACCAAGGTTTGGCTTTGGTTTGGTGAAAATAAGGAGGGCAAAATGGAGAGTGTATTTGGGGTAGAGTTTATTTGCGATTTTAACTCTTGATTAAAATCTAAACTTTTTAACCAAGAATATTTAAAGTTTAACCCAAAACTTTAAGTTTAACCAACAGGTGGTTCTAACTCTTGTTGTTCCGGTGTGGGTTGGGCTGAGACTGGCTCTTTCTAGCGCATCCACGCGCAAAAGTGGCCACAAAAATAGGTTTGGCCAATTTTTTGGGAAATTTGCTCAACTTTTAGGTTTTAACTCAAAACTTATTTTAGGCCACATGGTTGGAGATAGGGTTGGGCACGGGCTGAGCCGGGCCTTAATTTGGAGGAACCTGGCCCTACCCATTTTAAAATGTAACGGGTGGGGTTGGGCCAGGCCAGATAGAAGGAATTTGAGTTTAGGAATCGAACCTAACCCAGCCCGTTTGAAACAGGCCAGTTCGAAATGGGTCCACGGGTCCAATTACTTTTTCTTTTCTTTTTTCCAATTTTGGAACGGCGCCGATCTGCTGATCAGAAGCATAAGCAAAACCATCCATTTTAGACACTCATTTGCACTACTCAGAACACAGAAAAACAAATCCTACAAACATTTCTGCACTGCATGTGTTTAAACACAACCAAATCAATGTATATACTTCGCACATGTACGATTCTTCCATGCATGTCCCGAAATAAGCAAACCATGAAATCCCAGATCCATAGTTTCTAACAGAACCCATTACACTTACACACAAAACTACATCAAATCAATCTCACAAATAACCAAATCGGAAAATCGAAAAATCATACTAGAGACGTCGTCTTCCTCACGGATCCAAGACCTCCACCCTCGCCATTACAAATTACATTAGTTGATGAATCAAAACAAAATTAGAAATCCTAATTCATAAATTACCTAGGGATGCCACGATGGAGAGTTAGGAGAGATGCCACGATGGTAATCGTGCCTCTCGACCCGGTCCAACCCTTCGCATGCCACCACGTTACAGTTTTGCTTCCCCAATTAAACCTCCAACATCACCTTATCCTTGTTGTTTGCTGATCCTTCTAGTGAGTCAAACAGGGTCGAGTTGGGCTAGCATCTGCAGCATGTCGGAGAATGAGTGGTCGATCAGCGACTAAGGTTGAAGTTGTTCTGTTGGAGGGCTTTCACGCATGCCATATGATTTGGGAGCCTGGGCTCAAGATTGAAATCTGAAATGGGAGCCTGGGCTCGAGATTGAATCTTAGACGAGAGAGGAAAGGAGATTCAAGGAGGAGAGATCGAGGGAGGAGAGTCGAAGTCAGAGTCGGGATAAAAAGTGGGTGAGGTGAGGGGAGAGTTAAGTGAATTGGCCAAATTGGGTGGGTTTGAGGATAAGAGATTAAAGGGTATCTTTGAAAAAAAAAAAAGATACAGATTTGAGGGTAGAGAACAGTCCGGGCCGAGGGCCCGTTTTCTCCAATTTTTAGAACCGGCATGCCCCGTTATTTTTCAAGAATCGGCCCGCCCTGTCCCGTTTTGTATTTATAACTTTTGGACTCGCCCCGTACTCATCTGAACCGCAAGTGTAAAACCCCACCCCTAAAAATAATGTAATTTCATTTTGTTTTGGGTATTGTTTTCTTTTAAAAATTGTTTTTGGTGTTAAATTGTGTGTCACGTGGGGCCCATCCCCTTTTTGGTCTCCTTCTTCCCTCTTTTTCCCGTCACTCTCCCTCACTTTCTCTCTTTCTTCTTCTTCACCGTGCCACACCCATAAACCATATCCTAAAATCATCATCAAATCACAATTTCAACATCACCATCGTCTTTATCTCGTCACTACGAACTCAACCATAGTCTTGGCATTTTGGAAGTCGAACCATGAAGCCCCGTACGAGAGCTCCGACGCAGACCGCCCCTTTCGAGGCAAATTCCGGCCAAACCACGGTGATTTGGCCGGCGTGCAAGTATCAATCTCTTCGTCTCGCTGAGTACTACAACTTTCCTTTTTGTTTCACCCAATGTCATTGAGTATTGAAGAAGTTATACTCATTTGAATCTTACCCAGTTTCCGGCGACCTCTGAGGCTTTCGAGGCATTTTCCGGTCAAACCATGGCGACTTAGACGTCGTCTGTGGTACCATTCTCTTTTTCTCTTTGAGAGCTACAACTTTCCTTTTTTGAATCACTCAATTTCGTTAAGTTTTGACAAAGTTATGAACGTTTAAAGTTAGGGAAGTTCCGGCTGAATTCCGGCCTTCTTCTCCGGCGAGACCAAGAAACCAAGGCCTTGGGGCCTAAACCCATTTGAACCAGGCCCTTTGGGCTGTGCTTAAACCCAACCCAACTCTTTTTTTTTTATTTTGTTTCTATTTATTTTATTTCAAACCCAAAACCCCTTTTTAGTTTAATTTATTTTGTTTTTGTTTTAAAACCCTTAGGCTTAAGACCTTTGGGCTGTAGCTGTTGGGGGCCCTAAGCCCAACCCCAACCTTTTTAATTATTTTTGTTTATTAATTGATTTTAAAAAACCCTAAGGCCTTGAAGCCATTTTCCTTTAGGGCCTTAGGCCATCTCCAACCGAAGGGTCAAAAGGGTCAGAGGGCCGAAAATAGCCCTAAAACCGTCTCCAACCGAAGGCTAGGCCAGAGGGCTCGGGAATCTGGGAGGGCCCCACGGGATCGGAGAGGGCTGGAGGGCTGGAGGCCAGCCCCGGGCTGGCTATCTTTTTTTTAATGTTTCTCATTTCTGTCGATTATAACCGACATAAATAATATAATATATATAATATATATTATTTCTGTCGGTTATAACCGACAGAAATAACAATTTGAATTTATACTTCCAACGGCTAGCGCCACTAGCCGTTGTAAACCTTTTTTTTTTTTTATGAATTTAAACCTTTTTTTTTCTTTTTTTTTCTATAACTTCCTATAACTTCTATTTTACAAAATTTGTTTCAATTTTTTTAATTCTATTTTTTTCCTATAACTTATATTTTACAAAATTTGGTTCATATTTTTTTCATATAACTTCTATTTGACAAAATTTGTTTCATATTTTTTTTTAAATTCCATTTTTTTCCTATAACTTCTATTTCACAAAATTTGTTTCATATTTTTTTTAAATTCTATTTTTTTCCTATAACTTCCTAAACCATTATACAACATTAAATTAAATTAAGTAACATGAAACAACATTAAACAATATGAAACAACATTAAACAACATTAACCAACATAAAAATTATACAACACTAACCAACATGATTTTTAAATAAAATTAAGTTGTAGTTTTTAAATAATAAATTATGTTTGGCCCTATGGCCCTTTGGCCCTCGGTTGGAGACGGTTTTTTGTGACAGGGCTAAAACGAGCCCTCTGGCCCTCTGGCCCTCGGTTGGAGACGAAGGCAAATATGGCCCTGTACTGTTCATTAAAATATTAATATCTTGAAGAATCTTGGAGGGCCAGAGGGCTAAAACAAGCCATCTGGCCAGCCATCAGTTGGAGATGGCCTTAGGCTCGTGCATCCTAAGCCTAAACCCTTTAACCCTACCAACCCTAAACCCTAGCCGACTCAAGCCTTCTTGTGGAATATTCCATTAGGGAATATTTCATATTTTGTTAGGGAATATTCTTTGGAATATTATATTTACGTTTACGAAATTTAACCGGGACCCTTCTTAAGGTAATTCAATGTCCTGAACCCGTTTCTGACGTCCGTTTTCCCAGATTCAATTGTTATAATAGAGTTTTAATAATTGGACCCTTTATGTGCTTAGGGGCAATTATATGCAGCGTTCCTTCTTCGATAGGTTGCGTGGCTCTTCGGCGGTGAAGTATTGTGAGTGGACCCCTTCTATAAATGCATGTTTTGATAGTAGATATGTATACATGAAAAGCATGATTTAACGATTATGTTCTATGAAATGCGTTGAGATAAGATGCTTACTGAGGCTATATTGAATTACTATTATTTTTCCTAGAACCCATGTTCTTATAGAATATCCGATGGATGACGATATGATATTTAGAACATGATTCGAACACATCTTTATAGTATAGATGATGAATGACTTTATACTATGAAGTTGTTTTCCAATATAGATATGTTCAATAGTTTTGTACTTACCTAGTGGTCCTTTCCGCTACGAGACGTAGGGATAGATTCTGGTCCGTCCCGGACGACGATTATGGTGTTGGCATAGGGCCTGAAGTGTGTTTCCTTTGACTATTTAGCACAGGGACGGGGAGCCGGCATGAGACCTGAAGTGTATTTTCCTCTAACTGTCTGCTCAGAGACGGGGAGACGGGGAGCCGGCATGGGGCCTGGGGGTTATTGGACACTCACTAGTGATTATTATATATACAAGTTATGATTTGAGACATTACACGGCATGCTAGGCTTCGGAAAACCTATGTTTATCATGATATATGTGTTTTCATAAAACATGGGGGTTAGTATGTTGATAACTGTTTTATTATATCTATATCAACTTGGTCCACTCATGTTTGTTTTGTGCTCCCTTCAGGACTTAGAATCAAGGTATACAATCCCGGCATTCAGGCACTTCTGCATCGGCATCTTCGAGTTCTCTCGGTGTAGGATCCACTCATTTGTTCATCTAATTTTATATTATTTCCTTTAGTGTTCTAGTTAGTTGTATGCTCTGAACACGTTCCTTAAATGCATATTCCTTATTCTTTTACAATTATAAGTTTTATCTATTCCTTATTTTCAGTATTTGCACTTAATAAATGGCTTTCGTCACCCTTGGGTGTCGGTCAGCACATGCCTATCCTGGTATTTGAGGAATATCGGAATCAGAGCGTGTCAGCAAGGATCTGCCCCGACTCGTGGGTTCAGGACCCATTTGCCCACCCCTAGTTAGAGATGGTTTGGGTTAGTTTAACCCAAGGATTGGTCCAAGGGTCTTTCTTTTTAAATCATTGTCCAAACATTTCCTATTTTTCATAGTGTAGAAAATCATTTTTAATCAATAACACATAATCAATGATTTTATTTTTCAATGTCTATACTAGGAAATGAAATGACTATGAACCTAAGCTAAAGTATTAAAATTATTTATTTACTTGAATCAAATTTTCCATTTATTTTATGTTGTTAAGCTGAAGTTGACGACTAGAGGTTGTAGCTGGAGAATGCGCGAGTGACTTGTAACCTATGCCGACAGAGATATTATGATTCTGATGGTTTTCTGTACTTGGGTCCAAAAAGAATTTCGTTGTGATCCTCAATTAAGCATATCAAACATTGATTAAGACTCAAGTCCGTTTTAAATGTCCACAACATGTCGTAACGGGCTCACCAAGCAAGCCTTTATAGTTCATACTTTGTAGAGCACCTCTGAATATGCTAATCAAAACAAGTTTACACATTAATTATAAGGAAAACTAATTAAAAATGTTTGAAAACTTTGACTTTTAACGATAAATACAAAATAAAGGGTAAAGTAAATAGTATCATGATTGACTTTTTAGTGTAAAAATGTGGTTTTTCGTTAAAGTTCCCATTATATCTTGACATGCTACTTTTTGCTTAGTGCATGCTGAAACATTTTGCTTGGTAAGATTATGCGTGTTTTACTTGTTGGTCATTTTCTTAGCAACAAATTAATACAACAACAACAAAGCATTATCCCAATATTAAAAGAAAATCTTCCATTAGGCAAACAAATGGAACAAGATAAATAACAAGAACTATATAAAACCTTGTTTTAATGATATTATCAAGAGAGTAAAGAAAAAAAAAAAAAAAAAGCAAAGCCCAACGCATGCATACTTCCTCCCGCCGAAACTGTTCAAATGCTTCAAACTACAAAGGTACCTAATTTTTTTTTTTAACGAATTTTCTAACGGATGTATGAAATTAAAATAAAATGATAAGTAAATGTATGAAATTAAAATGTTTTAAATATGTTGTAAGAAATTGAAATGTTTTAAATATGTTGTAAGAAATTGAAATAGACCCCAAACCTGAGGGGGTAAAATGTAATTTACCCTTATTTTTATTAAAGTTTAAACCTTTTTCATTAAATAAAATTATAGAATAGTTTTTGGTTAAAATAAACTTAGCACAAGTCATTTTCATTAAAGCTCCATAGTTTAAATTTGAATCATTTCAAAAGCATATTTACTAAATTACTCTTTGTTTTCGGATTTCACGTCAAATTTTTGTATAGGGGTGGCCGCGGTACGGTTTGACACCGAAAGTATAGCTGAACCAACTAGCAATTAATGATTCATTTTATTTTGAGTTTGACCAATACAACATAGAAATCGGACCAAACCAAACCATTATTAATCGGTTTGATTCGGTCGTTTAAACCTAATCGAACATATTGA
Source organism: Malus sylvestris (assembly GCF_916048215.2). NCBI lineage: Eukaryota > Viridiplantae > Streptophyta > Magnoliopsida > Rosales > Rosaceae > Malus > Malus sylvestris. The sequence goes on from NC_062261.1 coordinate 34,550,697, forward strand.
TACAAATGTGCAACATTTCAACTTTTTTTTAGTACAACAATATATTTTACACTAAGGGAAGACAAGATTTTGGCTAAGCCACACAATGGGCAACCTAATTTGGTATCGAAGTCGTCATCCACAAGATTTGAACCTAAGACCTCTCACTTATAAGTGAAGAGGAATACCACCAGATCGTAATACTAAGTGGCAACGGTTCGTAATTTTAATCCCTCAAACATCCACACATCTTTCACATTCCAATCAGGTCAAAAGATTATGTTTTTTGGAACATAAAAATTTCATCAAGTAAAAAAGAACTTAGTGAGTGGTGATATTCCCACCCCAGTGTCTTATTTCCCCACCCACCATTTAATGAAAATGTTAATAACATATTTATTCTTTAAAAAAAAAGACACTTAAACCCCTATTTAATTCATTACAAAAATTTTGAAAAAACAAAAATAATTTAAAATAATAAATAAATAATGGTGGGTGGGGTGTGATATCTTTGGTGGAAAGAGGTTGGGAAAGATTTGGGTTAGAATCGACGGAAAAGTTGGAGGAAGGAATGGGCGTGTGCTAGACGAAGGCGAGAAACTTCAATGGAGAAAAAAGAGAATTGGGTGTGAGATTTGTGGTTTTGACAAAAAAGGAGGAAGAATAGTGGTTTGGGGGTTCGAGGTCTCTGCATGGCGGTAATAGGTGTGAAGGAGATGATGAATGTCTAGGTCTTAGGTCTTGCATTTTCTTTCATTTTTTCTATTTTTATTTATTTATTTAAAGATATAGTAGAGTTATTTAAAAAAAAATATTATGGTTATTTTGGGAATAATGGTAGGTGGGAAAATAACATTTTACCTTTTTAATTTTTTATGGTGGGTGAGATTATCATGTGGGTGGGAAAATAGGACACTTTGGTGGGTCTAGTAGCACTCAACTTAGTTTTAATTCAATTAAATCTCTTACTAGCAAACGATTTACCGTTACAACCTCATATTAACATAGAATACATATAAATCTCCTAATTGTTAATAATCATTACTACATATAATATGCTGAGACACAAGTGTGTGTGTGGTAAGACCACCAAATAACCTAGAATATGTCGACATAAATAAAATAGATTAATTGATAAATTTTATATATACTAAAACTCAGTTTCGGTTACTGTTCATTAACAGTGATTTGACGAAATTGACATCGGTTTCTTCTTTGTTCTGCTTACTGTTTCCACTTTTCTACAGTGGAAAGTCGGTTGTGCCCTTCTGCGTCTTTCATCGTTTCTTTCTCTGCTTTGACCGCATCGTTTTTACTTTACCTTTTCTCTTCGTTTTTTCATCTCCGTTGCTCTGCGATTTTCTCCTTCATCGCTCCCTCTTTTGCTGCCAAATCTTTGCTCTTTCTTCGCAAAATAGTCTCAAAAGAGATCCTGTTGGGGATTTGGTTTCCGGTCTTCTCCGGTGTCGAACCCTTTGTTGGTCAGCGTTTTGTTCTCATCTTGCCATCGTTGGGATCAAAATTTTAAGGTCAGTTTGTTTTCAACGTTTGATCTTTATTTTTTGATCTCTAGGGTAAGAAATTTAAGCTCTTTGTTTTTGTTTTTTATTTTTTTGCGGATCTGGAGGTTGGGACAAATTTTTTTGTCAAATTGGAGGCTGATCATGTGCTACCTCTTCAGATTATTGATAAAGAAATTATATTGAGCTTAGGTATGTTTAAAACAACTATGTGCAATTTTCGATTCTTAGTTTGTGTTTATTTGAAAGGAGCCTTGCCAAATTGGTTTTATCTGTTGTGTTTACGATGGTTCTAATAAATTGGTTTTCCACGTGAGTAATTTTTTGGTCCAGAATTGTATATGTTTGGAAGAAAGTCTGATATAAGTTGAGTTGGTAATGTTTTTTCGCTTTGCTTCTGATTGGTGTGTGTGGTTGCTTCAGATCTTAATCGTTTTTTAAGAAGGGAGACTCGATTTGTTCTGATTGGTGTGTGGGGTTACTTCAGATTTTAATCGTTTTTTAAGAAGAGAAACTCAGTGTGCTTTCCACTTATTTTTTGGAGTTGTCTTCGTTATTGGTTTGAGTCAGTGATGATGAGCAAGGAAAAAGCTTTGAAAAGGAAAGTATTCAAAATTGGTTAAGGGTTTTACAAAAATTTAAAGGCTTAAATGCTTAAATACAGCTTTCTTTAGATTAGTATGCAGAAATCAAAAGGCTTTGAAAGGCAGAGTGTTTAAAATCATGTGAAGCTTTTAGTTTAAAATCATTTGAAGCTTTTACAAAGGTTTGAGAGCTTCAGTGATTAATTAGAGCTTAATTATGAATTCAACCATATGTTTAGTTAAATTAAACAATGATGTAATGCTGAATTAAGGTGTGTGATTCAATTACCATTGTGAAAATTAGCACTTTTTATATTGGGGATTAAGAACATTGATGGTGGCAATTTTTCTGAATGGTGAGGTATTTCGTTTGCTTTCGTTGTCAAATAGCGTTCTCACATGGGTGGAGAACAATACATATATTGTATATGGTAGATCAATAACAAACACTCTGTTTGGTTCTAATTTTTGGATAATTTGGTATTATTCCAGAGATAATGCAGACCAGAAACTGTTAACTCTTATTTATTAAATAGATGTATCAAATATGTTTTGCATGGCAAAGATCATATCAGTTTGGTTAGTGATACAACTATTCCAGCTTTTCTTAATTGAGTGGAGTGTATTGCAGGTCATTATCCTCCTTTTGCTTCCAAAGTTTTTGAACCTGACCGAAGTCAGTTTGCTGAATCGCTTTTGCGTGTTAGTGATGTATGATTTTCTTTTTTGCACAATCATGATGAAAAACTGAATTTGACTCATTTGATTTTGGGTTTTTGTTGTTCCTGTTGCTAATTTTGTGTTTTTGTTGTTCCTGTTGCTAATTTTGTGTTTTTTTTTCCAGTTACTAGAACAAAACTGTACCATTTGTTATTTCTATATGTTTATTCCTTCCTGTAAATACGATGAAGACACATACATGTTTGTAAAACTTTTTGCAAATTTTATGCATGCACTTTTAAAACCCGCGGCAACGCGCGGGCACGATTGCTAGTGAAATATAATGATCAGCTCGGTTTCAAAAAGCATCAAAACCGAACCAAATTAAAGTAAATTGGTTCGGTTCGGTTTTACATTATTTGACTGTTTTTCTCAGTAAAAATCAACCAAACCAATCAATACAATTCGAATTGATCGGTTTGATCGATTCAATGGGTTTGATGCCCCACCCCCTATTCCATCTCTACAAGAAAAAGAAAAAGAAAATGTTTGGAATAGATTGCAAAACCTCAAACTTTGACGTCTCTTGTGTGTGTGCACAGTCCAAGTAACATGCCAGCTTGTCTTCTTCTCCACCTGTCTTTATCTCTTTCCTTTTCTTAATTCCATGATTCCATGAACTGCATCTGTTCTGGTTACCTACTTGACATTGACATGCAATTTTTGAATTATACCCATAGAATTTAAGGCCCAAGTTTCCCCACCAACTGTTTATATACATGTTGCCTATTTATCCAAGTTAAGCCAAAAAGTGAGATTACTTAGAAAATGTCCATATTAATTCTTAACAAATTTCCTATGGCTACCTCTGGCCATAAAGAACCTTCCACTTCAAGAAAGCTGCTAAACCTTCTTAGAAGCTGTGTTTTTGTTTTTCTGTTTAAGACCGATATATTTACGTAAACGAGAGGTGTGAGATTTGGGATATGTCGCACTATGGGCTAATCGTAATAATTTTGTATAGAACTTGTCATTCACAAGAGTCCAAGTTTAGACTTCCAGCTTACAAGCACTATCAAGTGGAGAGAAGTATCGTTAGACTGTAGTACCAGGCAGCAAAAGTTTTATTTTTGTTTCTCTTATTTCTTATTTTGTGGTTGCAGTTGTTGAGGTGGCAGAGAGATTTGTTTACCTTGGCATGTCTGGTAACCTCGTCACATACCTCACAAATGAACTCCATGAGCCAATCCCCATGGCTACAAAGAATGTCAACACTTGGGTTGGAGTCTCCTATCTCCTCACAGTAATTGGAGCCTTCATAGCCGATGCCTATCTTGGTCGATTCAAAACCATCCTCGTCTCTTCGATCATTTACTGCTTCGTACGTAGAATTAAATTCAAAACTTTCATTAATTTTGTTACCCTTTTAATTTCACACCCATGATCGTTGTATCTTTTCTTGTAATGCAAGGCAACGGTGGTGTTGAACATTACAGTTTCAGTAATTCCTCTGCATTATCAGAAAGCAATGTTCTTTGTAGCACTTTACATATTGTCAATTGGGCTAGCTGGCCACAGACCGTGTGCACAAACTTTTGCGGTTGACCAGTTTTGTGAGGACTCGCCAGAGGAAAAGAAGGCGAAGAGTTCGTTCTTCAACTGGTGGTACTAGGGGATCATATTTAGTGCCTCTGCTGCCGTTTTTGTAGTCATATATGTGCAGGTCAACAGACTCTAACTCTGGTCATATATTCATACACCACGCAAGTCTGCTCCGAACCTTATTAAGAAATCGAGGATGTAACTTGTGCAGTGATTAAAAATTTCGGTAATCCTGGATTATTTAGTTCAATAAGTTTATAACAGTAATAGGCCGAAAATTTGTCACTATGATTTCCCTCGTTGTAAGATAATGTCGGGTGGGCGGCAGGGTTTGGAATACTGACAGGGGCAATGGTAGTGGCCTTGGCTCTGTTCTTCTTCGGTTACAAGAAGTTCAGAAGGCCGGGACCTTTAGGCAGCCCCTTCACCATGGTGGCTCAGGTGTTTGTGGCGGCAGCGAGGAAGCGGCACCTCGATGGAACATCAACTGGTTTTGGTGTGTACAGAGATGACAAGAGTCATGATACTAGCAGGACTTTAGCACATACCAGCCAATTCAGGTAGAATAATAGAATTTATAGTTATATATATATGTACATATCTCTCTCTCTCTCTCTAAATTTGTATTGGTTTGTAGCACTTATGCATGTATGACCTGCATGGTTTGCTAACTAGTTGCAAACTTTAGATGCTTGGACAAGGCAATGATCATTGACGACCACGATGCTTCAAGCACGACCAGAAATCCATGGAGATTACGCTCTCAAACTCAAGTTGAACAAGTAAATCTCATACTACGCCTCATTCCGGTATGGACATGTTGCTTGATGTTTGGTTTAGTCCAATCCTTTGTTCAGACCTTCTTCACCAAGCAAGGAAGCACAATGGTCCGCTCAATTGGTTCAAACTTCAAGCTTCCGCAAGCATCACTTCAAATCTTTGTTTTTCTCACGGTTATAGTTGTGATTCCAATATATGACCGTGTTTTTGTCCCAACAGCCCGAAAAATCACGGGCATTCTTTTGGCATTACCATCCTACAACGAATCGGCATTGACCTATTTCTATCCATAATCACCATGGTCGTGTCAGGTTTGGTAGGAGTGAAAAGAGTTAGCGTTGCAAAAGATCACAACCTCTTGGACAACCCGAAATAGTAGTGCCAGAGAGAGTGTGGTGGTTAATTCCACAGTACATGGTATGCTGTTTATCTGATTTATTTGCATTGGTCGGAATCCAAGAATTCTTTTACGATCAAATGCCGGAGGAAATGAGAAGCATGGAGCATACTTTAATGTTAATGGTGTCGGAAGCTTCATAAGCAGCGGTATAATAACCATGGTGCAAGCGATTAGCTCAAAGCATGGTGAAAAATAGCTTAGTGACAACATCAATCGTGCCCACCTCGATAACTTTTATTGGGTAATTGCAGCTTTGAGCACTTTGAACTTGTGCGTTTATCTGTGGATTGCTAAACGTTTTGTATACAAAAAGTTTGCAGCAGAAGCAACCAACGAGGAGAAAGAACAAACTTAATCTGGATGGTCGAGAACACAAGCTTATGACCTATCTTTTTCTCATGCTTAGTTTTTCTTTCAGAACCTTAGCGCAAGCACTAGGTAAGCAAGCTACCGTAACATTTTACACTAAGCTCTTTGATCATTTCTAAATAGGAAGAAGGAGCGCATATCATTGTACAAGCTCATTCAACTGCGTGCGAAGGACAAGATAATTTTAAATAATTAAAAAGGTGATAAATTATGAGCTAGATTATTAAATATCAAAATATCAAAATTTTCACCAAAGACCATATTTTTCTCCCTAAACCTAAAGTATTTAGCATTTTCACACATTATTTCATAACATAACTCAAAAACAAAGTTAGAGTCAATAAGAAGGTATAAATAGGGGTGATTCGGGACGAGATTCTAAACTGAAAAACACAAACCGAATTCCAAACCGACCTCTTTTGGGACGAGTTTCTAAAAACCGAAATCGAATCAAAATTTCGGTATCCCTGAAAATTTTTCGGTTTTGCAGGATCCCCAAATCCCTAATTCGAGTCCTAATTCAAAAACAAGATACCCTTAGTCCTTGAGCTTCCTCCAAATCCCTAGTTTGCAGCAGTTGCACCCCAAATTCCAACTCTTTAGGGAATAGAATATGACTTGCTTTTTAAATTGGTAGAACAATTTGGAAGGTATGACAGAACCTGCACACAGCATTACCATATGTCTGAAAGGAAAGGAGAGAGGTGGTGAGTCGAGTGTCGGTGGCAGAACGACCGAGAGAAAGAGAGAGAGTTTTGACAGAGAAGATGCAACTGAGTGAAAATTGAAATCGAGAGTAGGTCGACGCAACACGATTACTTAAGACAACAAGGATTTGGTCCTCGGGACGTTGCTTGACTTGCGTTCGGATGTCCTGGGGAAGGTCCGTGAAGAAGTAGCAAGGATTTGGTCCCTGGAGTCGGACTCTCCGATCCTGGCAGAGATGATGCTATCGTAAATGAAGTACAAGCACACGGTGGCGCGCGAGGTGGTGAGATACAGAGCTCCGGCGACAACGACGGATCTACCATCGTGCTCCGGCGACGATGACGGATCTGCCATCGCTTCGAAAGAAATGGGGTTGACAGACAATCATATGTACGTTTGTCATTTAATCTTCCGTTCCATTCCGCCTTACACGTACCAACGCGGAACATAACAACTCTCCCATTTCGGTCTGTGCATACCAAACATAGTATGAAATCTCTATTTCATCTCATTCCATTTCGTCTCGTTCTATCACATTCCGTGTTTATTTACGTGCGTTTGTTTGATTTTGCTGTTGTACCTGGGTTGAATCCTATATTGCCTACGTATCTTCTTAAGGGATCAAGTGCAATTGTAATTAACTATGATTGTGTAGGTATTTGTAGATATAAAAGTTGGTTGTTGAGAAAAATATTAGTTTGGGAAGAAAAAAGATATTGTCCGTAAAAAGACATATGTTGGGTTCAAATAATATTTGTCAAAAATTAACGAAGGTATGAAATTTGACGAATTGATTAATAAGTGTATGAAATTGCAATAAAATACAAATTTATGTATAAAATTGAAATTATTAAAGATATATAAAGTTCCAATTGCATCAAACTTGAAAGGGTAGAGTGTTACCCATAAAAATTACAAAGACCCTTTCGAATTCTTAAAAGAAAAAATTCAAATTTTTTCTTTCAAGTTACCGTTGCAAGGCTATATACCAAGCGAAGCCAGCAGAAAAAAGCGCGTACTTCATCTCTCTCTCTGTCTCTGTCTCTGTGATTATTGATTTCCTTAGTTGCCTTTCCTCGCTCGCTATAAACAACGTCGCCAGTGGCCCTGGTTCTCGATTCCTCTGCCTCCGCCGTCGCCGCCCATTTTGTGCCGAGAGATTTCATCGAGATCGATCCAACCACAGACCAAGATATGTTCTGAATTTTGAATTTCGTTATGTAATTTTGGGCTTGCTTTTAGGGTTTCTTTTGATGTTACTCGTTGATTTAGGGTTTCCTGTTATATTACTTGTTAATTAGAATATCCAATTTCCTTCTTGTAGAATTGGTATTTGATTATCGATTGTAGGGTTTGATTTGATTTCACTCGTTGATTTAGAATAATCACTCTATAATTACGTATTGCTTTCTCAACTGTAAGATTTCGATTTCGATTTTGAATATGTTATCTGTAACTGTGAGGGCATCTCCATCTCCATCTGATTCTGTGTTTGATTATAGACTTGGTGGAGGATCAATCGGTGGGAGATATGAGGAACCCAGTTATGAATGCCGAAGAAAACGCAATCGTGATGGTAGCCTCAAAGAGTTAGGGCTAGGGTTAGGGTTTTCCACCACTTGTACAGCACCTGCATATGAATACCGAAAAAAACGCAATCGTGATGGTAGCCTCAAAGGGTTAGGGTTTGAAACTACTTGTGCTGAGGCTGAGACCACTGTGGAAAAGAAGATAACTGATGAAGAAATCGCTGTTCCTGCTGATGAAGATCAGATTTGGTGCGTGTTATGTGGCGAATGTTTTGACGATTTCTATAGTCATGAGACCAAGGGATGGATGTATAAAGGTGCTGTGTACTTGAATGCACCTGAGGGATCAACAGGGAACACAGATAGGTCAGAGTTGGATCTTATAGTCCATGATAAATGCAGATAGGAAGGTGGTCAAGGGAAACGGCTTCGGAGGACATACCATAGTGGTTGCGAGAAGTAGATCAACTAATCTACCTCAACTAGATACGAATGCACCTGACAGATCTAGAGGAGGCAAGGATAGGTCACAGTTGGGTTCTATAGTGCATGCTAATGCAGATCGGAATGTTGTTAAAGAAAATGATTGCGGGAGAGTTTAGCATAGTGGTTGCGGGAAGTAGATGAACTAATTGACAGCAACTACATATATTTGAAATGATGATTTCGACCTCGGAGCATCCAGAGATGATTTAGGCTTGTTTATAGGCAAAGAGCAAAGAACATTATGTTGTTGTAATTGATTCAATCATTCGAGTTCAATAAAGAAGATAGATTTTCATTTTTACCGCCAATGTGACCTACTCATGCACATCATCTTGCAGCAAGGTTAATAACAATTTCTGTTGTCATATTGTTCTCTTCTCAAATTTATGTGTTATTTTACTCTATTTTCAAAATCACCCTATTGGAAACCAGATATATTGTTATCTAGTTACGATTGAAGGATAGAGATATATACTTCACTGGTTTCTCTGGTGCAGTTTTAATTGTCTTTATGTAGTGAAAGTCATTTCGCTTTTCTTGTTAGTTTAGTCCTAAATTGTTGCACCTTCCATTCTCAGTTATGTTAGATGTCATCTTTTAGTTAACGTTAATTTAGGTATGGGCCGCTGGCTTGCTATTTTCAAGGTCCCATTGAATCCTATTGCAAGGACATGCTACCAAGTTGCAGCGTCTCTCTGCCCTTCACGTACTACCAAAATTCTAACTGTAAGTTCTGTAAGAAGAGACCAATTGGTTCATCAGCTGGAGTCTGAAGCTCAGACTCAGAGAGGTGGGCGAAAATTACAGGTGTGAGAAACTTTATTTTGTTGATAGGACTCTTAATTTGCAGATACATTCTGATTTAACTGAAAAGTTAGATTTTAGTTGACAGCTGCAAAATATAGACTATGATTGTTGTAAATATAACGAAAATGAAAATAGTATACGGGATCAATTGCATACTGGTTTTATTCTACTTCTCGTTGTCTCTCTAACCAGTCAACTGGCCGAGTATTTAGTTTCCCTGATAGCATAATTCTATCACACATATTTCGTCTTCACAGGAAAACTGTTCATCGTTAATTTAGAAGAACGTAAATATAGTGCTTTGAGTAGAGCAACGGCGCAGACCTAGTCAGCTGTTCTACACATAATGGATCTAACGCAATGATCTCTGGTGATTCGTTAAGTAGAAAATAGAATCTCATATTCCATTATTGCAGAATAAAAAACCTTCATTAAAAAAGAAAATAGAATCTCAGAAACTGCTTGAGCAAATTGAAGCTTGCGTGAAGTTTGAGAATCCACTACTGAGAATCTACTACATAAAATTTACCCACTTTCATGGAAGGGAAACGCTAAGTTTGAGAATCCACTGCTGAGAGAAACCTTTCCAACTACGCGATTAATCACATGATATTGTTTTTCCATAACAGTTCCTAGGTTAAGCACATACTTACTGTCGATCTTGTAATTGGTTATATATTGTTTTTCCATAACAGTTTCTAGGTTATTATTTAACTAAATCGTAATATGAACTGTAGAGGATGCTCTTTGTAATGTTATTTCATCTTTGTTTTTTTAAACAATAAAAATGAACATTTCAGCAGCAGCAAAACCTCGAACTTTCTCGTCTCTTCTGTGTGCACTGCCCAGGGAAATTAGTTAAATCTGCTTTAGTTTTTTTTCAGTTAATGTCTCTTAATTTTTTTCAGTTAAATCTGCTGTGATTATTATTTTTTTTTTCTTTTTCTGTTATGTGAGTCGACTCTGGACCTCATGTATTTACAACTAATAAGAAACCAGAGGAACATTTTTGGTGATTAATATTAAGAAAAATTATGGTGACCCTAAAGTTGTGGTAGTTCAATTGTGTCAAAATAGTTCCTAAGATTAAAAATTCAAAAACTTTGGCATCCGATTGAGTTTGTGGTCATTTACGTATTGAATTTGTCACGATGCCTACCCGTGGTGTAGGATTATGTTGGGTGGGCGGCAGGGTTTGGAATATTGACAGGGGCAATGGCGGTCGCATTGGTTCTGTTCCTGTTCGGTTACAAGAAGTACAGAAGGCAGGGACCCTTAGGCAGCCCTTTCACCTCGGTGGCTCAGGTGTTTGTGGCGCGTCAATGGAACACCCACCGGTGTTGTTGTGCACAGTGATGACAAGAGTCAACTTGAGACTAGGACTTTGGCGCATACGTTCAGGTATGTCTAACATGCCACCATAATCCAAAGACATATATTTTCCATTAGGTATAATTTTATAAGGGGTGTGTCCTTTTTTACTTCTCACACACCCCTTGTTAATTTCTATCATTTGATTTTCTTTATTTCATCCGATCCGATGGCCGAAAATTGAAAAGATGTGTGAGAAGTAAAAAGAGATGTGTGGATATCACACCTCTATTTAAATTTGTATTGCGAATAGTGAAATTCAGGTACTATTGTTCTTTTTCTCTTGGTAGTTCTACTAAGATTTTTATGGCTTTCCTTTTTCTTACTCGTTGAAAAATTTAGATGCTTGGACAAGGCAATGATCGTTGACGACCATGATGCTTCATGCATGACCAGAAATCCATGGAGATTATGCTCACAAAATCAAGTAGAACAAGTAAAGCTCATCCTACGCCTGATTCCCATATGGATGTGTTGCTTAATGTTTGCTGTAGTCCAGTCCTTTTTCCAGACCACCTTCACCAAGCAAGGAAGCACAATGGTCCGGTCAATTGGTTCAAACCTTATGCTTCCCGAAGCATCACTTCAAATCTTCGTTAGCCTGACAGTTATAGTTGTCATTCCAATCTATGCTCGTGTTTTTGTCCCAACTGCCTGAAAATTCACGGGACAGTCCTCTGGCATCACCATCTTAGAAAGAATCGGCATTGGCCTATTTCTGTCCATAATCACCATGGTTGTGTCAGGTTTGGTAGAAGCAAAAAGGGTTAGCATTGCAAGAGAACAAAACCTCTTGGACAACCCGAAAACAATAGTGCCAATGAGAGTGTGGTGGTTAATTCCACAGTACATGGTATGCGGTTTATCTGATGCATTTGCATTGGTTGGAATCCAAGAATTCTTTTACGATCAAATGCCAGAGGAAATGAGAAGCATGGGAGCAGCAGCATACCTCAGCGTTATAGGTGCTGGAAACTTCGTAAGCATTAGTATAATAACTGTGGTGCAAGTAATTAGCTCAAAGCATGGCGAAACATGGCTTAGTGACAATATCAATCGTGCCCACCTCGATTGCTTCTATTGGGTAATTGCTGCACTAAGCACTGTTAATTTTTTCATTTATGTGTGGATTGCTAAACGTTTCATATACAAAGAGTTTGAAACAGAAGGAACCGAGAAGCAGACAGAGCCGTCTCAATCTGGAGGATCAAGAACCGAAGCTTGTTGCGTGGCCTATCTTGCAGATAACAGAAACTAGTGGTATAGAATACATGTTTTGTGTTGTAATGTCGTAGAACTGCCTCGCAGCTTAAAATTACATCTCTTCCCTTATGATTTCGGACATCGGGATCTAGCAATAGAATTTCAGAAAGCAGGCTCTAGTAGAATTAGTATAAAGGCCTGCATCTGCATGTATGAAATTCCTCGATAAAAAATTCCCTTTTCATCTGTTCTGTAGTCAAATTTTCATCAGCCACTTTTGGTTTTGATCAGTTTGTTTCATTGGCTAAAATTTCATGATCTCAATATCCACCAAAGCTATCACTAATGATTTGTTAAGGGTGTTGCTATCCATGCACCTCTTTTTACCTCCCACCCACTTCCTCTTAATTGATGTTATTTGATCCTCTTCAATTAATTTGATTCGATGGCCAGAAATTGACAGATGTGTGTGTGAAAGGTAAAAAGAAGTTTGTTAATAAAAACTATAATCTCATATTATACTGTATTAAAGTGCCTATTGAAGACTAACATCAGTGGTAGAGCTAGGATTTCATGAATGGGAGGGCCTCTAACATTCATTGGTAGTTTGAAACTCAGGACATGAGAGATTGAAGTAATTTGCATAAAAATTGAAAGACCATAAATTCAATAGAGAGAACTAAACATTGCACAAACCCAAAGACCAGAATATGAGGTAAAGAATAAGCAAGAAATGTATATCAAAAGTTGCTACTTAGTACTACAGTCTAGTGATATTACTCTTCACTTGTAAGTGAGAGGTCTTAGGTTCGATTCTTGCCAAAGACGAATTTTAATCATATTATTGCTAGCCTATTGTGAGGCTAGCCCACTCCTCCAACCTCTTAGTATAGATGTCGTTTGTTCAAAAAAAAAAATTAAAGTTATAGCCAAAGAAAACAAGCATAAGGAGGGGAAGTGAATACTACTATGCCGCAATAAGAGGGATAGAGGGAAAAATGTGGCATGCCTGGAACGGAAAAAAATTCGAATTGAGAACACACTTTAAATTTAAGGATACTAGACTGACATGCAACAACATCATCTGTTATAGTAGCAGAAAAAAAAAGGCAGTAGGCCAGGGGCCATACTGGTCCCTTAGTAGCTTCCCCATTGACTTACATCAAGCCTAGTTAATAACGAAGGAACCAAGGTAATGGAAACTTGGGGAGTTTATAATGTATGTGAGGGACAAGTCTTACTAGTGGCTTATATAGTCTTGAGTTACTTCTCATATTGTCAGTTGGTTTTATGGTAAAACTCCAATTTCATCATGGTATCAGAACATGTTGTCCCTCGTGTGATAGCCCATGGGCTACACGTGCTCACGCATCATCCACTTGATGTCCACGTGTAGGCTTGAAAATTGATCACGCATGCGGGGCGTGTTGAGAGTTGAAATGTGAGGAACAGTTTGTCCCACATTGATAAGGGACAAGCCTTGCTAGACCTTCTTTATTTATAAATTTCTTCCCATATGTTATATAGTAGGGTTTCTAAAATCCCAAATTTCGGAATACAACTCCAAAATTTGGAGGATTTAGATTCTCTAAAATTTGTTGGAAATTGATTTCTAAGTTATTGGGGGAATCAGAATGGATTTTTCCTCTCATTATGCCCTCACTTATTTATTAAATTACAAGATTTACCTTCGCATTAATCCAACACCAATTATGTTCTCTCAGCCAAAAAATGAAAAATAAAAAGAATTAAAGTTTTCCTCACAAGGTTAAAATAAAAAATTTCCAAAAAAAAAAAAAATAGCATGTAAAATAGATTACTAGATAGAGGCATTTTAGTGATCACACTGATTTTCATTTTGATTCATGTGAATTAACCGATTCTTGAAATTTTAGTAAACTGTTTTAGCATGAATCTGATTTTGATCCCACCCTATTACAACTCCTTAATTTAATTTCTCTCATTCTGATTATGAATTAGTAAATAAGCCATAAAACATGATCCATTCAACAACCAACGACCATATTTCTCAAAACATAAAAATCCTTAAATTTTAGCAATCCTTGAATATTAGCTCATTTTTATAGTCCTAAATTAGTTTGGAATGTGATTGTCTAAATCCTTATAGGATTCTATAATATTTTTTAGATAGTTTCCTAGTTGTAATGTATTACTTTTTTTAATAATATTATCTACACTAAGGGGTGAGGAAGTGGGCTATGCCTCACAATGAGCTAGTAATAATGTGGTTCAAATTCTCCTTTGGCGAAAATCAAACCTAAGACCTCTAACTTACAAGTGAAGAGGAATACCACTAGACCATAGTACTAACTGGCAGTTGTAATGTATTTACTTGAAAGACAATTATTTTCTCTTCCTTACTACATTATATAAAGACACAGTGGAGTGAGATAATATACACCACATAATTCACTAATTCTCTCCTTTCTCTTCTGTCACCGGCCTCCTTTTCGTTATAATTCTTCAATAAAATAAGCCTATAACACTCCTTAATTTCTAATTGGATTTCATTCAAATTAATTTCTAATTGGATTTCATTCAAATCCAAATCTACCCAATTAAACTAAACTAAAAAATGATGATGCATTTGATTTGAGCCTCCAAATCCAATCCACATCCCCTCTTATTGAACAACAAACTCCTTTATTTACACATGGTTTTTTTATGTACTTCATTTTTTTATATTGAAAGTCAAAATTTTATGAACTTTAAAACATGGCACAATTGTCCGCCAATTTTTCAATTCCTTCTTGTGGAAGGGGATACAAGAGGTTTGAGATGTTTTGGTGGTATTAGAGGAATATATGGATTTGACTATGTTGATGCACAAAATCAGCGAGGACTTTGGTACAACAGAAAGTGTTAAGTTTGTGACCTTCGCTAGATTGCTCCGGTCACTAGTGTGGATAAGTAAGTAAATGGATAGGGACAGAGAAGCAAACACAAGATGTACGTGGTTCACCCAAATTGGCTACGTCCACGGAATAAAGGAGTTCTCATTAATTGTGAAAGGTTTACACAAGTACATAGGTTCAAGCTCTCATTTAGTGAGTACTAGTGAATGATTTAGTACAAATGACATTATGAAATATTGTGAGAGAATGATCTCTATTTATAGAAGAGAGTTTCTAGTTTCGTTCTGACATTGACACGTGTCGTGTTGTGATTGGCTTTTGATATTGACACGTGTGATTGGCTTCTGATGTCGACACGTGTCGCGCTGTGATTGGCCTCCTGGTTGGAGGGAAACTCTTCTGGGTCCTTGACGGTATAACGTTAACCGGTACTCAGTAGTTTCGGGATTGGTCAAGTATGGTACAAACAGACTACAATACTTATGTGTATTAGAGAAATTTATATACTTATTTGTAAGTCACAACCGGATTTAGTTCTATGAAAGTGAAGAAAGAAATGCAAAGTTGGAAGGGTGGAAAGAAAGGATTCAAGTAATTTAAACAATGGAAAGAGAGGATTCAAGTAATTTAAACAAAGTTCATTGTTTAAGCTTTCCATAGGTCACTATAAAAAGACTCTTGATACAATGGTATAAGCATATCCCAACCAACATTCTCATCAAGCAATAGCTCAGTTAACTCTACCATTATCACTTGTAAAATGGCTAGAGTTCCAACACTCCAAAGTTTTGGTGCTCCAATTCTTCTTTTACTATTGAGTTTTATGTTTCTTGAAATCAATGCCCGACCATTAGGTCCCTTTGAATTGGTTGGAACTAATCATGAGGGGAAAGAAGGCTTATTCGACCAATTGTCACAAGGGATTAAGGATTCGGGACCAATCGATGGTGGTCTAAAAATGCCACTAGTTGGGATTACGAAGGAAGGGCCAAGCAAAGGTGGCGAAGGAAATGAAACTCCACCACTATCCAAATACACTTCACTAATCGGAATTACTGACCAAGGAAGGGCCAAACAATGGTGGCAAAGGACATCAAATTCCACCACCAGCCAAATATTCGACCAATTGTCACAAGGGATTAAGGATTCGGGACCAATCGATGGTGGTCTAAAAATGCCACTAGTTGGGATTACGAAGGAAGGGCCAAGCAAAGGTGGCGAAGGAAATGAAACTCCACCACTAGCCAAATACACTTCACTAATCGGAATTACTGACCAAGGAAGGGCCAAACAATGGTGGCAAAGGACATCAAATTCCACCACCAGCCAAATACAATTCATTAATCGAAATTAGTGAGCAAGGGCCAAGCAATGGTGGCAAAGGACATCAAATTCCATCATCAGCCAAATACGCTTCACTAATCAGGATTATGTCAAAAAGGCAAAGCAATGGTGGCGAAGGACATCAAATTCCACCACTAGCCAAATACACTTCATTAATCAGAATTAGTGAGGAAGGGCCAAGCAATGGTGGCAAAGGACATCAAATTCCACCACCAGCCAAATACAATTCAATAATCGGAATAAGTGATGAAGGGCCAATCAATGGTGGCGGACATCAAATTCCACCACCAGCCAAATACACATCACCAATCATAATTAGTGAGAAAGGGCCAAGCAATGGTGGGAATGGACATCAAATTCCACCACCAACCAAATACAATTCATAAATCGGAATTAGTGAGGAAGGGCCAGGCAATGGTGGCGGACATCAAATTCCATCGCCAGCCAAATACACATCACCAATCGGAGTTAGTGAGGAAGGGCCAAGCAATGGTGGCAAATGACATTACATTCCACCACCAGCCAATTCATTAATCGGAATTAGTGAGGAAGGGCTAAGCAATGCTGGGGGACATCAAATTCCACCACCAGACAAATACACATCACTAATAAGAATTAGTGAGGAAGGGCCAAGCAATGGTGGTGGTGGACATCAAATTCCACCACCAGCCAAATACACATTACTAATTGGAATTAGTGAGGAAGGGCCAAACAATGGTGGCAAAGGACGTCAAATTCCACCACCAACCAAATACAATTCATTAATTGGAATTAGTGAGGAAGGGCCAAGCAATGGTGGAAAAAAGACATCAAATTCCACCACCAGCCAAATACAATTCACTAATCGGGAGTACGGCGGAAGGGCCAAGCGATGGTGATGAATGAAATTAAATCCACCGGCATCAACCAAAGAAAATTTTGGTTTGGTACCTCACGAGTGTGACACCAGTATCTTGGTACTTCGGATTACCTAGTGCAGGTCAAATAAGGGATTAAACCCCATATGTAATAAGTTAAAAAATAACAAAAGCATACATATTTTAGTCTTAATTTCACATAGGAGGTGATTATTAAAAGGCCAAATGCACAAGTTTATTCAAATTTTCACCTTTTTTTCTTGCATTTTCATCTTTGTAGTTTGGTTCCGTTTTTGCTTTATTCAATTTCCTTTTGAACTCGGAGGACAGATGGGTATAAACTTAATACCTTATCTACTAGGATATTGGACCACATGCAAAAGATGATATGGTGTGAATCTATTTGAATAGCCTTAGTCCAATTTCAAATACTTTTAATTTGGGAAAAGCATTTTATCTTAAGGTAGTCTTTGAGATTGCCATTACTCCTAACTTTGATCCCTGACCATGAAAACCGATAACAGTTGTCCATGAGTTTGTCTATCGTGAATCAATTGGTCCCTCAATGAAAAATCTATCAATATCCTCGTCAAATAGAGGAGGTTGGTTTGATAAAAATACCCTTAAAAAGGTGGTTACGTGGTCGTTTAAGTAACAATTTAATGAAGTTATTGACAAATTTTTCATAGAAAGACCAAAATAAATTATGTTAGACAAACTTAGGGATAATTCTATTGTTTTTCTTTGTCAGTTTTGCCAACTTATAATTTTTTTCACCAAACTCCCAAATTTGCCCTCAATTAGTAGCAAAGAAAAAGGCTTATTATATTAACACCCCACAAATTGTTGAATAAACCTCACATACTTAATACACCACACATTTACTTTTTCAATTAAAAGTTATCTTTATACACCTCACATACCTCTCCATAATACCCTCTCACCCCACATTCTCAAAACACACATTATATTTCTATATACACCCCAATTTCTTCAAGTTTTATAATACTCATTTTTAATTTTGATGGATTGAATCTAGATACCCTACTGTTCCCAGGCTAATTACTTCTATAATTGACTTGTTTTTTGTTTCCAGCTTGAGAGCATATTATCATTAACTGATTTGAATGCTAACACTTATCTTAAATTTTTTTATCTTTGTGCAAATTGGAAAATCTTATGTCACTTCTAGACTCAAGAATTATCCAAACTCAAGATCTTATGTAACTTTTCTATAACAAAAGAAATAAAAAATAAAAAAGAATTATCGAAAGTTTCAAGCTGTTGGCATTGCAATTCACAGAGCTGGTTCAAAGGCATAAGTTCTGAAGTTTTTCGACATAGTAAATGCCGGGATGTGATAAAATGTGTGGTTGGAGAGAAAATAATTTCTTGCAGTCACAGTGATCAATAGCATTGGCATATTCATAGACATTTTGTTAGGGTTTTCTCAATCAATGTGTTTGTAGTTTCATTAGTTAGGATTTTGTTCAATAATGGAGGGTGGAAGGGTTTTGATAATTGAAGAAGATAAATAATACGTTAAAAGTGATGTGGGGTGTATTTGGAATTTTTTTTTTAACTTAATAAGGTTGAAATTGTCATTGCATAGTAGAATAAATAAGTAATTTAATATTGAATTTTTTGTGGGGTGCATTCAACAATATGTGGGATGCTAATAAAAAAAACCAAGAAAAATTAGCATTAAACTAAAACCCACGGAAAGAAAAAGCGCCATGACAGTAATTGTACATAGAGAAAATACATAGAGAAAATGTCTATATTTGAAAAATCGAAGCAACTTTGGTATATAACACAACCGTAAACTGGACCGAAATGGTCAATTTTTTCAAAGGTCAAATGAGTATAAAATGAACGATTTCATTTTTTTTTCTTTTTTGAATAAACGATATTATCTACATATTACATGGGTGGAGGAATTGGCTAAACTTTACAATGAGCTAATAATAATATGGTTCAAATTCGCTTTTGGCGAGAATCGTACTTAACCTCTTACTTACAAGTGAAGAGGAATACCATTAGATCGTAATACTAAGTGTTGAATGAGTTCAAATATTAAAAAAGAAAACAAAAATAGCACATTCTTTGCTTGTTCACTAATTCAAAAAGCAACCTATAAGGTCATCTCCAACCGAATGGTCTAGAGGGCCAGATGACCGAAAATAGCCCGAAAATCATCTGTAACCGAGGGCCAGGCCACAGAGCTCGTGTGCCCCATTGAATCTGAAAAGGCCAAAAGGCTGGCCACATGCAGCTAGCCAGCCAGCCCTGGGCTGGTTGGAATTTTTTTATTGGTGTTGGTTATAACCGACAACAATGCTTCTAATAGTGTTGTTTCTATCTGATAAAAATTTAAAAACAAAAATTTGAATCCAACGGCTAGCTGGCGCCAGCTACCGTTGGATTCAAAAAAAAAATTTCCAGTTTTTTGGGCCAATTTTTTTTCTTTAAATTCTTAAAAATTCTAAATTTTTTTCTATAAATACCTAAACCATTCATTCACCATTCCTCACAAAATTTTCACCATTTCAATTCTCATATTTTCTTACCTCTTTCAAAAATATTTCCTTCAATTATTTAAATAATTTTCAAATGGCCTCGTCTGCAATAAAAGGTAGGGCTTGGATCCGAAAAGAAGATGCAGCTCTTTGCAGGGCTTATAGATGGGTGTCAGAAGATAGTGTGAGGGGGAGTTCTCAAACAAGTGAAGGTGTTTGGACTCGTGTATCAAAAAAATACTTAGAGTTCTACGAAAGCACCGTTCCACTGAATGTCCGAAACCACGAGAGTTGTTCTTCAAGATGGAAGAAACATCTTCACCCAAGTTTGAACAAATGGCTTCAAGAACTGTTAACAACTGCAAGTAGACATGAAAGCGGCATTAACTACTACGACGAAGTAAGTGTTTTCATAATTTATTTTAAATATTTAATTATATTACATTTAATTTCATGAATTACTTTCCTTTAATTTTTGTAAATACATTTAATTATATTACATTTAATTTCCTTTAATTTTTGTAATTATATTTTCTAGGTACGCCAAGCGAAGGAATTGTATATGGAGGGCAGCTCGAAACCCTTTCAGTTTCACAGTTGTTGAAAAATTTGTAAAGGATGTGTGTTATTTGAAGATCCACCTCAACATAGAGTATGTCCTATGCCGGTGTTTGGAACTGCATCCTCATCTGCAGATATGGATGAAGATGGATCTCCTACCATTCAACAAATAAGGGTAGAAAATCCGTCTTTGGGTGATACCTAGGGCTATGGGATGAAACAAGGGACGAAAGTTGATGGAAAAGGGTAAGGCAAATGATGATTACGCCGCTCAACTCGAAGTGGTGGCCTCATTGCGCTTAATAGCGGAGCAAACTGCCTTTGAGGTGGAAGAAAGGAACCGTAGGAATGAATTACGGGCCAAACAAATACAAGAAGAGATGGATGACAAGAATATGAAAAGGAACACTTAAAATTACACTCCAATGAGTAAGACCTATTTTGATAGGAAAAAAAAAAGAAATTATGACCCGACGACAGTTGTTTACCTCTGACTATACTTCTACAATGACGGATGATGAAGATGATGTTGATTATGGATATTAAATTTAAGTTGTTATAGTTTTTAAATTTAAGTTAATGTTGTTTTCAAATTTAATTTGTAGTTTTTAAATTTAATTTGTCGTTTTTAAATTTAAATTGTAGTTTTTAAAAATAAGTTGTAGTTTTTAAATTTAAGTTGTTGTTGTTTTTAAATTTAAATAATAAATTATGTTTGGCCCTATGACCCTTTAGCCCTCGGGTTGGAGACAGTTTTTTGTAACAGGGCTAAAACGAGCCCTATGACCCTTTGGTCATAGGTTGGAGATTGAAGCAAATATGATCATGTACCGTTCATTAAAATATTAATTTTTTGGAGGACCAGAGGGCTAAAATGAGCCATCTGGTCAGCCTCGGTTGGAGATGGCCTAAGATCCTCCAGATTTTGAACGAAATCTGTCGCATCTTTCTTTCCAAACTATCAGATTTCCAAGTGGATTTTCTCTATCGCTCTTACTCCGATGGCTTCCCCATTTAAATCCCACCCACGCTTTCTCTCTCTTCACCATCGCCATAACGTTCATCTCGTTCTTCTTCCTTCTGTGTTGCTTTTGAGATTACAAGATTGGAATTATGGGTTTGGCAGCTGCAGAGGTTCATCAGTTTCATGTTCTTGCTGTTGATGATTGGCATTATTGACAGAAAGTTGATTGAGAGACTTCTCAAGACTTCTTCTTACCAAGGTAAACATATAATTAATTTGATCAATAAGCACGATGATATCAAAGTTTGGATGCGTTCCTTTGCTGCTTTGCATGCTCGTCATGCTTATCGATACGTCAGTATGATATGTTATTAGATTGGCCAAACTGGCTTTGTTTTTCGCTTTCGAGTCTTTTTAGTTTGAGAACCTTTTGGATTTTAACCAGGGCACCTTTTTTTAAGTTTGTACCTTATTTTTAAGAAAGTTTGTACTTTTCTTTACATTCTATTAAACCACTATCGTTTTACCTAAAAACAAATAAGATTTTGATTTATTTTATGGAAAATATTGATTATTTTTATTTACTTTTGTTTAATTGATTGCTAAATCTTTAGGGCTTATCTCTTGTTGCATTGTTTTGCAGTTACTGCTGTTGACTCTGGAAGCAAGGCTTTGGAATTTTTACGTTTGCATGAACAAGGTGATCAAAGTGCTGCAGATATTCCCTCTTTTTCTCCAGATAATCATCACTAAGATGTTGATGTAAATTTGATCATTACAGATTACTGCATGCCAGGAATGATGACTGGCTATGATCTCCTCAGAAAGATTAAGGTAAAACACAGGACCGAAATCTTCAGCAAATCATTATGATTTAAATTAAAATCAAAATCCAAATATTTTAGATGAAAATTTTGCTATGCTCCCCCTTTTTGGGAGAATCCTCTCGCTCTGCATGCAAATTCAAAACCCTAATTTAGATCCCACTTTTGGAGAATCTTTAATTTTCTATGATTGAATGATTAAATTTGGTGCATCATATAGTGTAGAGAAATATTGATCTTCAAGGCTTGTAAATTCAATTCCAAATAATTCTTGATTGTTCCAAATCCTAAGGCAATTAGCAGATCCATAGAAGGTGATAGTTTTTCCTCAGAAAACTAATAAAAATTTATTTGATTTGCAGGAATCTAATGTGTTTAAAGACATACCAGTTGTTATAATGTCCTCAGAGAATGAGCCATCAAGGATCAACAGGTAATTAGGAGAATATTTTAGTATACACTTAATTCATTACACACACACACACACACACACACACATATCTGTATATAATTATATATATGATCATGATCTGACTTGTGGGTTGATGGGTTATTATTGATCAGATGCTTGGAGGAAGGAGCAGAAGAGTTTTTTGTTAAACCAATGCAATTATCAGATATGAACAAGCTTAGACCTCACATGTTGAAGGGCAGAAGCAGTATGGATATGGAGGACCAATCCAACTTCAATAAGAGAGAACAAGAACAAAATATAATGACTTGATCACTTCATGAGCATTTCATCAGTTTTTTTTTCCTTGTTTAGTGGAAGTATCACGTAGGAACGATGGTGGATGGATTGTCAAACGTTAATATATGTGGGTTTCACGTTACATGTTATGACATAGATGAGTTACTAACAGCTGAAAGAAAAAAACTTGATCTTTAGAGTTCATTTCTGAGAGATTCTTTTATTTTCTCTACTAACAGCCAAAATAAACTAATAGAGGAAAAAAAATTTAATTTTTTACTTTCAATCTTAACGATGTTTTTTTCAGTATCATTTAGTGCTATTGGAGATTTTGCAAACATGGACAACTTTTGTTTGGAAACTTGAACATGTAGCCATGTAGGGAAATCCATGTTAAGTGGGTTGTTGGAGAAAAAAAATTGTCTATTCTCTTGCCCAAGCCATTTCGTGGCACTAAGACCGAAAACAACACTTGGAGCATATCATGTGTTGAGCCTAGTCGGGCTCTAACTGAGTTTTAACACCAACAATCTATATATGCTTTTATGCCATTAGATTAGATCCCTTGAGGGGATTTGCTTCCCATTTATTGGAGGTTAAGATGTATGTATTTATTTAATCATAGTATAAATAGATTTAATGAGACAATTTCCCCTATCAATTGGTGATCAATTGGTTCGAGAGTGGCCGTTACCACCTCTATGATCGCCGCAATCACCTCTACGATCACCGCCACCACTCTTACTACTGTTGTCACCACCACCACCCACCAGAATCACTATTGCAACCACCACTAGCACATTTGCTAACTAATAACTATTGCCTCATTTATATATTAGCAACTCTACGTTCTTATCAAATTCTTATTTAAATCTCATTGTACTTTTAAATTAAGCAAATAAATTTTTTTTACAAATTCTAAAAAATTAAATCCATAAATTTTCCCATCCAAGCGTCCAAACACAAGGTAATAAAAAAGGTAAAAAGAACCAAAAAAGTGGTGTTCCCCTCTGTCCCATTAAGTCGTGGCAATTTCTGAATGGCTGTTGACCACAATAGTCAGTAGTTGACTTCACAGCTACAAAATAGAAACACCAAAATATGATTATAAATTAAAAAAAAAAAAAAAAAAGAAGCAGCCAAAGCCACAGTCTACGACTCCAGAGTCCCACCGGATCAATCAATCACTTTCGACACCTTCACTCACTCAGATTCTCTCTCTCTCTCTCACTATTTTCCCCGCATATTCGGTCCCTTTCCTTGTGGCGCACTGCCCGAATTAATCTCCCATACAAACACTGTGCCTCGAAGTAAACGACGCCGAGAATCTTGGAAATCACCACCGCTGCCAATACCACTCTTGGCCGCATTGCCTCGTCGTTTAGGGACAAACTTGGTGCTTTTCCGCCGCCGTTCTTGTTATTCGTTCCTCTTCTCCGAGCTCGATTCCGAGCTGCCTCGAATTCGGAAGTGAATGAACTTCAATCCGAATCAGTGATCTCCATCGAGAAGTTCAATCGACGGCTCTGATTGAGTCTCCGGCGAGGGAGAGGGCGAGAGTATTGGAGTTGCGGAAGGAGGCAGTGGGAGGTGCAGTGGTGGCGATGGAGGTTAGGGTTTCGGAAGGGAAAGGGGGATTGAATCGTTGATGCTGCGTATGGACAGGATGACTGCGGATCAGGCAAAGGCGGGCCCACTCGAAAGGGACATTGACTTGGTGAACTTTCATTCGCTTTGGAATTTATTTTATTTTTATTTATTTTGATTAAATTTATTTATTTTTATTTGAAGTTGAAATTGCAGTTGATGAATGAATTAGAAGCGTCATTAGTGACTATTTTTTGTTAATTATTCATTTCATTAGTGTTTCGTGGTTTTGATAAGTTTTTCCAATAATTTGTTATTAAAATTTGCAAGCTCTTATAGTTTGTAAGCTTAGCTGTGTTGATGAGAAAATGCAATGCAAGAAACTTAAATATGACGATACTTATAGTCACCGAAGCAACTGTTATTCCGCAACGTAATCTCATGCCGCATTTGTTGTTGAATTGCCTTATTGCTTATTGAATATGTAAGAAGTTGTGTGTGCACTCAGGAGATCACTCACTGTTCGTGTCTACATTGCCGTGTTACATAGACAGTTGTATTGATTATTTCCTATGCTTATGCGCACATGTTTTTGTGTGTGTGTGTGCGCGCACTTGAAATAAATGAGAAAGGATGAATGAGAACAACGATAGTTTATTGCCGCAACCAATTTGCCACAAATAAAGTTCTTGGTTAATATTTGATGAACTTAAGAGGTGTAGCATGGTGCTTTGACAAAATTAAAGTCGACGAATAGCTGTGTCATATGCCTCGAAACACAGATGCTGTATTAGAAGTGACTTGATAAGTTTTTGCTCAAGAGAATAAATTTTCTGACGTAACATAGATAGATGTGGCAACATATGCCTCTGCAGAAGGAAGTGAATGCTTCTCAGATGTGCTAAATATGTTTAATATTCATACATTTAGTTGGATGTTCTTGTAATTAACTGTGCACTGTTTTCTAATCCACAGTGATTCATCTTGTTCTGCAGTGATATTAATATCGTTCTTTTCCATACAGTTATCAGTTTGGAGAACATCTGTAGTTTTTTTTAATTCATGTTCTGCTTATTCCCAAACAGGCCATCACTGCTCTGAAAAAGGGGGCACAATTGCTCAAGTATGGACGCAGAGGGAAACCCAAATTTTGTCCTTTCAGGCTGTCCAATGTATGTCCAATTGTATTTGAAGAGCAACATACATTCTTTTATCTATTTTGCTTGTTTCTTTTTTCTAAATTGCTTATTGTTCTTTCTTGGAACCGAGCGCAATGGCGTTCAAGGATTCATATAGCCGACCCCACTTAGTGGGAAAAGGCTTTGTTGTTGTTGTTGTTGCTTATTGTTCTTTCTTGGAGTTTTCAAATGTGAATCAGAATTTTTATGAACGACTGGTCTTGCATTCATGCTTGTTTATATTGATTATCTATTTCTTGCTTCACTAAGCTTATGTTACGCCTTTAAGGTATGTCAAAAGGGATTTGCAGTGAAGTATTTGATGGCTTTATAATGTTTTAGACTTGTATATAGACTATAGAGCAATAGTCTCTAGTTATATCATATGTTTGGCATGTTATGCCTCTAGATGGTGAATTAGGTCTGGATTGATAGTCTACAACAACAACAACAACAAAGCCTGTGTCTGGATTGATAGTCTAGCGAGAAAAAATTACTTGGTAGAGTAAAGTAGGCAGGGCACAGTAAGTGAAGCGAAATGTCTACAATATCTGTATGCCTTAGGCATTATCTTTCATATTCCAGAACAATTTGTTAAGAGTAAACTAGGCTGGGCTTATAGGGTGAAACAACTCAAAAAAAATTTCATTTTAAAGAAAAATGGTTACAGTTAACTGGAATGTAGTGAGAAGGATACCCCTATGAGAAGTAACCAAGAAATGGCTATCAGATTTGCTAGTACCTCTCCTTAAAGTAATTTTGCTGGGTTCAGAGAGAGACTGGTCTCCAGTGCATCTATGGCTTACTTTTTAATATGATCCCAAGGCTACATATAGACAAACACCATGAAAACCATCTTATATGCTATTGATATGATTAATAAAGTAAAAAACCTGAACAACTGGTTCACTCAGAGGGTTTAGACAGTGTGGAACATATTCTTCATACTGCTCGGTATTCACATTCTACTAAATCTGCTACGTGGTGCTTGTTTCAGTTGAATATAGGATTAGCATCATTAGTAATAAGGTTTGGGTGCTTGCTCATGTCTAGTTCTAACCTTCTTGATGTTGCAGTAAATTCTTCATCTGAAGTTCTACTGTTACTCAGCCTTAAAAAACTATTATTCCTTTATGATAATTTTGTTAAGCTTTATGAAATCTAATAACATGATTTTTATGAGTCATTTATTGCAGTTTCAAGTGATGTACTGGGCAAAGAATATTGCCGTCTATTCCATTTTTTACTTGGATTTTCAATGTTATTCCATGTTTCTTCTTTCAGGATGAATCTTTTCTAATATGGTACTCAGGGAAAGAGGAGAAATATGTTAAACTAACCCAAGTCTCAAGAATTGTACCTGGTCAGCGCACTGTAAGTTTCTCATGTTGTGGTCTCCTACACCTCTTCAATGGTGAATACTTCAATAGTATGCCAGATATAGATGACAAGAACATACAAATAGTATAAATCACTTATTTGTTTTCCTGTAGATTTATCTTTAGTTCTTTCTAGAACTATATTTCCTCCAGATTATATTTGGTTTCCTGTTGATAAGGATTTTAATGTTGTATTGCTTGTTTAATTCTCTTTGTAATTTATTTCTCAGTTATGAATGTAACTGAACATTTTGTTTTGATATTATTGCAGCAAACCTTTCAGAGGTATCCTCGGCCTGAAAAGGAATATCAGTCATTTTCTCTTATATATAATGATAGGTCTTTGGATTTGGTAAGCATCTTCTTCGTTGTTGATTTCTGCTGCATCTGATTCTTAGATATTTTGTTCTTTCTTTTCTTTTATCCAATCCATTTACTTATTTTCTTTTAACTTTCCTATGTATTAGTTATGTATCGTACCCCGTGTGCTCTTCCATAAATTTCATTTACTTTTTTTAATGTCACTTGTTTATGCCAGATATGCAAGGATAAAGATGAAGCTGAAGTTTGGTTTACTGGTCTAAAAGCATTAATATCACGTGGCCTTCACCAGAAGCGGAGAGCAGAATCAAGAAGTGGAGTTACATCTGAGGCAAATAGTCCTAGATCACACACCCAACAAAGTTCTCCATTGAGCTCTCCATTTTGTAGTGGTGATAGTTCGCAGAAGGTGATCTATTTTTGTTTCTCTTGTTATTGCCATCCCTAAACTGTGATATAGAAGTAAATTGTCTTCTTGTCACTGCTGCAGGATGGCGTGGAACCGTTTCATCTTCATGCTGCATTTGAAAGCCCTCCTAAAATTGGTTTAGAGAAGGCTTTGTCGGATGTCATGTTGTATGCCCTGCCTCCAAAAATTCCCTTCCCTTCAGATGCTTCTTGTGGCTCAGTCCCGTCTTCGGGAGGCTCAGATGGAATGAACGGACGAACAAAGGGTGCAGGTGTGGATGCATTTAGAGTAAGTTTATCAAGTGCTGTTAGCTCATCAAGTCAAGGCTCTGGTCATGATGAAGGTGATGCTTTAGCTTTAGGGGATGTTTTCATTTGGGGGGAAGGCGTTGGTGATTGCTTTCTCGGTGGAGGATCACATAGAGTTGGAAGTTCTTCTGGTTGTAAGATGGATTCTTTTGTGCCTAAAGTCTTGGAATCTGCCGTAGTGCTTGATGTCCAAAGCATAGCTTGTGGTGGACGGCATGCTGCTTTTGTAACCAAGCAAGGGGAGGTATTTTCTTGGGGTGAAGAATTAGGAGGCAGACTTGGACAAGGTGTGGATGCTGATGTTTCACATCCAAAACTCATAGATGCTCTGAAAAACATGAATATTGAATTATTAGCATGTGGAGAATACCATTCTTGTGCTGTCACACTTTCCGGTGACATGTACACATGGGGTGGCAGTAATTCCAATTTTGCACTCCTTGGTCATGGGTCTGAATCAAGTCAATGGGTCCCAAAAAAGCTAAATGGACCTTTAGAGGGAATTCATGTCTCATCGGTTTCATGTGGACCATGGCACACAGCTGTTGTGACCTCTGCTGGGCAACTGTTTACTTTTGGCGATGGCACATTTGGTGTTCTAGGTCATGGGGATCGAAAGAGCACTTCGGTGCCCAGGGAGGTTGATTCCCTTAAAGGTCTCCGCACTGTGCGAGTAGCTTGTGGTGTTTGGCACACTGCAGCAGTAATTGAAGTTATGGTGGGGTCATCAAGTTCCAGCAATTGCTCTTCTGGAAAGATTTTTACATGGGGAGATGGAGATAAAGGTCGACTTGGACACGGTGATAAGGAAGCAAGACTTGTGCCCACTTGTGTTGCTGCTTTGGTTGAACCCAACTTCTGTAAAGTTGCCTGCGGACAAAGCATGACTGTTGCACTTACAACTACGGGCCATGTTTACACTATGGGAAGCCCTGTTTTTGGTCAATTAGGGGTCCCTAAAGCTGATGGGAAACTTCCAAGACGTGTCGAGGGAAAGCTAATGAAGAGTTTTGTTGAAGAAATTGCTTGTGGTGCTAATCATGTTGCAGTTTTAACTTCAAGAACTGAAGTTTACACTTGGGGAAAGGGTGCAAATGGTCGATTAGGTCATGGGGATACAGAAGACAAATTTTCACCAACACTAGTTGAAGCTTTAAAAGACAAACAAGTCAAGAGTATTGTCTGTGGCGCTAACTTTACTGCTGCTATCTGTCTTCACAAATGGGTCTCTGGTATTGATCAATCAATGTGTTCTGGCTGTCGCCTTCCCTTTAATTTTAAAAGAAAAAGACACAATTGTTATAATTGTGGACTTGTGCTATGTCATTCATGCAGCAGCAACAAGTGTCTCAAGGCGTCCATGGCACCAAACCCAAACAAACCTTATCGTGTCTGTGATAACTGTTTTGCAAAACTTAGGAAGGCCACTGAAACCAACTCTTCATCTGGGTCTGCTATCAGTAGAAGGGGAAGTATGAATCAGGGATTCAACGAACTGATTGAAAACAATGTTAAAGAAATGGAAAATGGATCTTCCAAAAGCAACAAGAAAATGGATTTCAGCAGCAATTGTGTTACTCCCATTGCAAATGGAGTTTCTGAGCGTCGCGCACTCAATGGGACTAAATCTTTCAACCCTGGATCATCCAAAAAGTTCTTCTCTGCTTCGCTTCCTGGATCCAGAATTGCATCTCGAGCAACATCACCAACATCGAGACGATCTAGTCCACCTCGTTCCACAACACCAACCCCAGCTCTTTCAGGGCTTACTTTTCCAAAAATTGGGGCTGATGCTAAAAGGAAAAATGTCAATCTGAGTGAAGAAGTTCTAAAATTAAAAGCTCAGGTATGTTGCTTGTCTTTTTTTGAATGTCAATAACTGTATGAAAATTCACTTTTCTGTTCAATATCTAGTTTTCCCTGCATTTCGGTCAAAGCAAATTTACTTTCTCCCGAGGATAACTTGCCTTTCTGTTTGAGTAACAATTTGATTCTGTATGCAACTCTGCAATATCTCGATGTCTAAGAGGGACAAAGACTGCTAGATGTCGATGGCATTTTCTCTACTTTGTGTGTCAGTACTATGTATACAATAATTTTAGGGCAATGAGCAGTACTGAAATATTTCTCTTATATTTTCTTCATCTCCTTCATTCTAGTTTACCATGGTGATTACCTTTTTATTCTGTTTTTTTTTATGGTGTAGGTTGAAGATCTTACTCATAAAGCTCAACTTCAAGACATTGAGATGGAAAAAACTACCCAACAGTTGAAGGAGGCTCTGAAAGTAGCAGGGGAAGAAACTCTGAAATGCAAAGCAGCGAAGGAAGTAATTAAGTCACTCACAGCCCAAGTAGGTTTCATTCTTATGTTTATAGTGAGTATGCATTCTGCATTTAAACAGTTAGTGTTTGAAATAAAGATTGTGGTCAGTTTGATTTTTCAAGCACATGCAGTAATTTATCTGGATATTAACATTCTGTGGGAAATGCAAAAGAAAAGAATATAATGATGAAATCAATGCGTTTTTTGTATCAGTGAGGATGTATGGAATTTCGTAACAAACAGCAACCTTACTTAGGTGCTATGTGCATATGATCAAGTTTACAGTTCGTAATCAATAATATGGAAATAATGATAAACAGCTAATAGATATATAACTAACAATTTACACTTTTTGAAGTTTATTTAGGTCCTCTGTAGATTATCCTATTTAGGACTGCTGTACTAAAATTCAAGTTTTGAGGGTGACGTGTCTAATATGGAAATTTTAGTGCGGGATCGGTCATGCAAGTTAGATTTATTATGTCGGTTTCATGTCTACTACTGAAAAAATGCATACTTTATCCCTTTCAGAAGTGCATTACAGTCCTAATCTCATATTATGCATTGATTGTTTCAAACTTGTTTAATCCAAGGATAGACTTTTGACATTTTAAGTTCTTTGTCGTGACATTTCGGAACCCCTTTATGCAAGTAAGCATTACAGTAGCTGAAATAATACTGTTCGATAGAAAGGTCTGAATTAGTACCTTGTTTCATTTATGTTAGTTAAAGGAAATGGCTGAAAGGTTACCAATTGGAACGGCAAGAAACATGGATACCCGTCCGTTAGACTCTTCCAGTCCCACTCATGAAGTTTCTACTACAGCCGTCGAGAAAACAAGCAGTCTATTGAATTTCCATGAACCTTATTCAGTTGTATCGGACAGTGTGATGATTTCTGGTGTGCCACGGGCCACTTCGAATCACACAGAAGTGACACATTCAGAAGCAACAGCTAGGCATAAAAACAGAGGAACAAAGACTGAAATAGCACAAGGGGACGAGTGGGTTGAGCAAGATGAGCCTGGTGTATATATTTCCCTTGTTTCCTTGCCTGGAGGTGTCAAAGATCTCAAGCGTGTTCGTTTCAGGTATGCCCCTTTTTCCAGATTACTTCATGCACCCAAATTCAAAAAAAAGGTCCTCAGGTATCGAAAATGAATGTGTTTGTGTTTTCAAAGGTGGATTGAATGGTGTCATCACGTGCATCTTAGTTGCATATCACAAATTAGGAGGAGCTGTCTAATCTAGTCCAGGAAACTAATGAAAGGGTTCCCATATTGCACATATTATGTCCAAATTTTAGTACGGATTCGTGCTGATATCTAAAGTCTGAATGTCGATACGTATTTCACATGTCAATGTTAATCTTTTATTCATTTTTCTACTTTTCCTAATAGTAACGTTACTTTCAAGGGATCCTAAATGTTATGTCCTTCGCTTACGAGGCCTGCATGTTCCAAACTATAATTTAACGTACACTGTCAATCATATTTAATTGACGATGACTAACTTTCAAGTGCCTCAATTCTTTCAGTCGAAAGCGGTTCAGCGAGAAACAAGCAGAACAGTGGTGGGCGGCAAATAGGGGTAGAGTATATCAGCAGTACAATGTTCCGGTGGTTGAAAAATCCAGTATTCCGATGGGGAGAGAAGGGTTAGCTCATTGAGCTGCTAATGTCAGTCAAGACACAAGCGGAGAGAAGGGTTTTTACCCTCATTGACCCTTTAGTTTTTCATTTTATGGAGGTAAATGTGGTAATTTCTTCTCTTCCCTTGAAATTTGGCTCTTATCCTTGTTATTCTTTTTCCCCCTGAGAAATGTATCGTCATCTCATCGCAGGTATTTGTTTTCCGGAGGGGAAGCGGTCAGAGTAGGCTTGTGTAAATTCTTTGTAAGTACGTTGATTGCTGGATTCAAATTCCGAAATAGCTTTCCTTGTAAATACCCTCACTCAAGAACTATTTACATAAAAAGCTCAGAAAATTCAGTTACAGTTTAACAGGTTACGGCAATCTCCTTCTTGTGCCTGGTTACTCGTGAATTGAAACGAAGAAAGTTTCCGATCGCCGACTCGTCTTTGAACTATCGCGGTCGCTTAATCTTTATGTTCGTATAACTTGATTTCTGTTCATATGAAAAATGCACTTTTCTGTTGATATGCCCTATTTTATCACCGCAGTTTTTTGTCATGTGACGCCACTAAAACAATGAATTGGTTACAAGAGAATCACTTCATTGCGTGACAAGCTATATGCGATTCAGGAAAGAGAAAAAACGTAGTCGAGCTACAAAGTATTTGTTAGGGCGATAAAATAAATTTAAATCTAATTATTAGAAATAATATACTTTTTCTGGGACATATTAATTATACAATGCTCCAATTGAAATAAAAAATGATAGGATGCTCCCAAGCCAATTCGGCATTTGTTGCACCTGGTCCTAAGATCAGTGAGTTCCAAGTTTTGTACTGCTCCAAAGAACCAGCAAAAATGGTAGCACAATTCAAATGCTAAAATTGTCAAAATATCATTGATGGCATGTACAAGATGGTCACATTCCTGCACGCAAAAAACGAAATGTATGAGAAAACCAAACCATTAAAAAGAAAAAAAATCAGGAAAACAAAACATTCTGCATTGATGAAACACATTTCACTCGAGAGTTAATAGTTCATATGTGAAAGAGGAATCGCAAAGACTACAACATAAACAACAAAGCCTTTTCAAACTAAGTGGTGGAATTGCAAAGACTATCGAGGGAATTTTTTTTTTTGGTGGGGGAATGAAATGCATACTTTAATAAAAGAGAGTGCAAGTACGGTTGGTAAAAATCCCATATCCAGATTAACACCCTTGGCAAAATGAAAAATTAAGTTCAAGTCAAAACTACCCTGATCGAGATAAATCATGCACCAACCTTTTACGTCCTAGAATTTGTCCGCACAAAGCTAAGGTGGGACAGATAATTGCTCTCAGCAAAATCGTGTAATGAACGCTGAGTTCGTGCCCCTGTAGGCTCAGATTTTCCAGCCTCTTCCTTTAAAAATCTTCTGCACTCATCAGCATCCTGAAGCAACATGAAGGAAGCATATTACAAGTGAACTATCCACGAAGAGAGAGAGAGAGAGAGAGAGAGAGAGAGAGAGACTGTTTCCTCACAAATACAATCATATGAGAATTAATCAAACACCTGTTAAGTCTTCTAAACGACTGCTAGAACACTGAACTGAAACCACTGCTATAAGTTTACCTGTAAGAATTCCAGCATTTGCTCTTCAATTGTACCACGCATTGCTAGAGTTTCCACATGTATTGGACGAGTAGCACCCATCCGATGGGCACGACTAACAACTTGTTCCTCCATGCTAATGACATTTAAACGTACAGAAAAGATTAAATATCATTTGGAAACATAAATGTATTGACAATTGTATTGTGACTTATTGAAGCCAATATGTAACAAAAAGCTTTGATTTTTGAAAAACACAGGTTAGAACAGAAAGTGAAATTTCTTTTGTCCAAAACAGAGTTGAGTAAAGCAGTCAGACTTTTTCTTTTTATTTTCATATATTTAACGCATATGATATTTTCGGTTTAAAAAAAAAAAAAGAGATGATAATAGGGATTCAAGAATAACCTCCTGTCCCATATTGGTTCCATTAAAAATACATGGGTCACAAAGCTCAAATCAAGACCCAATGCAGCACTTCCATCCATCAAAAGAACTGTGTAACTTGGATCATGCTGGAACCTGGCCAATGACTTCATCTGAACAAGGAAAGTATATTAACTTCACACACAAAAAGAAAAGCAACTTAACTAAGAGCACACAACAAAACAAGAAAAATATATATATCATAGAATATGTACCTTGTTACTAGCGTGCATTGGACTATACATGCCAGCATAATTAATACCAGCAATCGCCAACTGACCAAAAAGAATTTTCCCATTACTTGTACCGCCAGAATCATATAGCAGCAAAAATCATGAAATAATTTAGTATTTAATAATCACCTGCTGTTCAATGACATGTATATGCTCAAGAAATTGAGAAAATACCAAAACTTTTTCCAAGTTTGTATCATGGGTCTTGGTGCTCATTTTAAAGTCATGGACTTGCATCGATCCTTTTGAATCGGTTATCTCAGACAGTAAATTTTCAGTGTGCAAGGAATTATTGTTGCCATCTGGAGGGCAATGAACTTTGCTGTTAGCTTCCTGCAATGCTTTCAATTTCTCTATAATATAGGCGACTTTACTGCTAGATGTTGATTGCCAATCAGGATCCCAGTTATCCTGCATAAAAACCAAAAGCCCTACATAAGTAAAATGGTAAACACATGAAACAAAAACTGAAAATAGTTCAACTTGTCTTGAGAGCCATGCTTGCCTGTTTATATGAGGGTTGTAGCTCAATAAGATCTTTGGGAACAGGCCATTTAGGATTGGGATTTTCTGGTCGGGCTAATTCATCAGGAGTTTGCATCTCATATAAATTGCCACAACCAGGAAACGTACACCGTTCACTGTCCAAAGCAACACAATCGAGGCACAAAAGATGCCTACATGGTGTAATGACTGGTAACCGACACCATTCCTTGCACCTGATAAAATAAAAACACAATCTTTAATCAGTAATCATATTTTATCTCCCAAAGGTGGGGGTGGGTGTCAACAACTAATATTACCTAACACAGTTGCCACCGTAAACGAGGTAATGTTTTATATAAGCATACTCCTCCGACACGGGATCTAGACCATTCTGAACTAAAATATCCATTGTTTCCTGAATATCTTCACCAGCTTCTGTTACTTTTATATGCCCAGCCACGCAGCACGATAGCCTGACATTTCCAATAGTTGCACTTCTAGACTTCCACTGCTTTGGATTCAAAAGACTCTCAACATGAGAAGGATCATTCCAGTCAGCCATTAATATATTGCGCTGCACTGTAACTACCAATTCGTTGTAACTTCTTGCATGTTCCTCTGTAAAATCAAGATAAGTAACTTTCTTGATGCAGGGTGGAATAGCCTGCAAATCTACCTTCCTTGCACTAATCATACACCTATGCAGTAAATGCAACAAACGCGATCGTCCTTCTTCCATCTTTGCTTCAAAAGGCCTAAGAATCCCAGCTTCCCATGATTTATGATTCTGCCCATAAGCTTCCTCGTGAAGGAACTTGAGCAATGGTTGGAGATGTGAGACTTGACTGTTGGGTGTATTAGGAGTTGGAGTTCCAGTCAATATCCAACGGTTTGAAGCCATCAATGAAACTGCCATCTGCATTTTGTTGGTCAAGCTAAGACTTGAGCCAAGGGTGTGCCCCTCATCTAGCATGACTCTAAGCCAATGCACTTGCATCATCGCACTTTTCTTCCGAGGACCCCACTCTGCACTTAAACGGTTGAATGTGGTTATGACAACATCATAGTCCCAAGCCAGACTGTGTGCCTTAGGCTTCCTATGATCATTCCAAATGTAAACCCGTAGCTGACCAGGCCTTACATGCTTCTGGATTTGAGTGTTCCAATGATCAATTAAATTTGATGGAACAACAATTAGGGTTGCCCTAGAAAGATACAGCCTGACTGAATCCAATGGTGAACAAAGAGCAATTCTGAGAGCAGCAACGTCAAAACTCATATTGTCAAGATTTCGTGGGTAAAACCACCTACTAACACCCTTTTCTAGTCTTCTTTTGAGACCAAATGCTTGAAATATTTTTTGAAACCCATGAGCATTTTCACCAGGAGCCGTGCAAGTGCTTATGAAAGGACTTCGCAAACCATTTGTCTCCATTGCTGAAAGCTTGTCAGAAGAAAGATTAGTCAACCAAATTAGGGATTTCTTTGTTATGGAATTTATCAAGGAATAATGCTCTTTAAGCACACTGATGAAGAAACGAACGTTTTGTTCCTCTCCTCCAAAGGTTCCTTTTGTGCAAAATCCCAGTAAATGTGTTATTTGAAGACAATTATCCCAGGCTTCTTCAGGAACGCTACAACTCTGGTAGAAAGGATCAGCATTCATGCTACAAAACCATGCTTCACTAGCATCAGCAATACTAGCTGGAAGCTTCCGCCACTTGTGGCAAGCATCACACTGAACCCAGGAGTCGTTATAATCATACTTATCTGCATTAACCTTCATAGGCCTCCTTTTACTAGAGCTTTTGCTCGCCTCGTTAGATGCACCTTCAAATGTGGGAAAAAGATTTTTACTGATGCAGCTCAAGCTCCCGGTGCATCGGACCCCACCCACTGTTAAATCAGAATATGCAGCTGCTGGTGTTTCCATTCCTTTACCAGAAGGTCCAGGACATGAATTAATAAATCCTGTCATTTTCTCATCATGAAGAACTAGCCTAGCTCTTTTGGATCGTTGGTAGTTGGAATCCCAAATATAATTTTGAGAATTCTGACCAGTGTCTCTCTTTTCCATGAGCATTCTCCTGTCAGCAACATAATCACCATTAAGCTCATAATAACCACTTCTTTTCTCTCCATTATGTGTACACCAATTAACACGTACCCCGTCTGGTGCATTTGCCAGTGTTCCTTGAGTCTTTAGAATAAGGGAAAGAGCAGTTATAGTCTTGCCTAATCCAGGCTCATCACAGAACATTCCCCCACGAAAATCATTCACAGTGGGAGCTACCCCAGTGACTATTTTCCCAGAGATGGTATTTATGTAGAAAGAAAATCCCTCTTCAGTTGAGAAAGACAAGTATAAAGGATGTGGCAGGATGTCAGCATTTCTCTCACGCTGTAGCATCCACTCTACTGCTGCCTGCTGATGAGGAAAAAGTTTAAGTTTCATGCATGGCATGATTGAGATGGCTAACAGTCTAAGATGGCGGCAGGTTGCAGACACCATAACGAGGTCACTTGGGTTAAGTGCAGCTAGAATATTAAGTAAAATGTCATCAGATATCTCCCAAATACCAGAGCTGCCAGAGTTGTCACATGGTTGTATTCTAGAAGAAACAGGTTTTCCTGTCTTTGCAACACAAGGTAAGCTCTTAAAAATTTCATGAAGCTCAAAAAGCCTTTTCTTCGAAGAATCAGTGAAGTCATGATGCAGCTTGCAACCAAAAACATGACAATCGGAAAGATTCCATATGCTTCTGTCTGCTCCTAGAGTACTTTCAAGATAATCTCCATTGATGAGCATTGCACTTCTCTCTCCCCAGTCAGAACTGCAATTGATGTTGTTGAACATGTTAGGGTGAGAAGGAGGATAGATGCCTGTTTATCCACACAGATAAATAACAAGAAAGAAGGCAAAATTCAAAGCGGCAACAACCATTTTCTTAGTTAAGAAAATGAAAGTGTACCCTGGGATACTGCAACACACAAGAATAACCAGGATTCATAACAAGGCATAACATGAATTTTTTTAATTCTACACATACCAGCCAGTGTTCTGTACCAGCATCTAAATATCAGAAAAGACAAAACATAGAAACCGGAGAACAGAAAAGTGGAAATCTTTAAAAAAGAATGATGACATTTATACGCTTTTTATTTACAAGTGATAGTTTTGTTGAAGCGGGAGCCTTGTGCACTGGGTACGACGACGATAGTTTTGTTGAAAGAAGCATGAGAGGGTGCATATGAATCCACAAAGATGTGTGTGTAATCATGCTGCGTATAAAAAGTCAAAATATTTGCTGCATAGCGTTGGAACCAGAACCTACATTGTAGAAATGCAAGCGATTTCTATACCAGCAGATGACATTACTACCAAACAAAAATGTAGAACTTGATACGATAATGTTCATTTCTACCCTTCTCAGTTCTCAGCCCTCTCCCTCTTCGGTTTAACAATTGGGAAATAGCTAATTGAAACCTAATGGATATACACATTTACCTCAAATGTCGAAACAGAGCTCCGGCAACGGAGCCCGATCTCGGGAACTGCCAACCAGCCAGCATTGCAATAGGGAGATAAACATCGACCACCAATCGAGCATCGATCCTCAAGCACTTGTTCACAACCAATGCGTGGAGCTGGTGCACCACGCTAATGCTCCCGTGCACCAGCCCTATGCTCCTCCTGCTCCTCCTCATCCCAATATTCCTCCCAGCCACCACCGGGACCTTCCTCTTCCTCCCAAATTCCCGCACCGGAACCTCGCATTGCTTGGGCTCCTCAGCCGAGACATCGGCGCTGGGAACTGGGTCAACGGGGGTAAGGACGACGCCGTTTTGGGAAGTGAAATTGACGTCGCATTGGGAAATTCGGAAGCGGGTGCCGAAGGGTGGGATTTGGCGGTGGTCCGGGGAGGAAGTGACAGTGAGAACGGCGTAGAGGAAGCCGCAGAGCTTGTGGTCGGAGAAGGACGGCGTATCGTCCTCCATGGAACTGAATTGGGGATCGCAGTGAGAAAAAAAATTAAAAAAGAGGATTAGGGCATGGAATTAAGGGGACATTGAGTGATAAATTAGGGTTTTGAACTTCGAATTGGAAGGGAATTAGGACACGAAGAGGAGGGGGATGCGATGATTTGATGAGGGACTGGAGCTGCGGGCGGAGGTTTGGTTTTGGTTTTCCTGGGGGCCCGCTTTGGAGGTTTGTTCAGTTACTTGGCGGACTTTTTACTCCCAGAAAATAAAATCGCACGTGGTTTCGATTTTTACTTGGCACTTACGACTCCGTGCTGCGCTGTAGTTACTCTTTTTTTTATTTATTATTATATTTTTTTTGCCTTTTATTGGCACCCAAATTTTTATTATATGTATCCATTTAATAATAAAAAACAATCGATATTATATTTTTAATTAAATTAAAACGAAGGATAAATAATTTAAATTTGAAACACAGTAAATTAAAGAAGAAGATTTTAACTCTAGATGAATTGCCAATTAGTACTATGACCTTGTAAAAAACGAATTTGAACTAAATTATTGCTAGTTATTGTGACTCGTGAGGTCCTTCTTAGTGCAGATAATATCGTTTATTAAAAAATAAAAATAAAATAAAAAGTCTAGATCAATTAAAGAAAAATTTGGTCCGTGTTATAAACATTGTATTTAAGTGTGATTGTGTAAATCCTATATTAGATTTAAAAATATTTATGTTTCCTTATTAGGACTTGTATTCCTTAGACGAGAATGATTATTCCCTCCTTATTACTATAAATAAAGATACTGGGTAGGGAATAACATTATCTACACAACCCTACAAATACATCTCTCTCTAGTCTCTCTGTTGTGCCCCTCTCTCCCATGTCAGATTAAAATAAGTCACAACAGTCCCTGCATTTTGGTTCCAAATGTGTGGATAAATTTTAGGATTTGCCATTTTCAAAGACCCAAGAAGCCTTTTGGTTTCGACCAAAAAAAAAGAAGAAGCCTTTTTGTTATAAATAGACAAAAGGATTGCAAGTAAAAAGAGTAAGTGAGGGATACCGAGACATATAAGACAAGGTGGGCTCCGTGCACGCAGGATGAGGCGAACTCCCACGTGCTCAAAAGACGAGTCGGGCTCCACACACGGAAGTATATATTTTGAAGAACAAGAATATGATAGTTTGTTGCTCAATAAATTGTAAATCCGCTTCCAAATGCATTATGAAAATTCATATATATATATATATATTGGCCCTGTTTCATAAATAGTGCTACACTATTTATTGGCCCAGTTTCATATATAGTGCCTAGTTCTTGATCATATTTCATAAATAGTGCCTAATTATTGGGCCAAGTTTCATAAATAGTGAATAATAATTGGTACAGTTTCATAAATAATGTCTCTTTTTTGGTCCGGTTTCATAAATAGTGTCTAGTCATTGATCCACTTTCATAAATAATGCCTAGTTCTTGGTCGTGTTTCATAAATAGCTTCTAATGCTTGGTCCAATTTCATAAATAGTGTATAGTCTAGTTTCATAAATAGTTTCCACCTATTAGTTTAGTTTTAGAAATGGTGCCTAATTCTTTGGTTTCGTTTCATAAATAGTGTCTACTTATTGGTCTAGTTTCATAAATAGTGTCTACTTGTTGATCAAGTTTAATAAATAGTGTCTACTTATTGGTCAAGTTTTATAAATAGTGTCTAATTTTTAGTTCAGTTTCATAAGGTTTGAAATTTAGACCATTTTTGGTCCTGTAAAAGCACCCATTGTGCCTAAAAGATGAACCCGTAAGTGATCCTTTAGATCAAAATCTTGAGAAGATTATGTCTTCAGTAATTATATTTAAAAAGTTGTTTTCAATTACCAAATTAAAATTCCCTCACATTTTTTACATACCTACAATAATTAAGTGTAGCTCTCCATCCAATTTCTTTAGCTTGGGTGTCATTTTGGAGACACGTGGTGTACCATCCCGTGTTCCGAGCACGTTGAAAAATCTCTCGTCATCTTGATTACTATTGGGAAAAACCACAACAAAAATAAAACTAGGAAATGTAATCAATTTGAAGTCTTTCTCATATTCTAAAAAGAAAAGAAAAAGAAAAAAACAAACAAACAAACTCTCTATAGAGTGGAAAAAAAAAGAGTGGGAAGGAGTGTAAGATCTCACATCGCCCAGGGGAGAGAAGGTGATGTGTTTTATATGTACATGCCCACCTCTCTATAGTGAGACGCGTTTTGGGTGGAAGCCCAAGAACAAATCTGTGAAGGTGTGACCCAAAGCGGACAATATATATCTTACTATATGAACTGGGATGTGACAAGGAGGACATGGGGAGGTCGGGGGGAGGTGGGTGGAAGTTAGTAAATGATTTTTTATTTGATCAATCGATATTATCTATATTAAGGGGAGGAGGGTGAGTTTAGCCTTATAACGGACTAGTAATAATATAGTTCAAATTCGTCTTTAGCAGTAATTATTAAATAAAGTTAGTTGATGATTTTTTTTTTTAATAAAATGCAAAGATTTGAAGTTCTTTTCATTAGTTTTCTTTTTTAAATTTCTTCTTAAACTCATTATTTTTCTGGAAACCACTGTTCATATTCCCGTTATCATAAAGAAATTATTAATATTTGAATTTTTTTTACCAAATTTAATTCTCTGGGTTAATTTGATTTTTTTTTTCTTGAACAAATTGTGATTCTCTATATGTAATCTTTGTAATTCGTGTACAAAGAACAATAAGGTGTGATGGTTTGCCAGTGTGCAATGGTAATGTCAAACCCCAGTTTTGTGCTCGTCAAATTAAAACATGAAGCGTTAATGGAGTCAAACTACAAACATTAAAACTCAATCCATGCAGGGTGACTCTATCCATTAGAACTCAACCCCCCATCAAAATGTCATCGGAAAGTTTCATATCATTGTAAATTTGATCGTCGACTACAAACACAAAATCTTCGGTACAGTTAACTTTCGAAATTCAAATAATAGAAAATCACTAGAAATGTAAAGGATGCCAAGAGAAACTCATTCGTTACGATATAGTATGTTCATTTATACAGTAAATATCGTTATACACAGAATGTTACAATCTGACTGCGTCCATTTGATTACGATCACACTTCCTAACTCTTTACCAGTTCTTTTAATTGCACATCTGCTTCCATTAGTGTTTGGCATGCCCCACTAGAAGAGAAAAAGACAGCTGCAAACGGATAGGATGATGAACGTTAAGAGGGAAATAAATCAAAGAAATAGGGATACTCTGGGAATTTAATTTAATGACCCTGTAACAATTTGTGTTGTATTGACTCTTTGCCGGCAGACTTGACCACCTAGAAAAAACATCAGGACATAAAAGTATTGTATTGACTTGGCCTGGCCTGGCAGCTGCAAACGCAACTTCCAGGAAGTTAAAAAAAGAAGAAGCATTTCTTATGAAGTTGCATAAGCATAAGCCAAAA
The DNA here is from genome assembly GCF_916048215.2 of Malus sylvestris. NCBI lineage: Eukaryota > Viridiplantae > Streptophyta > Magnoliopsida > Rosales > Rosaceae > Malus > Malus sylvestris. The sequence goes on from NC_062261.1 coordinate 34,592,678, forward strand.
GTATTCACTGTTAGAAATCAACCTCTAGAAGTGCTTTTTGTTTCTCTTCACTTTTCTTACCTGGAAAAGGAACAATGGCTATCGGAGAGGCCTTTCTTTCTGCCTTTCTTCAAGTTCTGTTTGACAGATTGGCTTCCAATGAGGTTGTAGGTTTACTGTGTGGGAGGAAGTACGATGATTTGCTGGACAAGTTGAAGGTCACTCTTCTGACTGTTACGACGCTGCTTAATGATGCTGAGGAGAAGCAGTTTTACAACGTTGCTGTGAAGAAGTGGTTGCACATGACTAAAAATGCGCTCTATGATGCCGAGGACTTACTAGATGATCTCGCTAGCGAAGCCTTGGCTTGTAAGGCGGCAGCTGAATCTCCGGCCACCACTAAACAGGTATGGAATTGGAACCGTATTTCTACTTCTCTCAGTCCATCTAGTAGAGGGATCGAACATAAGTTGTTAAAGATAATTGAGAGGTTGGAATTGATTGCCCAATATAAAAATGTTCTAGGGTTGAAAGACAATGTTCTAGCCTTTAGACATAGATCACCAACAACTTCGTTGGTAGACGAATCATGTGTTTACGGCAGGAGCTGTGACAAAGAGGAGATAATTCGAGTTTTGTTATGTGATGAACCAACTAGTAGTAAGGTTGGTGTAGTTCCTGTCATTGGCATGGCTGGAATTGGAAAGACGACTCTTGCACAACTGATTTACAATGATGAAAGAGTGGACAAGCATTTCGACTTAAAAATTTGGATGTTTGTGTCTGATCATTTTGATGCAGTGAGGGTGACGAAAACAATTCTCGAGTCAGTCAATATGCAGAATGTTGATCTTGATGACTTGAATCTACTTCAAGTTTGTTTGAAAGAAAAATTGGCTGGTAAGAGATTCTTGATTGTTTTGGATGATGTTTGGAACAAGAGGAATGATGATTGGGATCTCTCGTGGATTCCGTTCAGAGCAGGGAGAAGCGGAAGCAAGATAATTGTAACAACGCAAAACAGCGATGTTGCATCAAGCATGGGTACGGTTCCAGCTTATCACTTGAGAGGTTTGTCATTTGAAGATTCTTGGTTATTGTTCAAGAGCCAAGCATTTGAGAATCGAACCATTGATGCTAATCTCGAAGCCACTGGTAAGGAGATTGTCAACAGGTGTGATGGTTTGCCCTTGGCAGTGAAAAGATTTGGAATCCTATTGCACTCTAGAATGGAAGAAGATGAATGGAAAGATATGTTGAGTAGGAAAATTTGGGATCTACCAGATGATGAAAGTAACATCCTTCAGACTTTAAGATTAAGCTACCATCACCTTCCTGCACATTTGAAGCCGTGTTTCGCATACTGTTCCTTGTTCCCTACGGAATTTGAATTTGACAAAGATTCACTTGTTCTGTTGTGGATGGCAGAAGGTTTGCTTGAGCAACCAAAAGGAAATAAAACTTTGGAAGATGTTGGTGGTGAGTATTTTCAGGAGCTGGTATCCAGATCATTCTTTCAACAATCACTTCACAATAGATCAAGATTTATAATGCACAACCTCATGAAAGAGCTAGCTCAATTTGTTTCTGGAGAGTTCTGTTTCAGATTGGAGGATAAAGTCGACGACAGCAATCAATATAAAGCATATGAGAAGGCTCGTCATTCTTCATATATTCGCCGTCAGCGCGAGTTAACTACAAGGTTTGACTCCTTCAGCAGACTTGAGTGCTTACGCACCTTCCTTCCATTGGATGATTTGGATCCAACAGACGGAACTGGATTTAGCTATTTGGCTAACAAAGTCCCTCGTGATCTACTTCCAAAGTTGCGATATCTACGAGTGCTATCTTTCAATGCTTGTCGTATTACTGAACTGCCAGATACAATAGGCAATTTAAAGCATCTACGCTATCTGGACCTCTCTCGCACTGCAATTAAAAGGTTGCCTGATTCTATGAGTATGCTTTGCAATTTACAAACATTGTTATTAGTTGAATGTCGCTCTCTCACTAAGTTGCCAGCAGAAATGGGGAACCTGACAAGCCTACGCCATCTTCATATTGACGGAAGCAGATTAAAGGAGATGCCACTGCAAATGTGTAGACTGAAGAATCTCCAATCCTTGTCTAATTTTATGGTAGGTAGGGAGAATGGTTGTGGAATTAAAGACTTGAGCGACATGCTGCAACTTAAGGGATCCCTTATCATTTCAGGACTGCAGAATGTTGTGAATTTTGTAGATGCAATGGAGGCTAATCTGAAGGGAAAGGAAGGACTTGATCACTTGGTGTTCCAATGGAGTGACAGTTCTGATGATTCACTCGCTGATACAGATGAAGAGGATGTTTCTGACATGCCACAAGTTCACAGAATCCTAGACGATCTCAACATCAGAGGTCATAGTGTTACGAGATTTCCGAGTTTTAAGGAAACCATGGATGCTTATGAACAAGAGGCCAATGAGTTAAGGTTGAAAAGGAGAAACAGTATGGATGGTTCAAGAAATGAAAGAACTGAGATGGTTGTATTCGAGATGCTGCAACCTCATAAAAATCTAAAAAAAGTTACGATTGAAGACTATGGAGGCACAAAATTCCCTAGTTGGATTGCGTCCCCATTGTTCTCCAATATTCTATATTTAAAGCTCATCAACTGCAGGAAGTGTACACTACTGCCGGCACTCGGGCAACTTCCTTCACTAAAAGAACTCATTGTTGAAGGGATGGAGGGCATAACAAGTATAGGCGCTGAGTTCTATGGGGATTACCATTCGTCTGTCCTTCCATTTCCGTCGTTGGAAACCCTAAAATTTGACTACATGATAAACTGGGAGGAGTGGTCTTCTTCTGGGGTTGAAGGACGGGAATATTTCTGTTGCCTGAAAAAGATTGAAATTCTAAACTGTCCAAAGCTCAAAAAGTTCTCTCAGAACTTCTCAGCCTTGAGAAAAATGAGAATTAAGTGGTGTGAGGAATTGATTGCTCTTCCAAGCCTTTCAAAGACAGATAATCGTTTAGAGCAACTCGGAGAATTCCCTAACCTCCTTGAGCTTTCTATATGGACATGTCCCAACCTAAGGGAATTACCTAGCATCTTTCCGTCTATGCAAGTCCTCGAGATAAATGGATGTCAAGAACTAACAGAGCTGCCCAAGCTCCCTTTGATCAGGGAGTTGGAACTTAAAAAGTGCAATGAGGGGATACTACAAAACATAGTTGGACTTTCCTCGCTGACCTACTTGCATTTGCATCAAATTCCCGGGCTGACACGTCTACTTGAAGGGTTTCTACAACACTTGACAGCTCTTGAAGACTTGAAGATTGTGCATCTCAGCGAGGTTGTCACTTTGTCTAATGAGATTGGATTGCAAAATCTTATGCACCTCCAACGCTTGGAAATTTCAGGATGTCCATTCTTACAGGAGTTGCCACAATGCTTGCACCAACTCTCATCTCTTAAGGAGTTTAAAGTTTGGAGATGTCCTTCACTAGTATGCTTCCCGGAAACAGGTTTTCCTTCCACGCTTAGAGGCCTTGAGATCAAGGGTTGTGATGCTCTCCAACTCCTACCAGAATGGAAGATGCAGAACAGCAATGACTTGTGTTTTCCGCTCGAGTACTTGGTAATTGAAGGCTGTTCTTCTCTGAAGTCGTTTCCAAAAGGTAAGCTTCCCAGCACACTCAAAGAACTTGAAATCCAAAACTGCAAAAATTTGGAATCCCTTCCAAAGGACATGATTCACAATAATAGTTCTCTTGAATTTCTTAAGATTTCCGGGTGTCCTTCTGTTACATCCTTTCCGAGAGGTACTTTTGGTCTCCCTGCAGTAACATCCAGCGTAGTCATGAACCTTAAACAGTTCATCATCAACGACTGCGCCAACCTCCAGTTCCTACCTGAAGGCCTGCACAACCTTATACATCTCAATAATTTGGAAATTACTGAGTGTCCACTTGTCGAGTCTATCACGGAATTTGGCCTGCCAACCTCCATGCTGAAAGCAATTAAAGTTTCCGATTGTAGAAACCTCAAGTCTCTACCAAAACGTATGCACGGCCTCACATCTCTTCAAGAACTATGCATCGAAAGTTGCTCTAGTCTCGTCTCATTTCCAGAGGGTGGATTGCCAACCAATCTATCTTCGTTGTCGATCATGGATTGTGAAAACTTCAAGCCTTCGTTCGAGTGGGGGCTGCACAGACTCACTTGTCTCACCAACCTCACCTTTGGTGGTTGTCAAGGACTGGTATCATTCCCAGAGGATTGGCTGTTGCCTACCAGTTTATCCTCTCTTCAGCTTCAGCGACTGCCAAATCTCAAGTTCCTACCCAACAGACTTAACAATCTCACCTCTCTCGATAATCTGGAAATATCGGAATGTGACATACTTGAAACCTTGTTTGAAGAGGAGCAACCGAAGATGCTTCAAAATTTTGAAATTCTGGGATCTACTCTCACTAGTGGTTTTGTGTAAATTGATTATAATTCTGTGCTCATCAATGCAAAAGATCCATTCACTTCAATTTCTTACTAGTCGATACATGTCGTTTAAAAATCTAGGATGTGAACTGTATTTCTTTCTCTTTCTCTTTCTCTCTCTCTTCCCCCCCAATCTGTGTTACATATGTGACACACAGCATTCTGGTCAATGGGAACCTTCAGGACTTATTCAACCAAGTCGGGGATTAAGAAAAGGTGATCCAGTCTCTCCAGTCTTGTTTTTATTATGTGCGGAGGAGGAAGGAAGATGGTTGTCTACATGGCTTTCAAATCTCGGCGAATAGTCTGACTATGTGGAGAGCACACAAAAAGACCTAAGAAGCAATTGATGGAAGTGATGAAGATCATCTTGGATTGCAGGCGGACGGTGCTTCAAAGAAGAAAGTACTGACGATGTCTGGAATGGTGGAGGTGAGGGTTCATGGCTAGGCGGAACATTTCTCATCTCCGGCGGGTAAAGAGGTTCTACTGAAAGCTGTGGCCTCGGCATTACCCGATTCTGCAATGCCAAGCTTGAAACTGCCGGTCAATCTATGCAAGGAAATAGAAAGACTACCATCAAGGTTTTGGTGGAGGGACAAAAAAGCACTCAGAAAGGAGTTCATTGGGGTACTTGGAGCAAGGTCACAACATAGCAAATGCTTGCCAAATTTTGGATGGCACATTCTACAGTGTCCGGAATCCCTCTTAGCGCCGCCACTTAAGGCCAAATATTGCCCGGACCACTCCTATTTTATGTCCGGAATCTCTCTACTCCGTTAAGTCGGGTTATAAAATAGCAAATGTTTTGAGTTGCAGTGGAGAGCTAGCTAGGAAGGAAGGGAGAAGGTGTGGTCTAGTATTTGGCGGACGGAGGTGCAAACTAAACATCGACTTTTTATGTGAAACGTCAGTGGAGGTAGTGGAACGTTTTAAGTAGGGAGCAAAGTGAAATTATGATTAAGTTAAAGGGGTTTTCTTTACAAATAAGCCTCATTAGAATAATTCGAGCAGAGACTGAAATGCATGAGGTTCTGGAATGCCTGATATCTGATATACGACGGTTAGCACAAGATTCAAGGTCAGTGTCGTTTTATTCGTTCCAAGACGCGTAAAGAAGCCATACTTGATAACTTATTTTTAGGTTCAAATCTCGTAAATAACAAATTTGAATTAATTTATTCCTCCACCCCTATAGTTGGTAAAATAAAAAGAAAGAAAAGATCATCGAGAGGCATACATGTCGCCATTTTGAGCCTATTTGGCTTTTAAATATCTTAGTTGCTGATGCAAACATTTCTATTTGTATTTAATCAAATTTCTATTTTCTGAAAACAAAAATCTCTACTGATTTCATTTTCTGGTCTAAATTTCTCATTCAAGGAAAAAAATGACAATACAAAAGCCAAAACGAGCATAAGACAATTTAAATAAAATCTCTTGTTTCCTCAAGCAAAGCGATCTCGATTGAGTCGATTCTAGGCCGCAGTACATCAACAAAAAAACGAACAGAAGACGTATATCCATACTCCAGCTTAGGAGGAGCTTCCCCTCTGTCCGGGGTTAACCTCGAATTTGATGGCAGACTAGAAAAGCCACCTGCAGACGCACAACGCTAAGTGCAACATTTCTGTTTGCTCGACCAAAGCTATCCGAATGATTCAATTCTATGCTGAAGTAAAAACCTACCAAGCCGAATGACAGGATTTACATGTAAACAAGCTGGCCCGAAGAGAGGGTGGTGAGAGAGGAGAGAGGAGATCGGGAGGATTAAAGAAGTCAAGGCCGATATAAAATGGTCTACTGAGGTGTTTGCCCGTGCGGTGGTGGCCCTGGTGGAGGTTGGGGCATACCAGACTGACCCCTAGACTGCAGTATGCAAGACAAGGACAAATTAGCTTTTCCCGAGTTAATGTTGAGATGTATGAAAATTTCTGTACCACCGAGGTACAAATTATTGTCTTACCTGATAAGGATTATACCCCGGATGCATGGGAATTTGCCCAGGCTGACTCCGATTGAAGGCACCACCCTGAGGATACATTTGAGCTCCACTTGCATTTGTTTGGCCCTGCATGTTTGGCATACCATTTGGAAAACCTCCACCGCTTGTAGGTAGAGATCCCGAGTGCATTGGGTTCATGCCCATAAAATGACCTTGTGGCAATGGGTGACCCATCTGATTCATTGTACCTTGAATTCCCTAAAGAACCAAACTAATGTTAATTACCACCAACTATGAGATTTTCCAGGAGTACCAAGTCAATAAGGATCGTTCTAAAACCGAATGCAATCTTCACTATTTCTTGAAGTAAGAATATCTAACTTATAAAACAATATTCCAGGGGGTTCCAATTTATAAAAATAAGACGTGAATAATGTAATAAATAATTCTGTGAAAAAAGAAGGCATACCATTGGCATTGAATGTGAGGTAGGAACAGATGAAGGCATAGATCCAGGCCCTGAAGATGGCATACCAAGTGGGGGCATTTGGGGTGGCGGTCGATGTAAATGAGGATGCGGCAGCAAGGGTAAATGGGATGGAGGCTGCAGATGTGGCATATTTGGAGGTGCCATAGGCATAGGGGGCATTTGTTGCGGGTGACCTTGGTGTTGGTGTTGCTGTTGCTGTTGTGGCATCTGTTGAGGATTTTGTTGATATTGCTGCTGCTGATTCGCAGCAAGAAGAGAGGGGTGTGGACCAGGCGGGAGAGGAGGAGCACCTAACCCCATCGATAGTGCATGAGGCTGCTGTTGCTCCCCCTGATTTGATGCATCAAGAGATAACGGCATAGCAACTCCAACACCTGGAATAGTTCCTTCATTTCGAGTCAACCCAGGAACAAATGGTCCAGGAGTTGGTGGTCCTTCAGGTACTGGAAAATTACCAGTCATGCGACCACCAAAAGCAGGGTTTTGCTCACCATAACCTGAGAGAAATAAAAATAACATGATGCGCTGATCAATTCAGGACACATATACCTTAATTAAACTACAAATTCATATGCAGGGTGTGGGTGGGTGGGCTTTTGTGTGTGAGCACACACTTATATGTGCATTTTGCTCTATAATATCACCCCCTGTATGTAGCATATCGAGTATCAAGACCATGACACACCCAAACTTGAAAACAAGTATCCTAAACGCTGACAACATTAGTTATTTTTTAAATAAAAATATATACCCTTAAGGGGAAATGTTGAGTCATGCTTGGTGTTGCACAAGTCAAATGTAAAATGCTTAAAATATGACTTCTATTTGATAAGATAATGGGCTATATAGTTTACCATTTTGATTTTGGGGTGGCAAAGTACTACCTTGATTTTGGCCGGTGTTAGATTTATCATGACCAGTATCTCCTGGCCTATTTCTGCACCAAAACTTCGTAGTGTGATCATTGCTACCACTGCAGAAGAACAATAAAAGTAAATGAAGCCACTGCCAAACCAAAACAGTGTTTCAGATAATTGTGACACTAGCTTGTTGAAAGCACACCAATATTATTCCATAACAAAAAAATCCAAAACATCAAGATCCATATGCTCATTGATCCTTGGCCGAACATTAGACACATCTAAACGAAGTCCAATCACTACAGAATTTGGATTTTGGTAAAGGTAGGAGACAAATACACAACTCATATTAAACAAATAAGATCCAATCCATAAGTTAGGGGAAACAACTCAGGGCACAAAGAATGTTCTTATACCAGAGACATGCATCCTCTGACAAATCACCAGGTTCTAAAATAGGTGGTTCCCGTTGATCTAAACTTCTAGCAATTTTTGTACGAAATTGCATTACTGTCAAGAAGCAAACTCACGTTATGACGTGTTATGCTCCACTTTCACATAAAAAATTATAACAGCAACCTCCCAGCCAGCAAAGTGATCAAGGACAAACCCAATATAGTTTCTATTCTTCATCTGGTTTCCTATATGTTAGTTCCCTTGAGATTCATTAACACAGAAAAAGAAAAAAAGAAAAAAAAATCATCAGAGCATCTTGGAATTGCCACTAAATCCTAGGACAAAGTGCTCTGTCAAAAATTGAATGCTTTAATGAAATAGCTTTTGAGGCATCTGAATTCACAAATGGAAAATCAAAGGTAGGCCATCTTAGGAGATCATTTTACAAGTAAAAAACCCTTATTGATGAAGTGAATTGGTTTTGGGAACATTCCAGTTTTGGCAATTTTCACAATTCACATCTATAACATAAAAAGTTTGAAAGGGGGAAGATCTTAATAAAAAAAAAAAAAAAAAAAGAACAGAAAACACGTTATGAAGACAAGTAATACATACCTGCAGAGAAGATAACCAATAGGATGCCATGCAAGATCCCACACACTGTGATCATGTGCATTGGGAATTTCAACCTGGGGAGTTTCATGCCTGTGCATGAGGATATTTTAGCTTTCAGAAACTTCCAAGTTATAATGATGATCCATATGAACATAATAATAGTAATTCGTACTGAAAACTTGAAGATATCGTCATTTTCTCCAGTCATCTAAAAGGACATAAATTGTAAATATGTATGACGTCATTTTTTTTTTGGTCAATAATACATCTTTGCAATAAAGCAATTTATATTTCACTATTAATAATTCATAAGATATCTTACTATTATTTTTCCTCAATTATTTCCAGCATTTTCTGTGATACTTAAGTTCCAAGAAACACTGATACTGTCCTTTCTCCCCTCAAGATGGATCAGTTACATATATGCTTCCTGATAACAGATTACAGTTTCCATATATATATGACTAATTTGGTTCAAGGGTTACCTTATAAATCTAATAGAATTAAAATACGGGTTTCCTTACTTTCTAAACCATTCATTTCTTTCTAGAAAATACATACGTGTTGCAACAAAGACAAGTATGTAAAATTAAGAGGTTTAGAAAATACATACGTTGTCTTAATTAAGAGTAAATCATAAAGGAAACTGAAGATCATAGGAGGTAATAGGATTGAGAATAGAATTTACCCAACAAGCCAATGGTAAATGGATCCATCAAAACTCCCACTAACAAAATATTCTTCATGAAACGGATGCCAAGCCAGAGCTGACAAAATTTCAAAGAATGACAACCATAAATATTATATATTATACACGTATAAAACGTTGATTAATAACTTGAGCACATTAACTTTGGCCCTCCATCGATGAGGCATGTGCATAATAAAGATGCAAGGAAATGGGAGGAAGTTTTCCAGACAGAAATATTTTGCAATACTAATAATACAAGTTACAACTGACAATAATCATAATGACATTCATCCATGAGAAATTTAGCAAGAGTCAACAATAATGACAAACAGTACCAGAAATAATAAAAACAAACCAACAGGGATGAACAAAATGGGATACTTGGGACCAATAAGGCAAAATTTCGAGAAAATAGATGATAAGAGTTTGATGGACGAAATGAAGGTAATCCTTTTGTGATAGAAAAAACACAAAATCATTTGAAAAGAACTGCCATTAGGTTAGCTATTCTTTATGGGGTCAATGTTACTTCTAATAAAAGCAAGGGTAATGTATGGATGTAGCAGAGACTATGGTTCTGGTTAAAGGTGTTCAGCGAGGCCATCTAAGTTGGGTTATCAAACATGAGAGAGGCTTTATTTTGGGAGATGCATTAGCTTTATGGCAAGAGGAAGAAGGCTATGATTCTAGGAAGATGCGCCGCGATGGCTGCGTTTCATGTAATATGAGCGGAGAGTTAATTGACAATGTGAGTGGGTGGGGGGGGGGGGGTGGAGTATTTGTCGGAAAGGGTTCTCTTTTGAGCAATTCTATCAGGGTTTGCTCAGAGATATTCTACGAGTGGAGAGTCAAAGAAGGGTATTTGACAATGTGAGCGGGTGGGCAGGTAGAGTATTTTTGGGAGAGAGTTCTTTCTTTGCAAGCTTTCAAATAGGAATGCAGCTGTAATAAATGTCCATTGTTTCTTTGCTAATTTTTTATTTATTTATTTATTTTATTTTAGAGCTCTCCAAATCTTTGATTTGGTGAACATCTTTTCCACTGTTTTATGCTAATTCTTTCTCTTTATTTTTTGTGAAAACTATTCCTTTCTCTTTAATGTCATTGTGTTTCCTATCCAAAAAAAAAAATGTACACAGAGATAAGAATATTAAGATGGATTGATCAGGATAACTAAAAAAGGTAAGTCAAAACACCAAGGCATTAAGGAAACATCGAAAGTGGCACCTATTGGTGACAAGATAAGAGAAATACTAAGGTGATATGAGAAGAAACTTCACTGACCAGTCACATCCTTTCGATGCCCGCGGAAGGATGCAAGTTCCTTCATGGCCCTTATGTCGTAAACCTGACAGTATGGGGTGCAACAAAATCATCAGCCACAGGAGGAAACTATAAATTTTCAATGAACAAAGAGATCCATTATCAATTTAAGTGACAGTGCGAAGAAAAAAAAAATGGCCACCAACCTTGATGATTTGATCCTTCGAAGCAGTTAGCACCCAGTTACCATTTTGGTTCCATTTAACCGAGAGCACCATATTTTTATGGCCATGACTGCAAAGACATGCATAACATTTTAATAGAAATTTAAATAATAAACAACTTACAGGTTTAACTGCAATATCTCTCTACTTACAATGAACAGAGTTCTCGCCCTGACTTAGCATCCCAAAGTTTAACAAGACTGTCTTTCCCACCTACAGTGTAACCCAACCATATTGAATTAATCAAACATTGACATACAATAAAATCTCGATATCAACTCGGAAGAGAATTTTTGCAAATACCTGAAACTAGTAGAGATTTAGTAGGGTGCCAGTCAACACTCTTTACATCCCAACCATGGCCTGCCTGAGTCCAAACCACAGAGAAATTCTAAGGTTACTCCATGCACTTCTTAAGCAAGCAAATCCCAAGAACATGACATCAAAAACTTGATAAAGAAAGAAACTTAATGCAGTTATGAATCTAAGATAATCTGTTCATAGATTTTCTGCTTTGAACACAATAAAGTATTCCAACAATAGATCAACAACATATCCCGAGTACTGAGAACGCTACATGCTTTATGCATTTAGATGAAGCATCAAAGCAGTCCCAAACTTACGGAATAGGAATTGCTTTTTAAACAAGATTTTGTGCCATTCGAAGTTAAATTTTAGTTAAAACCCCTTTTGGTCTTATGGTCTAGCTAACCCAACTTTACACCCTAGTAATACTTCCTGACATTTAAGGAGGGAGGGAAACAACTATATTGGCCGTTCAAACAGCTAGGGGTCCTGCAATGCGAGATCCAACTTAGAAGCTTTTCTCATACGCACACTCAAAACACATGCTGAAATGGGTAAACATACTCTTCATTAACAAACATTTGAGGAAATGGACTCTTCATTTCATGAACTTGTGATTTTCAACCAGCCATAGTATATGTTTAACTTGGTTGATGTGATGTATCTCAAGTCATACCAACCCAAATTAACTAAATATATAGCAACTCCCACTTCTCAATACAACAAAATGTAAATAAACAAACAGGTCCCAATAAACATCAGTTTACTGGGTGTCAAAATGCGTAATGCAGAAAACAAGAAATTGGAGTATTTGGAAAGAGAGCTTGAAAGAGACTTTAAGAAAAGATATGGAGTACTTGGAACTAATGGAAAACTTGGTGCTAAACCGAGCGCAGTAGCATTCTAGGATTCATACAGAGGCTTCGTGGTGGTGGTGGTGGTTGTTGTAGAAAACAAGAAATTCCCAGAAACAATCTAACACTTCGAAATAAAGTATATTTCTGTCACAACATTCCAATCCATTGCCAAAACCAGAAAATTTCTGGTAGACAACCGGGGTTACCAATTATGAAAGCTGTAGGTTGAAAAGGAATCTAGATCCTAAGGTTTTCCTTTACTAATCTGAATGGGAAACGTATTTAAATAAAGAGAGAAAATATAATATTAAGATGAATTCAATTTCACATAGAAAATGGATGTCTATGTGTTCAGAGCTTTGGATGAAGGGTTTGCATTTGTTTTATTGTACAGATAACAACATATCAATAACATCGTACAGAAGTACTTGGATTGAACTCGCAACCCATGCTCAACAAGCTCAGTCTATATCCATTGTGTAGTCAAAGCACTTTACCAGTCAATGTGCGCTCTTCTTGGCACCGTGCAAAGTCCCAAACTTTAACAGTATTATCATCGGAGCAGGAACAGAATTTCAAGTCAGTCTTGCAGAAGCTGTTAAAACGGCCCAGTAAACAAATGTCTGAAGCAGAATGAATAATATTATGCAAATGGGAGAATTTACCTTAAGTCGCGAACAGATTCTTTGTGAGCAGATTTATTTGCCTTTACATTATTCATGTTGTTCTGCCAATACCTAACAAATACACCCATATGTATGAACACATTAAACTATCATAATTTTTCATTTAATGGAACTTATTAAAAATTAAAATCATATCGGTAATTACTTTATTGCACCGCCATCATCACCAGAGACCATCCAATTGTCATTATGACTCCATACCATAGACCTGATTGCTTGATCATGAGCCTAGAAATTGACGAAAAAATAATTAGCTCTCATTCTGATATCCATTGGACAGTAATTAAAAGAAACTGGACATCTAATCTTTTTTTTAAGAAGAAACTATAGAATTTTATTATAACAGCAGAAGAAATTACAACAAGTGGATAAGAAATCCACCAACTAGCTAATACCTCTCCAGTAGGACTACTTTACAAGTAACTAAAGCTGTATCAAATTCATTTTACAGCTGCTAACACATCCATCACTATATAAGAAAGATAATAATCACTACACTCATTCGAAACTGATGCCCAGTATCTTACTCTACCCATAGTTCCTCTATTCCTACTCCCTTATAATCCTCAAAATTCTTCTATTAACCTGAAGAATCATTTCAAAGTTAAATGATTGTCCATTCCAAAGAGTGAATTCCCCACTTTGAGAGCCAGTAATAAGACGTCTTCCTGTAGGAGTCCACTGTAAAAAAGAAAAAGAGAGAGGATGAGGTCAGCGAAGATTAGAATGATAGCTCACCAACAAAACCAATAAAATGACATAAAAAAAATTCTATTATCTTCCAACCAAGTTATATAATTTAAACCCGTTATCTTCGAAATATGAGAACTAACGCTTTTTTTTTCCTTTCTGGTTCATGGCCCAATACAGAAGCCAGGTCTAGTTCTTGTACATAGGAAAAATAACTGGATGAACCACCACCCATTTTTAAAACCTTCACCCACTAATTTTAATATTCCTAGCATTGTAACAGTAGATAGCACTGTGATAGATAGACTTGAAGCCTAGCGAATTAGCAAAACAAGTAATGTTACTATGTTAGTTTTTTTCTACATAGCCAATACAGTAACCGTCCAACATGTAAATAGTCAGAAATTAGTACCAAGCCTTTTCAATCAAGTGGGGTCCGTTGGAAAATTAATCCCCATCGTTGCGGAAAGGAAACCCGATGGAAGAAATAAAATGGAAGCGAGATGACAAATGAGTAAAACGCAGCAAGAAAGAACACCAAGAGTTATATGGTTCGGCGAGAAAACCAGCTATGTCCATGGAGAGTGTTTCGATCTTCAGTATAACCAGAGAGAAAATACAACCATAAAAGTAAAACCACTCTAGTGTATAACACCAGAGCTCGTATCCAATAGGATACACCCCTTGTACACCCTCTCTAAAACCGTGTGGATCACTCTCTCAACCTAGAGAAATATCCTCTTTAGTAACCCAAGAGTAAACCCACTTTGTAACACACCCAAGAGTAAATCCACTTTTGTATCCCATGCACTCAGATAATTCCCATCTGAGTCATACTTCAAATGACCAAGGCCTCCACTTTTATATAGGGCTTACGAGAAGCATCTAGAAATCACTAGCCACTTCCTTGCACAATGCACCGACTTGCATTAAATATACAAAATTTAACCTAGTTGTTCCACTAATAGAACTCTCTTGAGCCAGCCATCATTATCCACCAATACACCAATAATCAGCCAAATGACCACTGTATTAATTACAATACAATACCAAGAACCCAGTATGCAAATAATGCATGTCTTTTTGTTAATACACGTCCAACCACATCCGTTTATCACGTGTAAATTCATGGGAATTTCAAAAGCCATGCACCTCCACTAAGGAGGGAGGTTATTCCCAACAGGGTCTACATGTCATTGATGTCAAATGTCAATCAAACAACAATACTACAGAAGTGATAGTTGAACAATAAGATTATTCATTATTGAAAAATGGTTGGAAATATCCCAGCCGGTAGTCACACCTCCCTCCAAAATAGGGATCCCCAAGTTCAAATCTCCCTCCAAACAACATAACTCCAAACTCAAAAAGAAAACATCAACACGCACAATGAAGGATGCACAGAGAAACATAAAAAACACATAGAGAAAGAGGATTTAGATTTTCTTTTGACCAAATCTGAATTGTAGTGAAACTTACCAAAACCCGATTAATCGGACAACGATTCTTGTTTAAAGAAGTGTGTACAAACTTTGCAGCAAAGCTAGTGGATGGATTATCTGAGTAGGCAACTGACGGCAACATCTACATCGAAAACACAATATTCATGCAAAATGAACATATAAACCAAGTTCAGACAAAAATTGGACTACCATCATGCTTCCAATTAAGAATTTCTTAAACACAAAGAAAAAATGAAATAGAAATAACAAGGACAACTGACATCAATTGCTGCTGCAGGTGTGGGTTGCAATACTGTTCTATCCCTTGCATTGCGCTGCCACATTCGAATCTGAACACAATAATAAATGATTTTAGGATACTTGATCACTAATATAAATTTGCAAGTTTACGAGACAATGACAACCAGAATCCTTAAAGGCTATGTACACCTGAAAATGAAATAGAAATATCCAAAGGACATAACATAGTGATCTTTTGTGAGTTTAACATCTGGGTGGGAGTTTATTTTTAATTTTAGTGAGGTGTTTTCTGTTCTGATCTGCGCTTCGTAGGGGTTGTGGTTGGGTCGTTGCAGGGAGGTCTGTTGAACTGTTTTCTGGCCCGGAACAGATGCCAAACCATGGTCCCTTCCTTAAGCATAGATCAGACCATATCGCAGGACATAACTTTTAAGATACATAGGTTCAAATACAACAACAACAACAACAACAACAAAGCCTTTTCCCACTAAGTGGGGTCGGCTAAGAATGGGGTGAGAGAGGCTCGAACTCTCGACCTCAGGATCACTCAGAAGCTATGAGACCTACGCGCTAGCCAACTGCGCCACCACCCCAACGATACATAGGTTCAAATAACATAAAAAAATTAACAAATAAATGCACATCCAAATTACATGCACCCATTAAGTTAGAGGATGACTTCTTGCTGAAATGATGACTGTAGGAAAGTCAAAGAGACATGAACAAAAGCATAATGCAAAAAAATGAAAACTTTACCTGCATATATCGCACAACAGTGCTAGTATAATCAACTGCCCTCCTGTGTGTAAGCTTTTTCATCCTTTTTCCAGGAAAACTGTCAGCATGAGCTGCAACAAACAAACCATTTGTCACTCATTATAAAAAAAAATATATATATATATATATATATATAAAAAAATAAAAAGGGAAAATTCATTAAATTCTGCACTAAACCTCTTAAAAAAATTAAACCACTATTTTCGGATATTGTTTACACCTTCCGCCTCACTGGCACACCCTTTTAAATTGCAAATCTAAAGAACTTCAAGATCCAAAACCAGTTCTAAGTGTTTTATTTACAGATTCTTTATTCAAAGCCGTGGCGCTTTAAAACTGTAAATCCAAAGTTGAAAATCCCAGTAAAAGAAAAAGAAGTAAATTGCAACCAAATTCTTGTGTAGGTACCTCCCTACACTTAAAATTCTTTTATTTTTATTTTTTCCATTAATTTCCAACCCAAAAGAACCAGAACAAAATAGCAAAGACAAAGGCATAATTTGGTACGAACCATCATAAGGAGGAGCGAGCCCAGGTTGGTTGTGATACTCTGGGGGCATATTAGTTGAAGATGCCGACGGCTGACGCATCATTGGGGCCGGTGGTGGCGGGCCCCTATGAAATTCTCCACCTTGCTGCTGATGTTGCTGGTGTAGTTGCAAATGCTG